>NW_022437046.1:2185442-2457578 GCF_009761245.1 Sapajus apella | reverse complement strand
CACACACACACACACACACACACACACACACACACACACACACACACTCTCTGTAAGGGCCGTAATAAAAAATAAAGCAAGATAAGGGAACAGCATATGTTGGGAGGATGATCAAGAAAAGCCTCTCTGAAGCGGTTGCATTTGAGCAGAGACCTGAATGATTTTAAGTAGTAAGCCATGAGAAGATATAGTAGAAGAGAATTCAGCAGAGGAAACAGCAAGTAGAAAGATCCAGAGGTAGGAATGAGCCAGGTGCGTTTTGTGGAATAGTAAGAAGTCAATTGGTTGAGCAGGAGGCAGACAAAATGCAGAGTTGTGGAGTCATTTAGCCCTTGGTAGGTGTGGGAGTGGGGGTTAGTTCTGACTTCCATTAGTTAATTTGGTGTCTGACTCTGGGCAGAGTATCTTTTCTTTTCTCAACTTAAGTTTCTTATGTATAAAATGGAGATTATGAAATAAAGGTTGCTTTGAGAATTGATGAGAGAATGTATGTAAAATACCTAGACCTCAAACATTAACATGGGTTTAATGCACACCTACTATTATTGACAGTGTCATAGGCATTTTTTCTACTTTTATTAAAACATTTCAATTTGTTTTTCTTTGTTTTAGACAGCAGATCTTAAAGTTCTTATTTGTGCCAGGCTTTACTAGGTAGTTTCTCTGAGCACATCTTTGTGTTGAAACAAGAAAGTGTTGGATGAAAAAGAAAATGATTTAGAAGTTGATGAGTAGGTGCAAAAATAAGAGCTTGGGATTTTGGTAATTGCATCCTCTTATATATTCATTTATTATGGAAAGAAACTGCATGTGCAATTCTGTCATCTTTCCTCATCACTGGATGCTAGCTGTACTCTGGCACTTCCCAGTCAGGCTTCCTGCTGGTCCAAACCTGCTTGCCTTAGGAAAATCAGATCAGAGCCAAATCCTCCATCCTTATAAGACCATCTGTTTTCAAACTCACAGATGCTGCCCTTGCAATTGCAACCCAACACAACTGGAATGGTTTATTCATCTCCAGGTAACATTTGTGCACTAGCCTTCTAACAAAGTACAGTATCAGCTTTACACTTAATGAAGCATCCAGCACAGATGGTGAGCTGCACTGTAAAGGATGCTCTTGGCTTAGAAGTGGCTGATGGACAGGTAGAGGTAAACTATTAGTCCTGAGAGTGTAGCTAGAAGGAACAATAAAAGCTTCTTGTCTAGTAAAGAGTCTTGATTGTGGCTGGGTGGAGTGGCTCATGCCTTTAATCCCAGACTTTGGGAGGCTGAGGCAGGTGGATCACCTGAGGTCAGGAGATTGAGACCATCCTGGCTAACACAGTGAAACCCCCTTCTCTACTAAAAATACAAAGAATTAGCCAGACGTGGTGGCATGCACCTGTAGTCCCACCTATTCCGGGAGGCTGAGACAGGAGAATGGCTTGAACCCCAAGGGGGTGGAGGTTGCCATGAGCTGAGATTGCACCACTGCACTCTAGCCTGGGCGACAGAGTGAGACTCTGTCTCAGAAATAAATAAATAGGCCAGGCATGGTGGCTCACGCCTGTAATCCCAGCACTTTGGGAGGCCAGGGCCGGCATATCATGAGGTTAGGAGACCGAGACCATCTTGGCTAACACAGTAAAACCCCATCTCTACTAAAAATACAAAAAATTAGCTAGGTGTGGTGGTACACTCCTGTAGTCGCAGCTACTCCAGAGGCTGAGGCAGGAGAATTGCAAAGGTTGTAGTGAGCCAAGATTGCGCCACTGCACTCCATCCAGGGTGACAGAGGGAGACTCCGTCTCAAAATAAATAAATAAAATAAAAATAGATAAATATAAATAAAAACTCTTGATATTCCTGGAGTGTTTGAGATCATTTAATTCAATTGATTCTTTAAGTTAAGTGTTGTACCATTTAACTGTTGACTTAGGTAAGGAGATGAAGACCCAGAGAGGGGAAGGGACTTAAGTTGCATAGCAGATTAAAATGCACAGCCAAATTAATCATCTACTTTGTGCTAGCTCAGTTTTTAGGTTCTTCACTTACATTATCTTATGTAACCTGTAAGTTCCTTTCTGTCTCTTCTTCTTATGTTGAGGATCTAACTAGTGTAATAGTACTTTTCTTCCATAACAAATTACTTTGATAGTCAAATCTCCATAACCAAACATAGTTGCTACAAACAAATGATGCTTACTTTTAGAAAAATCTGGATTAATGTGGATAGAGCTAGCCTGAGTCTTTGCCTCAGCCCCTCTGACAAGGTGCTTTGGGGACACTCTGTTTAGAGGGCAAGTCATGATGATGAAGACACTCTGTCACCTCAGAGAAGCTTGGTTTTTCTTTTGGAATGTTTGGTTTTGGTAAATTACTTCCTTTTCACTTTAGGTTTTAGGCTCTTTGACAAGCCATCTGCGTCTCAAACCCAATTTCCCTTTACCAGCAAGGGCATATGAGATGGAGAACAAAAGCTTTCTTTAGTTCCTTGTGGTTTGTAAGAGTGGGAAGGCTACAGGGAAAGATTACATCTGTTTATTGTAATTCATTTGTGATGTGTGCCTGACTGGCAGTAATTTACCAGGGACTCTGCTGGGCTGGCTGAGGAGATAAAATTCTGGAGTGGAGATCTATCAACATGCATTTTGGCGATTTCAATCCTTACCAATATTAGTTAGGGCTCCAAAGAGCTTGTTGGGGTTGATGTTGCTGTTTCACTCTCTCTCTCTTTTTAAAAAATTTTTTTGGAACCTGCATCCATTGTCCAAGTTTTTCATTTGTCTTTTGCTTTTCTGTTCGATTGCTTTTCCTGGTTGCTAATTTGTTCAGTGAGCGACTTAGTATAATTCAACAGACTGTATCGAGTGAATATTTAGTAATGAATAAAATATGATATGGGGAACCTGATATGAGGTCGTAGAAAAGTGTTGGTCAACTCAGACATGTGGCTTCAAGTCTCAGACCTTGGGTAAATCATTTAATCTCTGAGCCATAGTTTCTTCATCTCTAAAAATGGAGTTATAGATATCATGTTGTCCAAGGTACAGTGAGGATTAAATGAGAGAATATATAGGAAAGGATCAAGTGTTAAGTTGGTGCTCATTAAATATTCCCTTCTAATTTTCTTCCTATCTCCTTAAGGAGTATACATGGGGAAACCAGACATTTATGGAAGTGTATGTGTACACATGTTAGTTTAATATACTTCTAAGAAGTGGCTAGAATTTGCCACCATCATTGGGAATTGGAAAGTGAAGCCTTGGGCAGATTCATGTCTTCCTTGAAACCAGACTGAGAAATACTTTCTGATAAACTAACATAACACAGTGTTTGTCTGCTTAAAGAAGACCTTAGGAGGAACCTGAAGGTAGAGGCCTTGAGCTGCTGATTTCCTCAGGGGGATGATTAGAGTATCTCTGGTAGTCACTGGTGTCTTAGAGATGGAATAATTTGCTTCACAGTAAGCTGAGAACAGAACCTGGAGTTGGTAAGTATGAGAACTGCCTTCTGGGAACAGCTAGTACATAGCTTGGAAGATTACAGCCATTCTCACTCTGCCTCCTCTGCTTCCTGGATTAAAGTCATCCACCTACCTCAGCCCCTCAAGTAGCTGGGACTCTATGTGTATGCCACTATGCCCAGCTAATTTTTGTATTTTTAGTAGAGACGGGGTTTCGCCATGTTGCCCAGGTTGGTCTCGAACTCCTAAGCTCAAGTGAACCACCAGCCTCTGCCTCCCAAAGTGCTAGTATTACAAGCATGAGCCACCACGCTTGGGCTACAAAGTGTTTCTCGACCTGCCCTTTCAGGCTCACTTTCTATGTCCTTGTGCTACTATGATTAATTGCAGTTTGACTCTTCTGTGCTCATTTAGACTGGCCCTTGGTAGTCTTTCTTTTGTGTTACACTTACCCTCTTTTCTATTCCTCTGTTTTACCTGACAAACTTCCACTCTCTCTTTAAAACTCTTCTCAAGCACCACGTTTTGTGTGAAGTTCTCTCTGACTTCTGAAGGGGAAATGCCATGGCATTAGAGACCTTCCTCCTCATACAAAAATCTAACTACATTTTGTAGCATCAATGATTAGTAGACACGATGATGCATCTCTTAATGCTTTGTTTATGACCCATTAGTTCCTTTTAGTGCCTTCATTGGAACACTCAATTTATTCATATATGAATCCATTCACAACAGATGTCTTCAGAATCAGAAAAATAAATGCAGATACAGTGCAGCATCTTGCTGGACTCAGCAAATTATTTTTTTTGTATTTCTTGCCCCCGTGAAGTGAATAGCCATCAATAAAACAAACCCTAGGTTTGGAGAGTCCTATTTATCCTCAGGTTGACGGCTGAGGTTCATCTGATAGATTTACCATTGACAAACTTTGATGAAGACAAGCATATTTATGTTCTCTTTTAAATAACTTTTTATTTGGAGCCCCACATTTCTTCTGGTATAAATAGGATCTGAAATCTGTTTTTTATGTTGGGGCTTTTCTGTATATCTGGTGATCTTTGGTTGTCTATTTATATTTAAAAGTGGAATACTAAAAAGCTGATTAGAAGTTTTAAATGCAGGCTGAGTATGATGGCTCACTTCTGTGATCCCAGCACTTTGGGAAACTGAGGTAGACAGATTGCTGAGACAAGAATTTGAGACCAGTGTGGGCAACATGGCAAAACCTCATTTATACAAAAAATAGAAAAATTAACCAGGTGTGATAGTGTGCACCTATAGGCTGAAATGGGAGGATTACTTGAGCTCAAGGAGGTTGAGGCTGTACCCAAGCCTGGGAGACAGAGTGAAACCCTGTCTTAAAAAAAAAAGTTTTAAGTACAGGCCAGATGTGGTGGCTCACATGTACAGCCCTAGTGCCTTGGGAAGCCAGGGCTGGAGGATTACTTCAGCCCAGGTGATTGAGACCAGCCTGAGCAGCTTAGTGAGACCCCTGTGTCTAAAAAAAAAAAGAAAAATCACTAGGTGTGGTGGCGAGCATCCGTAGTCCCAGCTACATGGCAGGCTAGGATGGGAGGAACACTTGATCCCAGGAGTTTAAGGCTGCAGTGAGCTGTGATTGTGCCACCAAATTCCAGCCTTGTGTGATGCTCCCAAATTACTGAGTTTATTAGGTGTGTTTTCAAAGAGAGACTCTGCTAGTAGTAAAGTGTGAAGATAGGGTGACAGCAAGACCCTGTCTATAAAAAAAAAAAAAGGTTTTAAATACATGGGTTGGACTTACTGATTGTGGACTTCACTGTGTGGTGATTTGCCTGGGCTATATGTGGAGCAACTACATGTTAGTATCTTTAGGTCTTTACACTAGGGCTGGTCAGATTCTCTGGAAGAATCCTCTAGTTTCCTTCCTACAAGTTGGAGGCTTGGCTGCCTGTGGTCTGGAAGCTAAGTGGAAGAAGAAGGCAGCAGGGGGATCCTCAATATTCAACTCACATACAATCTTCTTTGCTGTATAGTTACCCTGCCCTCAACTGTGCCTGTTGTCTGGAGATCCTCTCTGCTTTAACTCTCTCGAGAGGGAAAAGAAAACTTTCAGTCTTCTGTAGTAGGGAAGACAATCTTCATCTTTAACGGCCTCTCAGACAGATTTTCATGTAATCAATTCCTCTGATTTTAGTATTCTTTCTTTCTAGAAATACATGGTACTGCCGGGCGTGGTGGCTCTTGCCTGTAATCCTAGCACTTTGGGAGGCCAAGGTGGGTGGATCACCTGAGGGTCAGGAGTTCAAGGCCAGCCTGACCATAATGGTGAAACCCTGTGTCTGTTAAACATAAAAAATTAGCCGGGCGCGGTGGCTCACACCTGTAATCCCAGCACTTTGGGAGGCCGAGGCAGGTGGATCATGAGGTCAATTGATTGAGACCATCCTGGTCAACATGGTGAAACCCCGTCTCTACTAAAAATACAAAAATTAGCTGGGCATGGTGGCGCATGCCTGTAGTCCCAGCTACTCAGGAAGCTGAGGCAGGAGAATTGTTTGAACCCTGGAGGCGGAGGTTGCAGTGAGCCGAGATCGCGCCATTACACTCCAGCCTGGGTAACAAGAGCAAAACTCCGTCTCAAAAAAAAAAAAAATAAATAAAAAATAAAAATAAATAAATAAATAGCTGATTGTGGTGGTGGGCGCCTGTAATCCCAGCTACTTGGGAGGCTGAGGCAGGAGAATCACTTGAATCCAGGAGGCGGAAGTTGCAGTGAGCTGAGATCACACCATTGCACTCCAGCCCGGGTGACAGAGTGAGACTTCATCTCAAAAAAACGAAAACAAAAACAAAAAACATGGTACCACGAGTTTCTGAGCCTTGTGTAACTTCTACAGGTAAAATTGAAGTTTTGTTTTTTTTGCCACTGCTGACTTAGTATTCATTTTCCTTGTTTCTGATAAGTCAGTTTCTGCTCATCCATCTACTTTCTAGCTTTCAGTATTTTATGGCTATTGCTCGTCTCCATTTCTCTTTGTTTTTATGGTTTTACATTTTATTAAAATCCAAAAGTAAGGTCTCAGGAGAGGACATTTATTCAATTTATCAACTTTATCAAGAAGTCTGTATCAGCATTTCATTCCCTGTTTGACAGGTGAAAAAATCATGAATTACCATGTTTGAAGGTAGCTGTTTGAACTGGGAAGAGTATGGGCTTTTGATTCTGAGAGACTTGGGTTTTGAATCCATTGCTTAACAAGCTGTGTCATCTTAGGGTACTTATTCATAATTCCATCAATAAATTTTTATGTCCATTAGCAAATTAGGTAGAAGTACCCACCAGATGACTAACTTACCTTGACAGTTGAGACTTTATTCATTTAAGCACTCCTCCTAAAAGTTTACTGTTTTGAGTGAATTTTCCCCCTTAAAACATTATATATTGCCCTCTTCAGAATAGTTAGAATATTATTGAATCTTTCTTGAGGTTCAAGTTCATTATTTTGAACATCAGCTATTCTGTTTTTTTATGTTGTTACAGTGATACATTTTATACTAAATACCCTAATACTATACTTTAAAACAAAAACAAGCCACTTTTTGGTGAAAATACTATGCTTTTTACATTTTTATGGCTGTTTTGAATTACTTGTCTGCCTTTTCTCCTTGCTGTTTGTGAAACGCAACAGAGAATACTGTTCTCCTTTCTTACTTTGTCACTTCTCACCTACTCTGTGTGGTGCTCCCAAATTACTGTTTATTAGTTGTATTTTCAAAGGAAGAGTAAGGTCCTAGGGACTCTACTAGTAGTAAAGCGTGAAGAATTAAAGACAGTTATTTTGGTTTTGGAGAGGCCTTTTTTGCTTACTTCCTAGTTTTCTGTATGTTCCATAAAGACAAGGTAATTGGGTTGCTGAATTCCACATAAGTGACATATTATAATGAAACTTCATGATTTCTCAAATAAATTGCTTTCATCTATAATTATCTCATTTTAAAAAAGCTTCATAATGATACTATAAGGTATGCAGGGCAGATAGGATTATACCCATTTTATAAATTGGACCAATCTGAGGTTCAGAGAATTAAATGCCTTGCTCATATCACATAATTGAGTAGTAAGCTGGAATTAATCTCAGGTTGTCTGGTTGGAACCTTACTGCCCTGTTTCTTCTCTGTTCTGGCCTTCGTATATGGCTTCTACAGATAAGGTTAAATTCGTAAGAGCAATGCGGTAAGGAATATTCCTCATTTGATCCTGTAGTAGCCTGATAGGACAGGTAGTATTTTTCCTCTTTCCCAACTGGGAAATTGAAGTTTAGAGAGATTAAATGACTTGCCCAAGTTCACCTGGAAAAATAAGGTGTGACAGAGCCTGGTACTCATTCTCTTGAATCCAACTCCTGCTCTCTGATGTCAGTGCATGATGCATCTGCCCTAAGTCAGAATGAGCTGCCAAAAGAAAAAAAATATGCCAGCAACATTGATATTTAGATAGCAATGGTTTGAACTGTAGTAAACAATCAAGTCCTCTTCTCTAGGAAGGTTTCAGCTGATTGGAATTCTCAGTCTATTTTCCAATTTATGTAGAGGAGGAGGATAAATAACTATTGTGGTTGGACTTGCGAAAAAACTGATTCCTTTAGTGGAAGCTCTAAAGATATACAGTTGCATTGCCAGTTTGGCACAAGGAAATACTTAAGCTCTCAAGTAGAAATATTTGCCGAATTTCTAGTACAGCCTAATGTTCTAGACCGCAGGAGGGATTTATCGTGAATTGTGAAATGTTAGGGCTCCAGGATTCATCCATTGTTAGGCTTAAAGGCTGAGTTTATCCAGGCAATTCAGCAGAGCAATTCTGTATATGTTACTCCTGCTGTGTACTAGGAATAATAACAGGCACTGGGCAGGGGTGGGGTGGGTATATGTCCTGATAGGAATCTCATGGTTTGTTTGGAAAGTGACATACAAACAAATAATTACATTACAGCATAAGAAGTGCTATAATGAAGAGATATATAAAGAGCACTAAACAGGGAATCATTAATTCTACCCAGATCAAGGGTGCAGGGAATGACTGGAAAAAACTACAGTGAACATGATACTTGGGGCCGGGCATGGTGGCTCATGCCTGTGATCCAAACACTTTGGGAGGCCAAGGAGGGTGGATTGCTTGAGTCCAGGAGTTTGAGACCAGCCTGGGCAACATGGCAAAAATCTGTCTCTACCAAAAAAAATTGTTAGCCAGGCATGATAGTGTGCACCTGTGGTTCCAGTTAGCTGGATGGCTGAGGTAGGAGAATCACTTATGCCTGGGAGGTTCAGGCTGCAGTGAGCTGTGATCACACCACTGCACTCCAGCCTGGATGACAGAGGGAAACCCTATCACCAAAAAAAATAATAATAATAATAAAATAAATAAATAAATAAAGTGGTACTTGGTTTGTGCTTTGCAGGACGGGTCAGCTTTGCAGGCATTGTGAGCAGAGAAAACAGTATATGCAAAATCACAGAAATATGAAAGAGCTTGTTGTTTGAGGTAAGCAGTGAGAAGCTTGATTCAGTTAGAACTGGAGAGTAAGGTAAACCTAGGTTTCCTCTCTGGTCTGGGGCTCTCAAGATCTCTTCCTATTACTCTGTGCCAGTGTCTACCACCATAGGTGTATTCTCACTCATGTGCAAGTGCTCTCTGAAACAGGCCACATCTCCTCTGCAGTCTTGCCAGCCTTTCTTCAGAGCTTGGTTAGCATAATTATATTCTCCTTTGAAAAGTCTTCCAGGTTACTGTCGTTTATTTGATGTCTATTGTTCTTTGTGAGCCAGCACAGTTCATCTAAGTTAATACTGATGAATGTTCATCCATAATTTGTTTCTCTATTGCTTCCTACTTTAGGATTTGCCATTAGTGTTATTTCTGGTTATATCCAGAGTTTAGGCTTCTTGTTTGGTTACTTCGATTTCTTAAGCCTTGGTTACAGGTTTGTTTTGAGATTGTTTAACCTTCTGCGCAGCTCAGGTGTCTTTCAGATTGGGGAGTAAAGTGTAGTGAAATGAGACCCTCTAGCAAGCCGTCTTCCACTCTCCCAGAGCTAGTAATTTCTTTTCTCTTTGTCTTAGTGCTTGTCACCCTGCACTAGAACTCTTTCTGGTTACAGTGTCTGTCTCCTCTACTAGATAGTAGGTTCCCCTGATGGGAGGGATTTGTAATCTATTGTTTTTCAACAGCTGACATAGAGCCTGGATGCAGAATGTGTGTTTGCTACATGTTTATTGTTTATTGAGAGTTAGGAACAGGACTACCAATCCCAAGTCTACCACTGTGTGACTTTGGGCAGGTTGCTCCAATCTTTGGTGCTCCAGTTTATCTGTAAAATATGGAGGCTGGACTCTATGACCAGCATCATAACACTTACCCTACTTAGGATCTAGTTGAGGAGACAGAAATCTCATCAATCATTTGAATAGGTAAAATTTAATATTAAGACTTGTTTAACTAGGTAAAAGGTGTTTTATTTTGTTTTGTGTTTTGAGACGGCGTCTCACTTTGTCACCCAGGCTGGAGTGCAGTGGTGTGATCTTGGCTCACTGCAACCTCTGCCTCCCAGGTTCAAGCAATTCTCCTGCCTCAGCCTCCCAAGTAGCTGTGACTACAGGCACCTGCCACCATGCCTGGCTAATTTTTGTACTTTTAGTAGAGACGGGGTTTCACCATATTCACCAGTCTGGTCTCGAACTCCTGACCTTGTGATCTGCCCACATTGGCCTCCCAAAGTGCTGGCATTACAGGTGTGAACCACCATGCCCAGCCAAGAATTGTTTAACTAGGTAAAGGTTTTTAACTACTTAAAAGAGATAAAAGAGAACTTTAAGGTATAATAAAGATAGTAACTCCAGAAAAAGATTGCTGTACCTAAGGCTGAGGGAAAAGTTAAAAAGGAAGGAACTTAGAAGAGAGCTCCACAAGGCTGAGATTCAGACCTCTGAGGAGAGTATGGCTGCTGTGGCAGTGTGCTGCTTTTTCTTCTTCTGCAGGGAAGAAGAAACTGACTGGAGGCGCTCACCTCAGAACTTGGAAAGTCACTGCTTTGAAATATACCAAGACCCCTCTGCACATTGATCTACTTTGCTACCTTGTAAAAAACAGCATTGCAACCTGGCTTTATATTCTTCTTCCAGCACCCTCTATTGGCAGAACCTAATAGGCACTCACTCCCCTGGGAAAGGAGAAATGTAGTTGGCCTAGGCTAGTCTAGTATCATAGAGCAGGGCAATGAAGAATTGGTTTGGAACTATAAGGCAATAATTTAATTGTCTGTTTTTGATAATGTCTTCCTTATTGCACCATGAACTTGGTGGTGTCTGGAACAGTGTCTGATTTGTCTCCATATCTGCATTGCCCCAGAAGTTACTTTGGCACTAAAAAGTTGCTCATTAATTACTGTTTGGGCTGGGCACAGTGGCTCACGCCTATAGTCCCAGAACTTTGGGAGGTCGAGGCAGGTGGATCACCTGAGGTCAGGAGTTCGAGACTAGCCTGACCAACATGGTAAAACCCCATCTCTACTAAAAATACAAAAATTAGCTGGGTGTGGTGCTGGGCGCCTGTAATCCCAGCTACTCGGGAGACTGAGGCAGGGGAATTGCTTGAACCCAGGAGGTGGATGTTGCAGTGAGCTAAGGTCACGCCATTGCACTCCAGCCTGGGCAACAGAACAAGACTCCATTTCAAAAAAAAAGAAAAGAAAAAATTACAGTTTGAATGAAGGAATTCGAAATTAGGGAAAGTTTGGTGTTTCTCTAGGTTGGCTTAATTCTGATTCTTCTTGGAAGGGATGGGACTGGAATAGGCATCCTCCCTAGAAGCTCTGTTCTTCTGTAAGTTAAAGCTTTATTGAATGTCATTTTTCTTGTGCCTGTCATGTGCATAGCTTATGTTAGATGTTAGAGAAAGAGTGAAGAGAACATTCTACTGTTGATATTAATATACTCTGAGGTTAAACATACCCTCTTTCCTAAAGGGTGACAATCTGAAACCTAGGGTAGGTGCTTTGTACATAGTGTACTCCTCAGAAGGGCAAAGAGACAAACATTATCTGTCATTTACAGTTAGTTTATATCATTTCTGGAGCCCATTTTTTAAAATCCATTTTACAGATGGAGAAACTGAGGATCAGAAAGGTTGAGAGATGAAGGCAGTTTTACAGCAAGGGGCAAAGCTAGGATATAAGCCCAGGTTTGGCTGTTCTAAAATTTGAACAGGCAACACCTTCTTTTCTCCCAGCTTGTGAAGACGAGCATGGAGTTTTTGCTAGCTGATAGCAGGAGAAATCTGTGGAAGTGATTTCTCTTTCTAGCTGCTTGGGGGCCTGGGCAAACAACAACAATGCAAAATAGCGGCACTTGCAAGCTGCAGTGATAATATTTGGTAATAATTGACCTTTAAGTAAGCCAGTTAGAGCTTGAGTTTCAGACACCTGATCTGTGAAACAGTTACTACCCAGCAGCAAGGTATTCTTCTTTTATTATTATTTTTTTAATCCCACCCTAGCAGTTCACAAAAGAATGCAGATGTATTCCCTGCAACATTAAGCTTCTCTTCTCTTGCTCTGGCAGTTTTCTTTCCTTTTCTGGGGGCTGAAGCTAGGTAGACCACTTTGTTATTAGGAAGCAAATTTATGAGGCTGGTGGTGTTGCTTCTGGGCCAACAGACACAAAGACTCTCAATAAGGTATTTAGGATTGGTAGTCAGTTATGCCTTTCCCAGGTAATCATCCAGGCACAGGTGAGAACCCTGGTCTTATTGCTTGAAGGGTCAGAGTGTTACAGGACGGGTCTAGGTCCAGATCCCAGGAGAGGGTTCTTGGATCTCACTCAAGAAAGAATTCAGGGTGAGTCCTCAGTGCAAAGTGAAAGCAAGTTTATTAAGAAAGCAAAGTGGTGAAAGGACAGCTACTCCATAGACAGAGTATGACATTCCTGAAAGAGGAGGAACGTGTCCACAGGTACAATGTTTGCATATATGGGAAGATGTGTTCTGCTACAAGGGTTTGTGATAAATAATTACTATATTTTGCAAGAATTGATATTATTATCTTTAAAGCAAAATTAGGAATGCCTTTGTTCTCCAGATATTGGGATGTCTGCACACTCCCAAATCTGGGTCTGTTTAGCAAACATTATTAATTTGTTCCCTTAACCATAAACATCTAGAGGCTAGGAATGCCTACCTTTCTGAGAATGCAGCTCAGCAAGTCCCAGCCTTATTTTCCTAGCCCTCATTGAAAATGCAGTCGCCCTGGTTCGAATGCCTCTGACAAGAGTATTGCATATAGCCTGGGAGAGATTCTGTTCTAGGAGAGAGTTTTCATCAAAAGTATTGGATAAGGCCATTAATGGCAGGATTTGCTAATCAGGTTATTTAGCTGTTTATTTTGAGATTATCCGCTGGATGGCTACAGAGACTGCCTGACATGAAAGTGTGATCTCATCATGAGAGTGAGAAGTCCTTGGAGCAATGTCATCTTTCCTTAGTTTCTTTTGGTACTATCATTATTGAGGGAATCTTAGGATAGTCACCTTCCTCTTTGGTTTTCCTGGGTGTAAACACTGCTGCTTAACTTTTTTTCAGAAATGATGACATTTATTCTTCGGTTGGACCTGAAAGAGTATGTATGTGTCACTTATTTTTTTAACTGCATACTTTATTTAGAGTTGAAGTCTTTTTTTGTTTTGTGGTTTAGCATAGAACAGGAAAGGTAGTGTAGTGGAATTAGTATAAGCTTTAATAGCAGAACCACCTGGGCAAAACCCCATTCTGCTACTTAATAACTTAATAGTTATTTATCTCTTCTGAGCCTCAGTTTCCTCACTAAAATGAGAACAATGATAAATAATAATGACAATAGCAATCCTTGATTTTGGATAAGTCTGTAAATTTCCATGAACTTCAATTTATCTGTAAAATCGTTGTGATAATTCCTCAACCATAGGTTTGGTTTGAGAAAGAAATTGGCTAATGTAAATGGAAATGTCCACTGGCATGTTAGGTACATATATTTGCGTATGCTAGGTGCTCAGTAAGTGATTATGACCCATTGTTTTTAGAAGACCTAAAAAAAGAGATCATTAAAGGTAGTCATTTCCTGTGTGATGGATCAGGGCTTAATACATACTTATTGATTAATTTTTTTAGTGGGATGCTCTTGTCATTTATTTTAGGGACAGTTTTATGTGGTCTGCTGGTATTCATGTATCTAGACAGAACCATGGAGTTGTTTTCCCCATGGGTTTCCTTCCTAGCTTTTAGTTCTATTTCTGCTGTTAGTGGATGAGAAAGGCTGAGTTGTGGTTCATAAACCTCCAATACTTTGTATTTCTGGGTCTAGTCAGTATACAAGATTATGGAGTGTTTGTTATGGTCCTTTAAGGAGGTGTCATCATGCTGTTAGCTTTACTATTTCTTTGTATCAAACCACAAAGTAGGGCTGGCCAGTAAAAAATATTTGTGGATCAGAAGCTAGATGTCTCTGCAAAGCTGACCTGTAATCTACTTAGTCTTTTCAAGCCAGAGACTGGCAAGTTTGAATTCCAGCTATTTCAGTTAGTTTCATTTCTCATTTTCCTTATAAGAGTTACAGAATTCTTAGAGATCTTCAAAAGCTGAAACACAGATATTAGAGGATTTGTTTAATGTCATATAGTGAACCTAGATTTCTTCCGTTTAACTTTCTTCCTGTAGTTCTTTGGGGAAATTAGTTGTTTATTTCACACGATGTTTAGCCAACAATAAGCAGTTTGTTTTAGAGAATATTCACTGGTTTTCCTTCTCATAAATGCTACAAGATTGTATTGAGCTATGAAGTTTTCAAAGTCCTTTCATACAAGTGTTGCATTTTTTCTTCCTAATACTTCTGTAAGATAAGCAAGTTAGATACTCTTAATGATTTTTGTCATTGTTTTTAACTAATGAGGAAACTGAGGCTGAGAGAAGAGGTGACTTAATTCAGAGACACCTATTGAGTCAAAGGTAGAGTTAGAATTAGAACTCAGGTACAAGAAAACCCTTTTATTTTTAGGTTTCTGATTTTCACTAGGAACATCGTCATACCTTGCACACTTTGCCAACATTAGATATTATCACTCTGCAATTTTTGCCAATCCAGTGACAGAAAAATATCTCATTGTTTTAATTTTTATCTCGCTAGTTACTAGTGAAGTTAAATATTTTTTCATGTGTATTGGCCATTTATAGTTCCGTGTATTTTGTGTCATTAATTGCACATTTTATACCATTCTTTATCTCATGATTTTTGGGGAAACTCTTTGTATGTTAAGAGCATTCATTCTTTTGATATACATGCTACACATATTTTTGATGTTTTATTATGAAACTTTGTGTTTCCCTAGAGCACCAAAGAAAATAGTCCTTTATACTAGGCTAACCATTTAAAAAACAGCATACTACCATCACCATTAACACTACTGGTTGAAATTTATTTTCTAAGTTTTCCAAGAAACTTTCATATCCTTTTTTTTTTTTGAGACGGAGTCTTACTCTGTCACCCAGGCTGGAGTGCAGTGATGTGATCTCTGCTCACTGCAACCTCTGCTTCGAGGGTTCAAGCGATTCTCCTGCCTCAGCCTCCTGAGTAGCTGGGATTACAAGCATGCCACCACGCCTGGCTAATTTTTGTATTTTTAGTAGAGACAGGGTTTCACCATGTTGGTCAGGCTGGTCTTGAACTGCTGACTTTGTGATCCGCCTGCCTTGGCCTCCCAAAGTGCTGGGATTACAGGCGTGAGCCACTGTGCCTAGCTGAAATTTTCATATTCTTTATGTGTTTTGTCCTTTCGAGAACTTTATGAGGGGGCTTGTAATTAAAAGCAGATAATTTGAACATGTACATCTTATATCCTTTCAAAAATTCCATTGGAACAAAGGTGGTATTTCACAAGGGCTAAGAAGATAGGAGAGGAAATAACAGTAAACGAGAGGGAACATGATTTCGGAAGATGAAAAAGAGGCACAGGTTGTGAACAATTTAGCAAATTGCAGAAAACTTAGGCTGTGGAGGAAAGTCAGTATCAACAAAGTCGTTTTGTAGTACAGACCCTAGAAAGCCCAAGGTATTAGAGGTTTTCAAATGTTGAGAGGTGAAGCTGAAAAGAGGAGGATTAGTTCAAAGGTTATATAAAGAATAGTTAAACTCCCAGATCCTTTCGCAGCAGAACTTTGGAGGTTTATTCTCTGGAGAAATAAAATCAGGCAGGATATGTACTTGGGGATGCTAGACTTAGCTGAGAGGTAACATTCCCAAAACAGGGATTTAGTGAAGGTCTTTATTCAGTTCTTAGTTCCCAGATATAGGTAGTCAGACTTAATCTTCCCAGATAGAAGACTGGAGGATATATCTCTGAGAAACTGACCCACAGACAGTGAACGTCCCTTCCCCCAATTAAAAAAAATTGCCATGGCATTTTTTCTTGTTCCAGTGAAGCCTAGTAATTAAAATGCTCTACTGTTGATACAGTGTCTTACTCTTAAATATGAAAGAATAGGCAAAGATCACCTAATATTTGAGAAAAACTTCTAACATGAGTAATAGAAACTAAAAGAAACATATAGAAGGAACCCTATCCCCCCAAAAAGAGAGAACAGAGAGGGGAGAAGGAGTGAGAGAGAGGGAAAGCATATGAGCACAAGAGAGACAATGTAGGAGGCAAAAAAATTTTTTTTTGCAAAAAACTCAGATCAGAGAAGTTATTACCTCAGTGAAACAAGAATAGGGTCCTATTAGAAAAAGGGAATAGTCAGAGAGCAAGAAGTAATTTTTGGATGTTTAAAAACACAGTATTGAAAGTAGGCTGGCTGCAGTGGCTCTTGCCTGTATGTAATCCCAGCATTTTGTGAGGCTGAGGCAGATGGATTAACTTGAGGCCAGGAGTTCAAGACCAGCCTGACCAATATGGTGAAACATAAATATTTATATAAATAAATAAAACATATATGTTTATGTAAATTTAAAATTTGAATATATAAAAGATATATTTATATAAATATGTAAAACATATTTTATATATTTATATTATATAAATATATATAAATAGATATATAAATATATAAGCATGTTTATATATTTATATAAAACATTTATATGTAAATATATAAAATATATTTATATAAAAATATGTTACAAAAGATATATATTTATATATATAACATGTTTATATATAGTGTATAAAAGATATATTTTTATATAAATATATAAAAATATATAATATCAAAAATAAAGAAATTAGAATGAAAACAGAAGTAGAAAACAGAACAGGAAAGAAATAAATTAGAGGATCAGTTTAAGGTTTATGTAAATTTAAAACGTATTCAAATTTAAGAATATTAATTTAATTATTTTTTATGATTTTCTTCTCTCCAATTCCTCTAGTTTCTTCCCTTCAGATTTTTGGTTCTCCTCATAGTCAGATGTTAGCTCATGAAGTGAAAGAAATCATCAAAGAAATGATACTGTTTCTCAGAACTTAAGTACACATGTGCTTAGATTGAAAATCCCATCAATTCTCAACACACTGAATGAAAAAAGAAACACATCACCATAAAATTTCAGAACACCATAAAATTTTGGAATGAGAATATAAAAGCTTCCAGAGAGAATTAAGAGGTTATATACAAAAGCATTTGATTTCTCAAAAGCAGTGTTGGAAGCTAGAAGAAAGTGGAGGAATTATCTTACATTCTGAGAGGAAAGGATTTTCAAGTTACAATTCTATACCAGTCAAAAAGTCAAAACTAACAATTAATTGTGAGAGTAGGGGCTGGGTGCAGTATGGCTCCTACCTGAACCCCGTGCTTTGAGAGGCCAAGATGGGAGGATTGCTTGAGCCCAGGAGTTTGAAGTTACAGTGAGTTATGATCACGGTTTATTCCTGCCTGGGTGACAGAGTGAAACTCTGTCTCTTCAAAAAACGAACAAAAAAAAAAATAGGGGAAAAGAGACATTTTCAAATATACAGCATCTCAAAAGGTTTATCTCCCACCTGTACTATCTCAGAAAACTTGGTAGGGTTTGATATACCTAAATGAGGTAGAAAAGGAAGAGGGGCTGGGCATGGTGTCTCACACCTGTAATCCAAGCACTGTGGGAGGATGGCTTGAATTCACGAAGAGTTTGAAACCAGCCTGGGCAACATGGTGAAACCCCATCCCTACAAAAAAAATACCAAAAATTAACCAGGCATGGTGCTAAAAGTTGAAAGTGATTGCCTTTGGGAAGTAGAAGTCAAGGGTAAGGTAGGGATTGCTGCTTTTTTGATATAAGCCTTATAGTATTGAGTTTGACTTGTGAAACTATCAATCTATTAGGTTTAATCAAAAGTAAAATTAAGGTGGTCACCATGTGCCTATTGTCTCAGCTACTGGGGAGGCTGAGGTAGGAGCATCACTTGAGCCCAACTTCAAGGCCAGCCTGTGCAACATAGCAAGACCCTGTCTCTTAAAAAATAAATTAAATAAAATTAGATTAAATTATAAATGATGATTATGCCTTTCTTCTCCCCAAAAACATATGAAATAAAGAGTTATTTCCACATATGGAAATCAGGCCTGTAGAATTAAGGAGCCAAAGGTTTTTAGAATGAGTTGCTAGAGAAGCTGAGACTCTAGCCCTGGCTCTGACTCTCTGACTCTCACCATTGCCCTTTCTGCTCTAGAGAAACCAGAAATCTTTGGAGTGTTTGCTGGTGATGTTCACATGAGTAAACCTGTGGTCACAGCAGCACTCTCTCATTGTTTTTTTTTTTTGTTGTTGTTTTGGAGATAGAGTCTTACTCTGTTGCCCAGGCTGGAGTGTAGTGGTGCGATCTCGGCTCTCTGCAACCTCCACCTCCCAGGTTCAAGCGATTCTCCTGCCTCAGCCTTTTGAGTAGCTGGAATTACAGATGCCTACCACTATGCCTGGCTAATTTTTGTATTTTTAGTGAAGACTAGGTTTCACCATGTTGCCCAGGCTGGTCTCAATCTCCTAGGTGATCCACCCGCCTCAGCCTCCCAAAGTGCTGGGATTACAGGCGTGAGCCACCATGCCTGGCCTCATTGTTTGTTGTTGTTGTTTTGAGATGGAGTCTAGCTCTGTTGCCTAGGCTGGAGTGCAATGGTGCATTCTCAGCAACCTCTGCCTCTGCAGCCTCTGCCTCTTGGGCTCAAGCGATTCCCCTGCCTCAGCCTCCTGAGTAGCTGGGATTACAGGCACACTCCACTGCACCTGACTAATTTTTGTATTTTTAGTATAGACGGGGTTTCACCATGTTGGCAAGGCAGGGCTTGAACTCCTGACCTCAGGTGATCCACCTGCCCCCGGCCTTTCAAAATGCTGGGATTACAGGTGTGAGCCACCTTGCCCAACTGGCCTCACTGTTTATTATATTGGTTGTTATAACCTCTGCATTTGGGACACTGCAAAGTATCTGACATAGCCAGTAAGAGCCCTAATGACCCCAGTTCCTGAGTAGCTGATGCTGTAGTAATTATCATAAAATTGCTTTCCAAAGTGTCAGCTCTGCAGCCATGTCTTTTTTTTTTTTTAATGGACTAGAGATACCCCTTTATGGGAATCACATAGAAAGATCCATGCTCTTCAATTTAAAAATTGATTGCTGGCCCCTGACAAAATACCCCTGTTAGAAGAGAGGGAAGTCACAGCCTGAGTTTAGAAGTCAGAGAACTTGAGTGTAAGTTATGCTCTGCTACTTTCCTCTTTTTTTTTTTTTCTCCTTTTGGTGAAGTAGGATTTCTTCTTTCCTAGGGTACAGTTTCAACTTCCTTGAGAGTTCCTTCCTTGACACCTTTGTTGAACTATTGTTCCCAAATTTCCTGTGCCTTGTGTAGTCTTTTGGGTTACTTCTGTAAATGATTTATCACTCATCCATTATGTATGACAATTTTATTCTCAGTGAGGAGTCCCATTGTCTAGTACTGGGGAATCATTCTTTGCCCTCATTTGCCAACCAACAACTTCAAGCTCAGAATGAGAGCCTCAAGATGAGTCAGTATCCTGGTGGTTTACATCAAATAGTAGGTTGTACCCTTCCCCATTGTTATTACCATTAAAGCATTCTTGTTCTCAGACATTAGCTGCAAGCTCCCTGGGTTTTCTTTGCTTAGTAGTGAAGATACTCTGTGGTTGTTTTATCCAGGTAAAGACTAATTTCTAGTTCTAAAGAGAAAATTAGGAACAGTTATCCCCTGCATCTCCATCTCCACCAGAGCAAAAGTTATAACTAGATATGAGCAAAAAGAAGAGCAGTTTTCATTTTTTCTTTTTTAATCTTCTGCCAGCCTTGGTCTCAGTGGAATGAAAGAGGGGGTCCCTCAGCTTGGTCAAGTGGTCATGATGAGAGGGTGGGTAGGGTAGTAGTAGGGTAGGTTGTGTCTTGTCCCTTCAATTGAGGAACAATCCCTTCAGTTGCAACAATAGTACACACAGTAGTATAGGGTTGTGTGTCCTGTTATTCAGGATTCCCTGGAGAGGGGGCCAAAAAATTTCTTTTATGGGGCTAACTGGATATGACTGTGGCACTTACTGAGATAATCAACATTCATAGATTAGGTTGCATGTGCAGAACAACCTACCAGTCCTGTCAAATTATAAGGCTATAATCAATCTTATTAAAATGATAGCACATATTAGCACATATATTTCCTGAAACCATTTTATCACAATAAAATTTTATCAGCTCATTTATCACTTGGAATCTACTGGTTTCAACAAATATAAGAGACCATTTTCTGGATCAAAGGACTTTGCTATAAGGTAGTATTTGTTGGAAGGTCCCTGGTCTTGTGAGGTGGTTTCCTGGAACCTATTACCAGTACTTTTTTTCAGCTGCTTATTTCCATTTTCTTTGGGGGCTTGAACAGATGGCTTAAAATAATATATAACCACATCTCTTTTTTTTCATGGGCTTGACACCTGATAAGAGAGGAACGAAGCCATTGGGCAGGGTATGTAGAGAGCCACTTTGATGTTCTGAATATATAAAGGGGCTAAGTTTCATTTTAGACAGGGCATCCTTTGGTGACAGCCTTGATTATCCTTTTCATTCAAGGATTATAATTTCGGTGAAACATTTTGAGATGACTGCTACCAAAATTAGGTCAAATCAGGTGTGATTTATGTAATACACCATTAATGAGGCAATGAGAAAGTCAGCCCTGTCTTTCTGTGTCCTGAAATTCTAAAGAGGTTAATTACAGGAAGGCCTTCAAACCATATGTTCCTTTGTCTTGGAAACAGTCCCATTTTTGCATAATGTGCTTTCTATGTGACGACATCTAGTTATGCAGTATTCAGTACCAGCATTTATTGCTTGAGTTATTTTATATCTGAAGTTATATAAAGCTAGCTTTAAAACAATAATAAAATTATGATTTTAAGAGGTGAATATAATATGCTATACTTCTTGCTGTGATTAACCCAACAGTATTGTTTCAAAAATCTGTGTACTAGGCATAGTGATACCACCTGTAGTCTCAGCTTCTCAGGAGATTGAGGTGGGAGGATTGCTTGAGCCCATGGGTTTGAGACCAGCCTGGGTGACACAGTGAGACCCTATCTCTTGAAACACACACGTGCGCACGCGCGCGCACACACACACACACACACACACACGCTCTGCTCTTTGTGCTGCTCTCTCCTTTATTCACTGTGTTCCAGCTATCCTCATCACTTTCAGTTCCTCTGAGAGCCTGTCAAGCTTTTTTTTTTACATCAGTGCCTTTGCTTATGCTGTCTCTGTTATGGCTTGTTTAAATGTCACTGCCTTGGAATGCCCTTTCTTGACTTGCCATCTCAAGCAAATCTTTTTTTGATTCTTTATAAGCTTCTGTTACAAGTTGTAATTATAGGATGTATTAGTTTGTCCCACCTGCCCTTCATCTCTTTCCTCCTCTAGAGTTACTCTGAGGACGGGGCAGTGGCTTAGTAATGCATAATTGCATTCTCATTGCCTCACACAATGTCTGGGGCCTGACACATGGTAGGAACTCATAACAAATATTTGTTGAAAGCCTGAATGAATGAAGGAGACCCTTACATTTTTTTCTCATAGTTTCTTCATGAAAACCAGGCAAAAGCTGCATTCTATTGGTATTCATAAGGTCAGACCCACCCAACTTCAAGGAGAGGAGAAATAGTATCTACCTCTTGATGGAGTTGTGGCAGGATCACATTGTGATAGAGCATGTGGGATGGGAGATTGTCTCAGTCCATTTGTGTTGCTATAAAGGAATACTAAGGTTGTAATTTATAAAGAAAAGAGACTTCTTTGGCTCATGGTCCTAGAGGCTGTGTAGGAAGTATGAAACCAGCATCTGCTTCTAGTGCGGGCTTCAGGCTGCTTCCACTCATGGCAGAAGGGGAAGGAGAGCCAGTGAGATTACATGGTGAGAGAAGAAGTTGAGGGAGGTGCCAGATAACTGTTTTTTTTTTTTTTTTTTTTTTTTTTTTTTGAGATGGAGTCTTGCTCTGTCACCCAGGCTGGAGTGTGCAGTAGCACAATCTTGGCTCACTGCAACCTCTGCCTCCTGGGTTCAGGCAATTCTCCTGTCTCAGCCTCCTGAGTAGCTGGTTCTACAGGCACGTGCTATCATGCCCAGCTAATTTTTGTATTTTTTAGTAGAGATGGGGTTTCACCATGTTGGCCAGACTGGTCTTGAAATCCTGACCTTGTGATCTACCCACCTCGGCATCCCAAAGTGCTGGGATTACAGATGTGAGCCACCGTGCCTGGCCCAGATTCATTTTAAGAGCCAGCACTGGAGGGAACAAACAGAGCGAGAACTCTCCCCTCACCGCAACTCCATGCCCCCTTCCCACATTAATTTATTTATGAGGGATCTGCTCCCATGACCCAGATACTCCCACTAGGCCCTGCCTCCAATACTGGGGATCACATTTCTTTTTTGTTTTTTAAATATTTTAAACTTTCTTTTATTTCACTTAGGATAGGGGATCAAATTTCAAATGAGGCTTGGAAAGTCAGATTTCCAAACTATAACAGAGATGTTATTGTGACCATCTTTGGAAAATACAATCTGGTACAAGAGATTATTCCTAGCTGAGTACTGCATATCTTTCCTGGGAAATTGATTCAGCCTTATTATAGGCCTATGTACTACTCTCTGATATCCCTGATAGTCACCATTGGGGTGTAAACAATCAGGAGTTCAGAGCTTGGCTCTGTCACTTACTAGTAATAGAAAAAGAAAACCTGTTAAAAAATGTAGTTTCTTCATTTTTTCAGGCTTTCAGCAAGTAAGTACTAGTATGTGTCAAGACCTGGACACTGTGTTAGACACTGAGAATGCAGTAGTGAACCAGATTGCCTTTGCTCCTGCCTGCAAGGCAGTAAGTGAAATCATTGACAGTCCCCACTCTTTTTTTTTGACTAGACATTTGCTATTGAATTGTGACACATGCTGAAAGGACTGGTTTCAAATCTTCTACTTCTGTAATTGACCCTAATATGAATGGCAAATGCTTTCTATTTTATGTTAAAAAGCTACAGTATCTGCCTTCATGTAAAAAACACTCAAGGTCATATCAGGTATTTAAAAAAATTAATTGATATTCTTGAGCCAAGACCAAGGTTGTACAGTATGAAAGACAC
Source organism: Sapajus apella (assembly GCF_009761245.1). Lineage (NCBI taxonomy): Eukaryota > Metazoa > Chordata > Mammalia > Primates > Cebidae > Sapajus > Sapajus apella. Next base: position 2,434,468 of record NW_022437046.1, on the reverse strand, counting down.
TTCAGAGTTATTGTTTTTCCCTGATCTTTTTGAGAGACAGAAGCATTTATTTCTGTATGTTAGGAGTGTACCTTCTGAAGAACCTTAATGGGCAAGCACAGTCCACCATGTCATGTATTTAACCTCCATCCCCTCAAACAGTACTTTAACTATTAATAATATAGAATCTTTTTCTGTTGGATTTAGAAATCTATGAATTGGAATAGTAAAAAGAACAAATAGCTTCTAGCAGTCAGGTAATCTGGATTCTGGATTCTAGCTGCATGAAGGGTAGGGGTGTGGAAATTGGGATGGGGGAAATGATTTACTACTCAGTTACTTTTTAAAAAGTATATAGAGGCTAGGTGTGGTGGTTTAGACCCATAATCCCAGCACTTTAGGAGGCTGAGGTGAGAGGATCATTCAGGACCAGGGTGAACAACATAGCGAGACAATGTCTCTACAGAAAATTTAAAAATTAGCTGAGTGTGGTGATACACACATGTAGTCCTAACTACTTAGGAGGCTGAGGTGGGAGGATTGGTTGACCCCAGGAGTTCAAAGTTAGAGTGAGCTGTGATTGTGCTACTGCAAGTATGTAGAATCAGTGGTCTTGAAAGTGCTTTACAGCTATAAATTTTCGGTTACTATATGCTCTTGCCTACTGGAAGCTCGCATAGCAATCTGCATTAAAAAATAATTTATTAGTATACTTGAAATTACTTTATTCATATATGTCTTTCTCACTAGATAGTAGTAAACTCCATAAAGGCAGGGATAATGTCTCTTGTTTATTGCTGCTTCTGTAAGATTAAGCAGGCACATTGAAAGTGCATAATAAATATTTTTGGATGAATGAATGAGTTTTCTAACATACAGACATTCTTTAAAGTACCAGAGGTCCACTGATGCACTTAAAGACAACACAACAGATGTTTACTGCTAGGCACTGAATTAGAAGTGAATTACCCATGATCTCTGCCCTAGAGGCACTCACAATTTATGAGAAGAGGTGGACATGGAAAAAAATATATATATTAGAAGTTTAACATGATGTTCTGCAGAAACTTAGAGAAGGAGGGTCAAGAATCTACATTTAAAAGTAAACTTTATTTTTAAGAATTTTATTATTATTTTTTGAGATGGAGTCTTGCTCTTGTCGCCCAGGCTGGAGTGCAGTGGCACGATCTTGGCTAACTGCAGCTTCCGTCTCCCGGGTTCCAGAGATTCTCCTGCCTCAGCCTGGGACTACAGGTGCTGCCACCATGCCCAGCTAATTTTTGTATTTTTAGTAGAGACGGGGTTTTGCCATGTTGGCCAGGCTGGTCTCAAACTCCTGACCTCATGATCCGCCTGCCTTGGCCTCCCAAAGCCTGGGATTACAGGCATGAGCCACTGTACCCAGCCCTAAAATAAACTTTAATTGGGCTTAGTTTGAAGTATAAGTATTAGAAATGTAACAGCATTGAGTTCCAGCAATAATTTAACAGTTGAAAATTATTTAAGCTTGATTCTATCATAGTATAGGGATGGAGGGGTATTAGTCCCAAGGATATTCATTTAGAGTTAAGTGTTGTTAGCAATCTCAGTTTTTCAGGTACTTCCTCAACAATTTCTCTCATTTAATTATTTTGACAATCCATTAAGGTAAGTGGTTTTATTCTCCATTTTACAAATGAAGAAATTGAGACCAGAGAGACCAGTAACTTTCTTGAGGAACAAAGCTAATAAAGGACAGAGCCAGGACACATTTAGTCTTTTGACTACAAGTCTTTTATGCTATATTTTAAGTTCATTTTACAGAGCTCACAGATGTTCCCCTAAAGAGCCAGAAATCTTAATACTTTAGAGGAGTTTTCTAAGAAGATTCTGATTCTTTTTTTTTTTGAGATAGAGTCTTGCTATGTCATCACGCTGGACTGCAGTCATGCGATCTTGGCTCACTGCAACCTCCGCCTGCTAGGTTAAAGTGATTCTCTTGCTTCAGCCTCCTGAGTAGCTGGGATTACAGGTGTGCGCAACCACACCTGGCTAATTTTTGTGTTTTTAGTAGAGACGGGATTTTGCCATGTTGGCCAGGCTGGTCTCTAACTCCTGACCTCAGGTGATCTGCCCACCTTTGCCTCCCAAAGTGCTGGGATTACAGGCAGCCACCATGCGCAGCCAGGAAGATTCTAATTCTTAAGACCCTTAAGATTCAGCCAAAATGTTACCTCTTTCATGATACTTTTCTTGTGAGAAGTTTCCTCAACTTCATTCTTTCTATGATGTTTATATTATTCTTTATTAGCGCCAGTTCATTCAGCCCCTATGTTAGGTCATGGGATTTTACAATTTATATATTATGAATGATTATAGTTTTTTTTATATTTTCCCTAGAAGTTTTTTGTTGTTGTTGTTAATGAGATAGATTGGTAATGGTACTTTTTCTTTTCCTTTTAAAATTAATTAATAGATAGTTGTTTCACTGGTTTTGTTTGTTTGTTTGGTTGGTTTTGGGTTTTTTTTGAGATGAATTTTTGCTCTTGTTGCCCAAGCTGGAGTGCAATGGTATGATCTCAGCTCACTACAACTTCTACCTCCTGGGTTCAAGCGATTCTTTTGCCTCAGCCTCTGGAGTAGCTTGGATTACAGGCATGCACCACTACACCCGTCTAATATTGTATTTTTAGTAGAGATGGGGCTTGACCATGTTGGTCAGGCTGGTCTTGAACTCCTGACCTCAGGTGATTTGCCTTCCTCAGCCTCCCAAAGTGCTGGGATTACAGGCATGAGCCACCATACTAAGCCTTTTCATTGGTTTATAAGAATTTATGTGTTAATTGTTGATATTGTATGATCCCTTCCTGGAGTGAGTATCTTAATGAAGGAATTTTAGGTACTATAAATAGGCCAGGGGGAGCTATTTTGGGGCAGTGCAAATTATGGCACCTCCATCACTCCTTGAGGTGGTTGTGGGGAGCTACTGATAGGTTAAGTACCTTTCCTTTCCATTGCTTTAAAAGGACACCGTTCTCTTCCTACTGGCCCATAGGTAGGTGTAGATTAAGCGTTGGGGGTTTGTGTTAATCTTTCTTTGATAAAGATCTTTGCCTTCCTGGACTCTTGTGAAGATCAAATGTAGTAGTATACAGGTGATGGATGGATGGATGGATGGATAGATGGCAGGGTCTCACTCTGTCACCCAGGCTGGAATGCAGTGCTGTGATCATGGCTCACTGTAGCCTCAATCTCCTGGGCTCGGGTGATCCTCCCACCTCACCCTCCTGAGTAACTGGGACTACAGGCACGTACCACCATGCTTAGCTTTTTATATTTTTTGTATAGACAGGGCTTGCCATGTTGCCCAGGCTGGTCTTGAACTCCTGGACTTAAGTGATCCACCTGTCTTGTCCTCTAAAGTGTTAGGATTACAGGTGTTAGCCACCACACCTCACAGGGTGGTTATTTTGGACATATAAGTAAACTGTTGTGCAGACAGAAGTATGGTATATTTTTTTTCTCCCCTAGAAAAATAATTAATTGCTCTTTCTAAACTATTTGAAGCACAATTTCCCTAAACAGTATGTATGCCCTTTCTTGCTTTTGATAACACAGAAATTCAGTTAGAATTTCAATCAAGCACCAGATTCAGTTTTATTTTTTTTCTCAAAAGCAGTTGTATTATGCCAGGTGTGTTTATATATTTCATTTAACTATCATAACAACTCTGAAAGGACAGTGTTCTCACCACCTTCTTTTTATTTTACTTTTTGAGAGAGGTTCTCACTCTGTTGCCCAGGCTGGAGTACAGTGGTGTGATCACGGCTCACTGCAGCCTCAGCCTTCCAAGTAGCTGGGACCACAGGCTTGTGCCACAACGCTAGGCTAAATTTTGTATTTTTTGTAGAGACAGGGTTCTGCCATGTTGGCCAGGCTGATCTCAAATTCCTGGGTTCAAGCAATCTGCCCACCTTGGCCTCCTAAAGTGCTAGGATTATTACAAGCATGAGCCACTGTGCCTGGCCACTACCTTCATTTTAAAGATGAGTAAACCAAGGGCCAGAAAATTCAAATAACATAGCCAGAATAGTAAGTGGTAGCATACAGATTTGAAATCTCATATTCTGTGTTTGTTTCTTGTTTTTTTTTACATTGCTTTTCTCTGATGACATGTTAATATGGTGGGTTATTGCTTTTCTCTGATAACATGTTAATATGGTGGGTTATAGATTTTATAATATTGGACCACGTGGTCAGAATGAGTGACTTTTTTTTTTTTTTTTTTTTTTTTTTTTGGGAAAAAAGAGAGAAAAAAAGAAAAAGAAAAAAGAAAGAAAAGAAAGAATAAAAGAGAGAAAGAGGGAGAGAGAACGGGAGTCTTGAAGGGGGAGAGAGAACAGGAGTCTTGCTCTATTGCCCAGGCTGGAATGCAATCTAAAAATAGGTATTAAAAACCTCTTTTATGCTGATAATTGTGCTTAACAGCAGAGACTGGAAGGAATAAGGGAAGAAAATAACAAACAGCCAACCAATATTTCATTTAAGACTGTGAAATGCTATGTAAATGCTGAAGAGTGATTTACTTCCAATTATGTGTTCACTTTCAAAATAGATGTAATATGATACTCAGAAAAATGTATATTCTGTAGACCTGGGGTGAAGAATTCTATAAATATTCACTGAGTGTACTTGTTCCAGGTCTGAGTTCAAATCATAGATGTCCCTGTTAATTTTCTATCTCGTTGATCCGTCAAATATTAACAATGTAGTGTCAAAGTCTCCCGCTATTATTGTGCGGGAGTCCAAGTCTCTTTATAAGTCATTAAGAACTTGTCTTATGTATCTGGGTGTTCCTATATTGGGTGCATATATATTTATGATTATTGACTCCTGTTGTTGCATTGATCCTTTTACCATTATGTAATGTCCTTTTTTGTTTCTTTTAGTCTTTGTTACTATTAAAGTCTATTTTGTCAGAGACAAAAGTTACAACTCCTGTTTTCTTTTTTTTTTTGCTCTGCATTTGATTGGTAAGTCTTCCACCAACCCTTTGTTTTGAGTCTTTGTGTGTCCTTGCTTATGAGATAGATCTGGATACAGTGAACCGATGGGTTTTGACTTTTTATTCAATTTTTATTCAATTTGCCTGTCTGTGTCTTTGATTGGGGCATTTAATCCATTTAAATTTAGGATTAATATTGATATTTGTGAGTTTAATATTGTCGTTTAATGCTAGCTGGCTATTTTGCCCATTAGTTGATATGGATTCTTCATTATGGAGATACTCTTTACCTTTTGGTAAGTTTTTGAGATGACTGATACTGGTTGTTCCTTTCTGTGTATAGTGCTTCTTTCAGAAGCTCTTGTAAAGCAGGCCTGGTGGTGATTAAATCTGAGTGCTTGCTTGTTTGCAAAAAATTTTATTTTTCCTTCATTTATGAAGCTTAATTTGGCTGGATATGAGATTCTGGGTTGAAAATTCTTTTCTTTGAGGATATTGAATATTGACCCCCCACTCTCTTCTAGTTTGTAGGGTTTCAGCTGAGAGATCTGCTGTGTGTCTAATAGGCTTCCCTTTATGGGTAACCTGACCTTTCTCTCTAGCTGCCCTTAGAATTTTCTCCTTTATTTCAACCCTTGTGAATCTAACGATTATGTGTCTTGGGGTTGCTCTACTTGAGGAATATCTTTGTGGTGTTCTCTGTACTATCTGAAGTTGAGTATTTTCTTGCCTTACTAGGTTAGGAAAGTTTTCCTGAATAATACCCTGAAGAATATTTTCCAGCTTGGATTCATTCTCTTCATGACATTCAGGTACACCCATCGAACGTAAATTAGGCCTTTCCACACAGTCCCATATTTCTTGGAGACTTTGCTCATTCCTTTTTACTCTTTCTTCTCTAATCTTGTCTTCTTGTTTCATTTCATTAAGTTGGTCTTCGACCTCTGATATCCTTTCTTCTGCTTGATCAATTTGACTGTTAAAACCTGTGCATACTTCACGGAGTTCTTGTATTCTTCAGTTCCATTAACTTCATTTCACTTATATTCCTCTCTAGATTGTCTATTCTTGTTAGAATTTCATCAAACTTTTTTTCAAGGTTCTTAGTTTCTTTACATTGGGCTAGAACATGTTCTTTTAACTCACAGAAGTTTCTTATTATCCACCTTCTGAAGCCTAAATCTGTTAATGGAACACACTCGTTCTCCATCAGGCCTTGTTCCCTTGTTGATGAGGAACTGTGATCCCCTGTAAAGGGAGAGGCATTCTGATTTTGGGTATTCTCAGCCTTTTTATGCTGGTTTCTTCTCATCATTGTAAATTTATCCACCTGTCATCTTTGTAATTACCGACTTTCAAATTAGGTCTCTGAGTGGACGTCCAACTTGTTGATTCCCAGCGCCGAATCAGCAACTCACTGTGCTGGCCCAAACAGCCGCGTTAAGATTTGTGGTGTTTTTCTGCCCGGGAATCTCCGGTCTGCCTTCCTTCTTGAGTCCTTTTCAATCAGCTGAATAGGCGACTCTGCCTTCCTGGAGCTCCAAACATCGACCAAAAGGGGACCCAGTCCCGTTTACTCTGCACCAAGAACTGCTGCACCGGGGCGCGGGGCACCGGCAAAACCGCCATGCCGGCCACAAGAGTCGCGCTGGTGAACCTTGGGGCTCCTCCACTGGGAATCTCCTGGTCCGTGAGCAACAAAAATTTATCTGAAAGTGTGGCGTCCTCCCGTTCTCTGCGCTTTCACTGGGAGCTACAATCCTGAGCTGCTAGTAATCAGCCATCTTGGATCTCCCTCTGTTTCTTGTTATATTAATCATACAGGCAGAATTATGCTGCGGTAGCTTATTGGCCCCAAGAGTTCAGTCAGTGGTTTAATATAAAAAAGATTTGTTGAATTCTTGCTTATGAATTCCAGTGCAGGTCAGGTGACTCTGGAGGGCAGTTGTCTTCCAGGATATGTTGACTAATGTATTTAGGTTGCTTCGGTCTTATGATGCTGCTGTCTCAACATGAGGTTTCTAGGATCCCTTTGTAGAAGAGAGAGAGCTGAAGAGTCGTATACTAGCTTTTAAATAGTTTACCTGGAAGTGAGATATGTCATTTCTGTTCATAGAACGTTGACCAAAACTGGTCACATGGTGTCAACTACAAGAAAGAAACTGTGGAACTGGAAACTGTTGGGGAGCTTATGGGTAGTCAGTGATACCTAATGTCTCTACCAGACTACTTTACAGCAGATGTTTCCCTAGGGCAATGTCTTTACATAGTACATGTTTCCTTCTAGCTTTACATTAGGATGAGTTTGCTAACATATCTGGACCATGTTTTATACTGAGTGCCTTGCGGTCAGGAATTAAATTAATAAATGGGCATATTTTTCAGTTCAGTTCAACTAAACGTTATTGAACAGTTGGAATTCCAGTCCTTATTGTCTTTCTAATATCTATAGCTTCTGTCTATCTTTCTGTCTAGCTAGCTAGCTCTATTTTATTTATATAAATAATAATAACTAGATAGTGCTAGATTTTAATTTTCTACAGGGCAGTATAGAATAGTGGTTAAAAGCACACATTTTAAGGGCCAGAATTCTGGGTCTGCCACTTCCTAGCTCTTTCATCTTGGGGAAGGTTTTTTTTTGTTTGTTTGTCTTTTTAAATAAATAAAACAGCTTTATTGAGATGTAATACATATATTATAAAATCTACCCTTATCCACCTTTGAAAGTACACAATTCAGAGGTTTCTAAAACATTCACAGACTTGTGCAACTATCACTTCTATCTAATTTTAGAACATTTTCATCACCCTCAAAATATACTTTGTACCTATTAACAGCCTCTTCTCATTCTATCCTCTTCCTAGGCCCCGGCAACCAATAATCTATATTCTTTCCCTATAGATTTGCCTATTTTGGACTTGGGAAAGTTACTTAGCCTTTCTGTGCCTCAGTTTTCTCTTCAAAAATGTAGATGTAATAATACCTACTCATCAGGTAGCAGTTAGAAGTGTGATATGGGAGCAGAAAAAGAGTTAATTTAAAGGGCTTAGGATTGTGCCTAACACAAAGTAAATGATAGGTGTTTGTAGTTATGTATTTATTATGTTAAATATTATTGTGATCATTATGTTATTCCTTATGTAGTGCTTAGCATAGGACTGGACACATGGTAGGCACATTTATCCAGTTTCCAAAGGGCTCTACTATGTGGCAGGCACTGTTAGGGGATCTGAAATACAGATTATAATATTTCCCCGGTTTGCAAGCTGTTCACAATCTCATGACAACGACAGATAAAGAGTATATAAATATACTAATAGATAGCTAGATCATAGTTTATATTAGGATTAATGCTGTAGTAGAAATAAATACAGTGTGATATGGGAGCAAGAAGGAAAGAAGAATACACAGTAACTGAAATGTGCTTCTCTTGTATCTTATTTGATTCTCAGGCTAATCCTGTGAAGTGGGGATCCTTAGTCATATTAATACAGATGAAGAAACTAAGACTCAGAGATGTTAAATAACTTGCACAACATCATCTAGATAATAAATAATTGAGCTTAGATTGAACTGGAATCTGACCAAGTACAAAACCTGTGTTTTCACGCTTTCTGATGCTTACAGAAAGAATTTGCTGCTGTTTCTCTGAAATTTGCAAATAACTATTACAAAGCAAAAACTATGTTTTTGGCTAAAAGAGCTTGAGATTCATTGCGTACTTTGAAAAAATTCAACGCTACTGGAGCATATTGCTTCCTTTACCTGAGAGAGGGGAAGAAAAACCTAACAGTTGAGAAGGCCCAAGATGTGGCCTCATCTCTGGCCTGGATGAGCTCTGCACCATTTGGCTTTGTCCATTGTCTTTGTCTCTAGGCTTGTGACTGGTACCTTTCCTTTTCTGGGCCATGAGGCTTCTTTTGTGGAAAGGGACCTTGAGACCTGAATGGAGGGTTTGTGCAAAGCTTCCTGTGAATGAGAAGTGTTCCTGTGATTAGCCATGACCTCCTAGCAACAGATGCATTCATCATTTGGCTTCAACTTTTCCATCCTCGCTTTGAGGTTCCATTGGATCTGGTGGTCACAGAGTAGCTTCCATTGAATTCAGCAGCTTGTTTCTGATTACATTAGGCATTATCTGTACTCCTTTTTGGCTCACCTCATGAACAGGCTAGTACTGTGGTTATTTTCCACAGAATATCAAAGCTGGGAAGACCTCTAATCCCTGGTCATTTTACAGAGAAAGAAAGCTTAGACCCATAAAGGGAGAGTACTAGGTTATTGCAAAAGTAATGGCAAAAATTGCAATTACTTTTACACTAACCTAATACCTGCCCAGATTCCACATATTCTGTGGCAGAGGTGAGACTAGGGTTCTGATGCCTTGACTGCAGGCCAGTTCTTCCCACTACGAGGCTCTCTGCCTCCTAATTTGCTTCTAAGAGGACAGAGATAATGGCTTATGTCTTATCCCTCAAAAATATGCCTAATAACCTCGCAGGTTTATTAAATTAGTGGTTTTTTGTTTTTGAGCCTTGTCGCCAGGCTGGAGTGCAGTGGTGTGATAGCGGCTCACTGCAACTTCTGACTCCCAGGTTCAAGCTGTTCTCCTGCCTCAGCCTCCTAAGTAGCTGGGATTACAGGCATGTGCCACCACGCACAGCTAATTTTTGTATTTTTAGTAGAGACATGGTTTCACCATGTTGGCCAGGATGATCTCAATCTCCTGACCTCGTGATCCACCGCCTCAGCCTCCCAAAGTGCTGGGATTACGGGCATGAGCCACTGCGCCCAGCCTAAATTAGAGGTTATTATCAGGTTTTACATAATGTGAATATGTTGCCTAGTTGAAAGAGCTAGGTAGGCCTGGATGGGGATTTTGGCTACGAATGGATGGAGCCAAGGTTCCAACTCAGATATTCTGAATCTGAGTTGTCCAGTCTTCTTTCTAGTACACGATGACTGGATTGGTATGATTTTCATGGGATAGAAAGAGACAGAGCCAAGCTCTGGAGGCAGTAAGTGTTAGCTACACTTGGAGAGAAGCAACTAGTCTAATGCGGCCAGAGCACAAGTTGAATTAAGTGAATGGGGGTTAAGGGAAAGCAGTGAAAAATGCTGGAGGAAAAAGGTGGGGGATCTCTTCACTATGGGCTTTTGCCTCCTGGAGTTGGGAGCTTTGAACTAGGCCTGAAGGATGGTTTGAATTTGAATTTACATAGATGATGTAAGATTTGTGGAGGGAAAGTGAACACGTACTTCTTTTTCTCTTTACACAAAGTTTAGAAGGCCAAGCAACTGTTCAATTTGCCTAGAACATTGTTAAGTACTAGAGAGTGGAGGCTGATAGGTTTTAAAAGCCTAGAGTTCTAGATTTGAGGATTTAATTTGTATTTCCATAAATACCACTGATTCCTCTGTAAAGGTAGTTGTGGGAACTCCGTACAGCAGTTGGGTATAGAACTCCCTATCCTTTATAAATTGGGGCTTTGTGGTGGATATTTTAGTTTGATATACTTAATACGTGCAGCTTTGGCTATTCTTGAGCAGCTTCAAAGGTCCATGACATGTCATAATTTCCCATTTTTCTAAGGGGAAATGAAATGGTAGCTAGAGCCGGGTGTGGTGGCTCACGCCTGTGTAATCCCAGCACTTTGGGAGGCTGAGGCGGGCAGATCAGGAGGCCAGGAATTCAAGACCAGCCTGGCCAACATAGTGAAAGCCCATCTCTACTAAAAATACAAAAATTAGATGGGCATGGTGGCACGCACCTATAGTCCCAGCTACTTGGGATACTGAGGCTGGAGAATTGCTTGAACCCGGGAGGTGGAGGTTGCAGTGAGCCGAGATCACACCACTGTAGTCCAGCTCAAGTGACAGAGCAAGACTTTGTCTCAAAAAAATAAAAAAATAAAAAGAAATGGTAGCTGGTATGTTAGATGGAATCAAGGCAGAACTTTTTGTTTATTTTATGTTATTTATTTTTAGGTGGGACAGGTAACAGTATGTTAATATGAAGAATCCTGCAGAGGAGGGAAGTCCTAATAATGCTCAAGAAAGAGGGGTGAAATGACCTGAAATAGTGTCTTTTGTTTGGTGATGGAAAGGAATCTAGTGTACCACTGGAAGATTGAGAAACAACTGTTTCTACTGTGGGAACAGGTGCAGTTTGGTAGATAAATGTGGTGGGAGCTCATGAAAGCTCTCTTCTGGATGATTAATTTTCTTTAGACAAATAAGCAAAATCACCAGTTGAGAGTGAGATTAGGAACAGAGAAAGCGTAAAATAGTCTAAGATGGACTAGATAATGTAGAATGATTGTCAGCTTTAATTTAGAACCCACGTGAGTCCGGGTCTGGTGGCTCTGACTTGTAATCCCAGCACTTTGGGAGGCTGAGGTAGGCGGATCGCCTGAGGTCAGGAGTTCAAGACCAACCTGGCCAATGGTGAAACCCTGTCTCTACTAAAATTACAAAATTAGTTGAGTGTGATGGCGAGTGCCTGTAATCCCAGCTACTCAGGAGGTTGAGGCAGGAGAATTGCTTAAACCCGGGAGGCAGAGGTTGTAGTGAGCTGAGATCATGCCACCACACTCCAGCCTGGGTGACAGAGCAAGACTTTGTCTCAAAAAAAAAAAAAAAAAAAAAAAGGACCCACATGAAAATAGTGATCACGAGTTTAAAGTTAAATTTTAACTTCAGTAAGTATAATTGTATGTTTTCCTACTCCCAAGAACCTGTGTCAGTGTTGGCAGAGTAGATGGTGACCGAATTTAACCAGGGTTGTGGTTTAACCAAACTAGTGTTAGAGGGGCAAGGGAATGATTATTTAAAAATTGACCTTTCTGTGACATGGGTCCATGGGTGAGAAAAAAAAATTGACCAAGGAATTTAGGATAGCTAGGGTTAGGAGAGAAGTGAGGATACGAGGAGGTTCATAGACAATGGAATATAGATAGAATTAGTAGATTGAATGTCCTGATAGGTTGAGGGATTGTTAGAATTGGGATACTGTAGTGAGCAAACTAGAAAGATAAGAGATGGTGTTTGGAGAATGAAATATTTGAAATTAAGATTAGAGAAAAAGGTTTCGATTATTAGTAATAACATGGTCAAAGATTATAACCAGGAAATAAGAGAGTGAGGTTGGGTGGGATGTCAAGATCAATGGAGAAGAGGTCAAATAACTGAGAGGGCAATGCGTTATAATCATGATTTATATAGTTATTGAAATTACCAAGAATTATAAGAACGTATTGGAGGGAATGACAGTGAATTAGGAGCCACAATGTTTAAGGCATCAGAGGAAAGTTACTTGGAAATAGTAAATGGCTAGAAAAAGGGGTGATATTGAATCTGATGATGTCAGATTCAAAACTCAATGTTTTTGTGGAGGAGGGTCTGGAAGCAGCAGTGAGGTTCAAGGCCCAGTGGAAGGTGGGAAGTGAGAGAAAACCAGCCACCACTGAGAGTGCTCCACAGGAAAGCATTATTGTGAGAGACAGCCAGATTTCACTTAGAGCAAGGGGACATTCATAGGGGAGGTTGAAGGTGTAGAGGATTTTGCTAACCTTGAGTTTCTGAGTATACAGTGGAAAAAGATCAGAAAATGAAGAGGGGTGAGAGATGAGAGTTGGAACATGGAATGTACAGAGCCACATAAGATTAAAGTCTGGAAGATGAGGGTTAGAAAAAAGGAAAAAAGCAAACAAAAAATGATATCCCCAACTGAGAAGGAAGAGGTCTCTTCTGTTTGTTTTTAGTAAGATCATTCATTTTTATTCATAGTGGTCTTGCTGGTTAAAAAATAATCCATGACTCATCAGTGTGGATGATATAAATGTATTAATCAATACAGAAAATGTACTATTTGGAATAAGAAATATTTGTATATATATTCTGAAAACCAGACAGATGTACACTTGTTCCCCTGCAAGAAAATATGTTTAGGGATAGCAAAACAGATGAGTAGCTTATGCTAGGCATTAATCTTTATTCAAACATTGATACCACATTGTCTTTTTTATTGAAGGCCATTTTCCTTCCTAATGAATGTGTTAGAACTTATTTTCCGAGTAGCAGGATGCTCCATCTAAATGATCTACTTAGAAATACTTGTTCCAGATTATAAATCAATCTGGAAATCTCAATGGCACAGGAGGGGAAAAATTCTACAGTGAGCTTTTAATTTTATTTCTAAAAGCTAATAAATGATGGTCAGACTTACAGTTTGTGATCATCTTTATCTGAAATGGTAAGTCTGGAATGTTATTAAAAACCAGCATTTTCATGCCATAACATGGATGAACATTGAAGATGTTATGCTAAATGAAATAAGCCAGTCACAAAAGGACAAATATTGTACAATTCATCTTAAATTAGGTTCCTGGAATAGTTAAATTCAAAGAGACAGAATGTAGAATGGTGGTGTCAGGGACTGAGTAGGAAAAGAGGAGAATGGGGAGTTATTGTTTAATGGATATGGATAGTCTGGTTGAGTTCATGAAGATGAAAAGTTGTAGAGATGGATGGTGGTGATGGTTGCATGGCACTGTGAATGTATTTAATGCCTCAAAACTATACATTTTAAAATGATTAAAGTAGTAAATGTATATCTTAACAACAAAACAAATAAGCAAAAACTCCTAGTGTTTTGAGTATTCAGTGCTTACAGGGCTGCTTGTCTAAACTCCGTCAGCCATACCCATATTGTATTACCAGTAATGAGCCCTTTTCCCCCAAACTGTACATTTGTATAGTAGGTAGAAAAGAATAGATGAGGAAGCTGATTCTAATGTATTTGTAGTTCAGGGATAGAGATATACATGTAGTTCTCCATGGTCTAGTTCCAGAACTTCCCTATTCGTAAATGTGGGGGCTGAAAACTTGAAGAGGGTGAGCTTTGAAGAGTAGAGTCCCCAGGCTGCTCTGAAGCAACACACTTCCTCCAGCAGAGACCCTTTTTATTAAACTCAGGCAGTAATAGTTGAGATCTTTGCTGCTGACTGGCACATTGGGCCTGGTTTGACTCCAAACCTTCAGCAGGACATCTGGACAAAGTAGGAGACTCATTACACCATCTTCAGGTTGATTGATGACATTCTGTATACCTTTCATTTTTTCCTAAAGGGAATGAGTTTTTAAAATACGTGTAATAAAATAGGATGAAAAACAAATAGATTAGCAGTGAAGGGGAAATAGGATAATATAGTAAATAAAGCCAGGGTAAATTCAGTACTAGAAGTTTTTGCTCATTCCTAAGAACGCTCAGCTTTCCAGTGACCAGACCAAGCCCTGGTCCAAGGTTCAGACTATCTGTCATTCATTCATTTATTCTTTCAGCTGATAGTTTATTGCTGTTAAGTGTTTGAATATTCAAAAGACACACGTGTATCTCTGGTTCTAATGTCTGAAGGAAGCAGAACTTAAACAATAGATGACATTAGTGGTTGCTGCAATAAACCTGATGACAGGGTCTGTGTGTGATTTATTTATTTCTCCTAGATCTAGTACTTAGGGATTTGCTGAATGAATTGGTAAGAAATTACTTCTTTTTAGGATCTCATGAAAAACCTGGTTAATTGAATGACTTTAAAACAGTTCTTTAGATGTATTATGTATATTTTAACAACATAATGGTTGTTAAAATAAAAGTGATTGGATTGAAGAATGCAAAATATTGATCCTGGGTGTGTCTGTGAGGATATTGCCAAAGGAGATTAACATTTGAGTCAATGCCGGGCGCGGTGGCTCAAGCCTGTAATCCCAGCACTGTGGGAGGCCGAGGCGGGTGGATCACGAGGTCAAGAGATCGAGACCATCCTGGTCAACATAGTGAAACCCCGTCTCTACTAAAAATACAAAAAATTAGCTGGGCATGGTGGCGTGTGCCTATAATCCCAGCGACTCAGGAGGCTGAGGCAGGAGAATTGCCTGAACCCGGGAGGCGGAGGTTGCGGTGAGCCGAGATCGCGCCATTGCACTCCAGCCTGGGTAACAAGAGCGAAACTCCGTCTCAAAAAAAAAAATAAATAAAAAATAAAAAAAAAAATAAAAATAAAAATAAAAAAACATTTGAGTCAGTGGACTGGGAAAGGCAAATCCACCCTTAATCTAGGTGGGCGCCGTCTAATCAGCTGCCATTGAATATAAAGCAGGCAGAAAAACATGAAAAGGCTAGACTGGCTTGTCTCAGCCTACATCTTTCTCCTGTGCTGGATGCTTCCTGCCCTTGAACATTGGACTCTTAAGTTCTTCAGCTTTGGGACTTGGACTGGCTTCCTTGTTCCTCAGCTTGCAGACGTCCTATTATGGGATCTTATGATTGTGTGAGTTAATACTACTTAATAAACTCCTCTTTATATATGTCTATCCTATTAGTTCTGTCCCTCTAGAGAACCCTAACACAATCATCAAATACTGAATACCTGTAGTGTGTAGTTGGTCCTGTGCTATATCCTGGGGAAGAAAAGGATATGAATAAATCGTGGTTATTTTTTAAGAAAATCTGATGATACAGAGTACTATGTGATATAAAATTTGTAAGGACTATGAAAACTCAGAGGAGAGTGTTCATCATAGACTGGGCTGTTCAGCTTATACATTGGTAACATGGGGATAATACATTAAAGTTGCTGTGAAAATTAAAGGTGTTAACATTTTTAAAGCTCTGTTAGCTGATAATGACATTCAAGGAAGACATCCTGGAGAAGGGATGCTTAGAGTTAGGTTCTTTAGACCACTGTGCTCATCTCTACCATAGCATGTTGGTGTTTTCATTTGACTCTTTTTTTTTTTGGAGACAGAGTCTCGCTCTCCCTCAGGCTGGAGTGCAATGGTACCATCTTGCACACTGCAACCTCTGACTCCCTGGTTCAAGCGATTCTCCTGCCTCAGCCTCCCGAGTAGCTGGGATTACAGGCATGCACCACCATCTAATTTTTGTATTTTTAGTAGAGGCGGGGTTTCACTATGTTGGTCAGGCCAGGTGGTCTTGAACTTCTGACCTCGTGATCCGCCCACCTCGGCCTCCCAAAGTACTAGGATTACAGGTGTGAGCCACCATGCCCTGCCTTTATTTGACTCTTTACATGTTTTTCTTTTCTGGCAGCACCAAAGTCCTTAAGGGCATATATCATAACAGTTATGGCATATAACTTATTCTGTATCCTCAGTGCTGATGCTGGGCCTGGCTAAAGATAAAGACCTGCTAAAGGTTTATTGACTGAAGAAGGAGGGAGGAAGGAAGCAGTAAGAAAGTATACTGGGAACCAAGTAAGATTGCTTCTTTAATGACTGAGAAAGTTCAAAAGACAGGCTTTCTGGAAGCCCTATTCAGCTCTGGATTATTGCGTCTGACAGAATAGTCTCATGGGCTTCCAGAAAGCCTGTTGTCTGTTGGACATCTTTGTCTCTGCTTCTTCAAAATGAGCACCATCTTTGAATGCTTACCTCATAAACCTCTGACTTTCCCCTCATCAAGCCCTGCATACAGAGAATTTTGAAATTCTGTCAGTTCTGACTGCAAAATGTTTTCCTATATTCTTTCCTTCTTTTCTGTTTTAGCTTTTCCTTTCTAGTTCAGACCTTCATTTCCTTAACCTGGATAGCTGCTTTAAAGTGTTCTGTTTCTCTTTTCTAACCCATCCTTCATCTTCCCATGAAATATTATTCCAGAACACAGATATGATTATATTAATTTGTTACTTTTATTCTCCATAGCATCTTCACAGCATCTTCATAGCAATTCTTTATATTAAGTGATAGTATTTCTGTTTTATAGAGAAGGAGATAATTGTCTTCCTGTAGCAGTTAGCCTCAAGGTGAAAGGAACACTTTCCTTACTCATTTGGGGCTCTGTAATTACCCTTCTAAAGCCCTACACCCAAGAAAGGGACAGTCCAGAGTCTTGGGTCCCTATGGACACGTAGGTCTTGGTTGTTGACAGTTGCATGTGATGAGGATGTTTCTCTAGGTGAAATAATGACAAAACCACAATATTGTGTTTACATGTACTCAAGCAAAATATGTATTATTTCATTTAATTTTTCCAACAATCCTGGAGTAGTGATACCACTAGTATTTCCCACTACACAGAAGAGGAAACTGAAATTAAGTTATCCAAGGCCTCACAGCTGTTAACTGTGACTTAAAAACCTGTTCTTGGCCGGGTGCAGTGGCTCATGCTTGTAATCCCAGCACTTTAGGAGGCTGAGGCCAGTGGATCACGAGATCAGAAGATCATAGACCATCCTGGCTAACACGGTGAAACCCCATCTCTACTAAAAATACAAAAAATTAGCTGGGCATGGTGGTGGGCACCTGTAGTCCCAGCTACTCGGGAGGCTGAGGCAGGAGAATCCCTTTGAACTCAAGAGGTGGAGGTTGCAGTGAGCCGAGATCGCACCATTGCACTTCAGCCTGGGCGACAGAGTGAGACTCCATCTGAAAAAAAAAAACAAAAAAACAAAGCAAAACCTGTTCTTGGCTGGGTACGGTGGCTCAGGCCTGTAATCCCAGAACTTGGGGAGGCTGAGGTGGGCAGATCACCTGAGGTCAGGAGTTGGAAACCAGCCTGGCCAACATGGTGAAACCTCATCTCTACTGAAAATACAAAAATTAGCCAGGCATGTTGGCACAAGCCTTTGATCCCAGTTACTCGGGAGGCTGAGGTAGGAGAATCACTTGAACCTGGGAGGTGGAGATTGCAGTGAGCTGAAATTGTGGCATTGCACACCAGCCTGGGTGACTCAGCAAGAATCTGACTTAAAAAAAAATCAAATAAATAAATAAAACCTGTTCTTAATTTCTAAGTGGCATTTTACACACATTGCTTCCTCAGGGAAGGAATATGTCATAAACTTGCTGTTGAGAATTTATAATCCAGTGGGCCTCATAGGTTTGCTTCAAAAAACTAATATATTCTGGTAGAACCCCTTGACTCTGTGGGTTCTTTAACAAACACTAGTATTTGTTCAGATTCTCTGAGTATCCTATGTTTCATGACAGATAGATCTAAAATACCCAGGAAGACTTGTGACCAGCAAAAGGTGGGAAGAGGCTTTACTGTGAGTATGCTGTCATATAGCTTATATATTCATTTGTCGGTCCTTCTATCCAATTGTTCATGTATCCATCCAGAGAATACTGTCAATAGTATAGATGATTTATAGTAGAAAGCCTTCAGTCTAAAGTCAGGAGGCTTGGGTTTTGCTCAGAGCCCTGTCCACAACTGTGACTTGCCATGCATTTGTAGGGTAGTCCCTTCCCTTCTTTATGCCTCAGTATTTTCCCCTTAAAAAAAAAAAAAGGCTGTTGGACGCTGTCTTTGTATATTTTGTGCTGCTGTAACAAAATACCTGAGACTGGGTAATTTATAAAGAATATAAATTTATTTCTTACAATTCTAGAGGCTGGGAAGTCCAAGATCAAGGCAAGTTCATTGTCTGATAAGAATCCCCTCTCTGTTTCCAAGACACCTTGAATGCTATGTCCTCCAGAGGAGAGGAGGAATGCTGTGTCCTCTCATGACTATAGGTGGAAAGGCTATAAAAGGATGAACTTCCTCCACCAAACCCTTTTATAAGGATGTTAATCCATTCATGATGGCAGAGCCCTTATGACCTGAAAACCTCTCTGAAGGCTCCATCTCCCAACACTGTTGCATTTGGGATTAAGTTTCCAACACATAAATTTTGGGAGACATATTTAGACCATAGCAGATGCCATGCCATAGACCTCTTACAACTGGCTCTCTGTAACTACATGTGATACGTAATATGTCAGTTTGCACTTTCGACGAGGAGCCCCAATATTTTTATACTGTGTCACAGGCCTTTATCTAGATATTTATCTAAGAAGCTAGATATTTATCTAAGAATCTTCTTAGATAAATATCTAGCTTATATGTATTGCAAATGTAACCTCTTGTAAGTAACCATTAAAGAGGGACTCGGAGGATTGCTGATTTATTGTTTCTCTAGCAATTCCTAATGACTATTTCTTATATGTGGAGGGTGTTATAGAAAGTCTGCTTGCAGCAATCCATTTCTAGCAAATTATAATTTTGCTTCAGAGGTATGTGATAATTTAAAGCCATTGTGTGATGTGGTTGTGAAACCCTGGTACTCTGTGTCTGACTGCGTTAGGTATTAGGGTAAAAATCTGATCAAGACAAAACTGCTCTCATGGGCTTTACAGTCAGGGACGGGATACAATTATAGTGTGATAAAGGGTACAGAAACATCCCTGAGAAAGTTGCATATAATGGAGCCCTAAAAACAAAAGTCAGAATTATCCAGAAGCTGGGCATGGTGGCATGTGCCTGTAGTCCCAGCTATGTGGGAGGCTGAGGCAGGAGGATCACTTGAGCCCTGGAGTCTGAGTCAAGCCTGGGCAACATAGTGACACTCTGCATCTTCAAAGAAGAATTATCTGGACTGAGGGATAGAGGGACAGGAGCTAGGAAAGATGACTGAGAGAAACCAGAAATGATAGAGAACAATGGTATTAAAAACAAAACAGCATGTGTAAAGACTCAGAGACAAGAGAATATGGCATGTACAGGGGAACTCAGAAAATAGCAAGTCTGCTAGATTGTAATGTGCAGGCAGAAAAATGCTATTTTGAAATTACAGCCAGTTTAGATAATACAACTGGATTATGAAACAGCATGATATCACAGAAAGAACACTCCAGACTTGGTGTCCGTAGACCTAGGTTTGAGTTTCTGGCTTCTGACTATCTATGGGATCTTGAACAAATCACTTTACTTCTGGTTTTTTGTTGTTTTTTTTTTAATTTGTAAAATGGTAATTGTTAACTCTTGCACCTTCTTTAAAAGCTATAAAAGTGCTACACTGTGAAACCTTACTTGACCCTTCTACCAAGAAAAATGACGTTCTCTGTCTGTTTCAAGCACTTTGTTCTAATGCAATGCCTTGTATTATAGTCAATCTTAAATATAATTATTTTCCCACTAAAAGGTGAGTTTTTTTAAGGGCAGATAATTGACACATAGTAAGATCCCAGTACTTGTGTGGTTTAATATATAGTTGGATTCTTTATTTAGGGAGGTGTTCTCTGAAATTTATTTGTTAAGAAAACGAAAAAAACGTAAAGAAAAATTTTCTATTATTTGTAAGCATTTGCTTTAGAGATAATTTTGTTGTGTTTTTGATTAGCTAAAAAGCCATTTTCTTAAAGCTCTTTTAATGGGCTGAATGCTCTCATGGTTGAAATGTGACATTTTGCAGATGAGCATCTCATTTATAGGCACGCACAAAGCTGGTTGTTGAGCTTTTGCATGAAAGATCTTTCTGTTAACTGTGGAAGGCTTTCAAATATTGAGATTCTCTGGCAGAGTCCTAGAAATCAGAGTTCTCCTCCATTTTATTTTTAAACTGAAACATTTTCTGAGATGAAATCTTATATACAGTATTATAAAATGTAGAAATCTATTGTGTTTGATTATATTTGGCCAGCAGTATAAAGAAGCAGACAGCTACTATAAAAATGGCCTTCTTATATATCATATTGATAGAAGTAGGAAAACACCACTGAAATGGAGTTTTCTTAAAGTTGTTTGGTAAGAAGAAATTAATTTCTAAAGGGAAATTAAGCTGTCAAATTCCAGTAAAAGGTTTATTTGTATTCATCCATTCATTCATTCATCTAGTCAACAAGTGTTTATTGAGCACCTTGCTTTAATATCTGCCCTTTTCTAGGAATTCAGTAGTAAGTAAAAGAGATAATTTGTTGATCTCATGGTGCTTAAAATATAGCAAGAAGAAAAGAATTGGGCAAGCAAATTACAGCTGCAAGCAGTATTTATAACACAGAAGTCTAGAGAGCGCTGGGATCATAAAGTTACCTGTAGCCATGCACAGTCTGGCTTTCTGAGATCTTTTCTAAGAGCTAAGTGGACTCATTTGAGAAATGGGAACAGGAATAAAATCCCTGACATGTTTTCCCTCAGATTGTATGCTCCAACCTTCCAGAATTACTTGATATTTTCCGAGTGTTTTCTTACCTTCTTATGGTGTAATTTCACAAATGGCCTTTCCTTCTCTCTCTGTAGTATTCCCATTATCCTTTAAAACGTAGATCAAATGACACATTTTTTTTGAAACCTGTATTATCCTCCCAGTTACATAGGATTAGGTTCAGCTACATATAACAGTAATAAAAAATAATAGTGGTTTTAAAATATAGTTTTATTTTCTCATGTAAAAGAAGAACAGAGCTATGTAGAGCAGAGCTGAAGTGATTGTTCCATGAAATCAAGGATGCTTCTACCTTTCCCGGTTTAAGACCTCCATTCTCAAGGTCACTTCACGGAAAAGAAGGCTGCTGAGCTATAATCATCATGTCCTAATTCTAGATAACAAGAAAGAGTAAGGAGAGAGGAAAGGGCACCTTCCCCAGGTAACACGGTTCCCTTTAAGCAGCCTTCTCAGAAGTTCTACAGAGTATTTCAGTTACATCTCATGAACAAAACTAATCAGTTAGCCACACCTAACTATTCCCGGGGAAGTTGGGAAATAGAATCCTTTAACTGAGCACGTTGCCATCTAGTGGCAGTCACAGCACTGCCCACCTACTCCCCCATCGCTCCCCTTTAATTGTTTTTTTCTTTAAACTTTAGCTTTCTGTATAACAACAGTACTATATTGCTATTAATTCCAAGGCTCCTTCCCTCATATAAATACCCCAGGTACAGAAGTTGTGCCCTGTTACCCTTGAATCTGTAATGCTTTATGCAGGGCCTGACACAGCAAGTGTTTTTTTTTATATAAAATGAAGGTGTTGAAGTAAATGACTTTATTTAAGCCTATTAAAAATTTGTAACTATTTCTTGAATCACCAATTTGTATTTTCAGCAGCTTTATTCAGGTATAATTTATATATGATAAAGACTTAATTTCTTTAAGCTTATTAAAAATTTGTAACTATTTCTTGAATCACCAATTTGTATTTTTAGCAGCTTTATTGAGGTATAATTTATATATGATAAGTGTACTCATTTTAAGTGTACAGTGCTTTTTAGTAATTTACAGGATTGTGTAACCACCAAAAATCATTTTAGACCTTTTTTTGCACCAAAGAAATCTCTCGCTTCTGTCTGCAATCAATCGCCATTCCTACTCTGAGTCCCAGATGATCAGAAATCTAGTGTTTGCCTGTACAGATTTGTCTTTTCTGAACATTTCACATAAATGGAATCATGCAATATGTGTTCTTTTACCCTGGCTTCTGCCACTTAGCATAATATTTTCAAGGTTAATCCATGTTGTGACATGTATCAGTAGTTTGTTCCTTTTTATTGATACTGTTGATATGTTAAAATTTTAAATTTATTTTCCTACTGGCTGCTTTGGGGATTAAATATGTATCTTAATTTATTATAACTTATTGAATTTATTACAATCTATTTCATATACAAACTAATGTAATTCAGTAAAATGTAGAAATGTTGCTCCCATATAGCAGCATTCCCATACTTCTTTCCTTTGGACTCTTGTTTTTATATAAATGATATCTTTATATATTATAAGGCCAACAATTCGGTTTTATAGTTAATTGTTTTATGCAATTGCCTTTTAAGCCAGTTAACAGGAAAAATATTTATACTTTCTTTTTATATATCTACACATCAGCTTTCCTGGTGCTGTTTATTTTTGTGTGTGGACTTCAATTACTGTCTAGTATCAATTCCTTTCAGTCATAAATAGTATTTCTTTCGTATTTTTTGAAAGGCAGGTTGCTAGCAAATGAATTGTCTCAGTTATTTATCTGGGAATGTGTTTATTTTGACTTCAGTTTCAAAGGATAGTTTTGCTGGATTTAGAATTCTTGGTTGACAGGTTTTTTTTTTGTTTTGTTTTTTTCCACACGTTGAATATACTATCCTCCAGTCTTTTGGCCTCCAGTCAGCTATTAATCTTATCGTTATTTCCTTTTATCTGATGAATTGTTTTATCTTGTCACTTTAGAAATTTTCTCTTTGATTTTTAGGAGTTTTACTATGTGTCCAGTTACGGATCTTTTTGTGTTTATCCAACTTGAAGTTGATTGTATTTCTTGGATGTGTAGTTTAATATGTGTTGTTGTTGTCTTAATCAAATTTGGGAAGTTTTTGGACATTATATCTTCTTCTTTTTTTTTTTTCCAATTTACTGTATAAATTTCTTTTTCTTCCCCCTCAGCTTGTATGTTAGGTTCAGGAATTACATGCGCAGATTTGTTACATGGATAAATTGCGTGTCACTGGGATTTGGTGTACAAATGGTTTCATCACCCAGGTAGTGAGTGTAGTACCTGACAGTTTTTTTTTTTACACTTCTTCGACCCTCCCTGCTCAAGTAGGCCCTAGTGTCTGTTGTTCTCATAGTTGTGTCTATGTGTACTCAATGTTTAGCTCCCACTTATAAATAGTGAGAATATGTGGTATTTGGTTTTGTGTTCCTGGGTTAATTTGCTTAGGATAATGACCTCCAGCTGCATCCATGTTGCTACAGAGGACTTGATTTTGCTTTTTATTTATTTATTTATTTTTTTGAGACGGAGTTTCGCTCTTGTTACCCAGGCTGGAGTGCAATGGCGCGATCTCGGCTCACCGCAACCTCCGCCTCCTGGGTTCAGGCAATTCTCCTGCCTCAGCCTCCTGAGTAGCTGGGACTACAGGCACGCGCCACCATGCCCAGCTAATTTTTTGTAGTTTTAGTAGAGACGGGGTTTCACCATGTTGACCAGGGTGGTCTCGATCTCTTGACCTCGTGATCCACCCGCCTCAGCCTCCCAAAGTGCTGGGATTACAGGCTTGAGCCACCGCGCCCGGCTGTTTTTTATTTTTTGACGGCTGCATAGTAATCCCATTTTTCCCACCGAATCTTCTTTCTCTCCTCTTTCTGTGACTATTATGCTTGTATTTTGGTTTGCTTGCTAGTTTCTCAGTTTATTTTTCTTTATTTTTTCTCTTTGTTTCCCAGATTGAATAATTTTTATTGATCTGTCTTCAAGTTCAGTGATTCTTCTGCCAGCTCACATTTGCTTCTGAGCCTCTCTTGAATGATTCATTTCAGAATGTAATTTCCATTTGGCTCTTTCTATTTTTATATTTTTTATTTATTGATATTCTCTATTTGATGTTATTATCATTATGCTTTTCTTTAATTCTTTAAGTGTGGTTTTCTTTAGTTTTTTAACATTTATAATAGCTGCTTTGAAATATTTATCTGCTGATTCTAATATCTAGACCCCTGAAAAAACAAAATCTGTTACCTGTTTTTTTCCCCCACAAATGGGACATACTTTATTGTTTCTTTGCATGTTTCATGATTTTGTTGGTATTGTTGAAAAATACATACTTTAGATAATATATTGTAGCAACTCTTGATTTTTGATTTCACCCTGTCCCCGCCTTATCAGGGGTGGTTGTTGCTGGGGTTTGTTTAGTGACTTGCTTAGCCTCTTCTGTAGAGTTTGTCTCCTTTGCAGTGTGACTTCTGATGTCTCTGGCCATATTTTTTTAATTACTGTTTTAATTTTTAAACTTGGCTTCCTAAAGGTCACCCCCTGGGCTGGCATAGATTAGTGGCCATCCAACGTTTGATCAGGAGTTCTGCTTAAACCAAGGCCAGGAAGTCTTCCACCCTTTACCAGTAGATCTGCATATGGTTTGGGGAATGCATTGAAAATTCAAGCAATTTACAGTTATGCTCTAGCTTTTAGTTTTGGTATGTTCAAGGCCTTAAAATCACCCAGGATTAGAAGATAGAGAAGACCCTCTCTACATACCACTAGGGATCCTATGAAAGTTTATCAAGACCCATTGTGGTTGTTGTGTTCCCCAGAACTCCCTTAAAATTTCTGGCTTAATCTGGAGGTCTGTTGCCTGCACCAACTAGTATGACGACCTCAGAATAGCTGCAACAGTGGCCTTCCTGGATTATTTGCTATTGTTCCCCAGATTGTCTCACTATTGTTTTTGACAATGACTCTGTGCATAGGATTTTCTATGCTTAGTTTCAAATTAAATCAGCCCACTCTGGTAGCAGTAGTCTTTTTAGCCTGGTCTAGCCTGCCTTAGTAGCAGGCCCCCTATGAAGCTGGGGATTGGGATATGGGCAGCCACAGTGTAAAATGCCACAGACTTTCACTGTTCTTAATATGGTTCAGAAGTTTTTATTGAATAGACATTTCATACTTTGACCTAAAATGGTTTTTGGGGTTTTTTTTTATACCATTTCATCTCACTTTATTTTTGCTTTATTTTTGCTAAGCACTTTGTTCCAGAAGTTCCACCTCCTTCTATTAGTTTTGGCACCTTAATTTTTAACTTAATTTTTAAACTTTTCTAGCTAGACCATAGCCTCTTTTGGGCAAACACTGTCTTTTTCCTTTCCCAACAGTATCTATCCCAGAAGGCATTAAATCTTTAAGCTTTAATTGCTTGGTCTGTCAAATGAAATTTATAATCTTTGCATTGCTTACTTCAAAGAACCAAGTGAGATAATGGTTAAAATCTTATTGTAAACTCTAAAGCACTGTGTAAGTGGTAAAATTATTTGAAAATTCATTTTCAAATAATTTTACCATTTTAGTTTGCAAAGTATAGTAGTTTGCAAACTAAAACACTAATTTTAAACACTGCAACCTATTGTGCAAATATTACTTGCAGGTATTTATCTTTAATCTCTGGGCTTCTTTGCTTGTCATTTAATGGTCATAGATTTTGTTATTTTGAAAGAAATACTTCAGGCGTTTTGAGGGTAGCAGGAAGCAATTTGCAGAACGGTGGGTAGAAGTCTAGAAGTGAAAAATCAGCTTCACCAGGAGGAATCTTTAGCACCTCTCTTTTCTCTCTCACACATCATGCAACTGCAGGGCCTTACCATTGCTTATTTTGCCCAGGATGAGCTCCCAGTAGAGGCTTCTCTGGGCGTTGGAAGTAGCTGCTGGAGAGATGTGGAGCCAAGATGTTGATTGGGATATGCCAAGAAATGCCACACATCCTGAAGCTTTTTTCACAGTTTTATTTTGAAGAAGCATGAAAGGTGGTTCATTTTTCATTCAACTAGTATGTATTTAGTGCCTGCTTTGTGCCAGGTAATATTCTGTGCACTGGGGATGCAAGACAAACAGAATTTTCATTCGCATGGACCTTACTCTAATGGGGGAAAGACTAAACAAGAAAATATGTCATACGGTAATACATGTTGCAATGGTTTCGATGTTTGTCCTTTCTAAAACTTATGTTGAAATTTAATTTGCTCATGTAATAGTATTGGGAGGTGAGCCATTTTTTTTTTTTTTTTTTTATTTTTTTTTTTTTTGTAGCGGGATGTTTGCTGTGTCGCCAGGCTGGAGTACAGTGGCGTGATCTCGGCTCACTGCAACCTGCGCCTCCTGGGTTCAAGCCATTCCCCTGCCTCAGCTTCGCAAGTAGCTGGGACTACAGGCCTGTGCCTCCACGCATGGCTAATTTTTTGTATTTTAGTAGAGATGGGGCTTCACCGTATTGGCCATGGGGAGGTGGGCCTTTACAAGGTAATTAGGCTCTGGGGGCCCTGTCCTCAGGGGTGAGCTTAATGTCTTTTTAAAGAGGCTTTTGAGAAGCCAGCTTTCAGGGAGCTACTTGGGAGACTAAGGCAGGAGGCTCACTTGAGCCCAGCAGTTTGAAGCTGTAGTGTGCTATAATTATGCCTGTGAATAGACATTGCAACCAGCCTGAACAACATAATGAGACCCTATCTCTTTTAAAAAATTAATTTTTTAAAAAGGCTTTCAGGAATAGATTCTTTCTCTTGCCCTTCCACTTTCTGCCATGGGATGATGCAGCAAGAAGGCCCTTGCCAGATGCTGTCCCCTTGACTTCCCATGCTCCAGAACTGTGAGAAAGAAATTTCTGTTCATTATTAATTACTCAGTTTCAAGTATTCTTTTATAGCAGCACAAAACAGACTAAAATAGGTATCAATAAGAAAAGTAAGCCGGGCACGGTGGCTCATGCCTGTAATCCCAGCGCTTTGGGAGGCCGAGGTGGGTGGATCACTTGAGGTCAGGAGTTTGAGACCAGCCTGGCCAACATGATGAAACCTGGTCTCTACTAAAAATACAAAAATTAGTTGGACATGGTGGCAAGTGCTCGTAATCCCAGATACTTGGGAGGCTGAGGCAGGAGAATTGCTTGAAGCTGGGAGGCAGAGGTTGGAGTGAGCCAAGATCATGCCACTGTACTCCAGCCTGGGCAACAGAGTGAAACTCTGTCTCAAAAAAAAAAAAAAAAAAAAGTAAAAAATGATGAGAGAACAGAGAATAATAGCATGTGGAGAACCTATTTTAGGTAAGTTGGCTAAGGAAGGCATTTCTGATAAGGTGACATTTGAGCAGAGACCTGAATGAAGTGAGAGAATATGCCATTTGAATATCTGGGGAGAAGGGCATTCTAGGTGTGGGGAAAAAGTAAGTGCAAAGACCTAGAGACACACGCATGTATGGTGTGTTCAGGGAACAACAAGGAAGTCATTGTGATTGAAGTGAAGAAAACAAAAAGATAGTGGTAGAAGTTGCAACTAGAGAGGTAGGCACATAAGGCCAGATCATACAAGGCCTTATTTGCTTTTATAAGGACTTGGAATTTTATTATGGATAAGATGAGAAGCCCTTGCAGAGTTGTATTTGCTGACACAAGTAATGTAGACTTACTATGGCTCATTCTCAGGAAGTAGGGTCACCTCCATACCTGACTCTGGAGAGACAGGTAGGCAGGTCTTGCACAGTGGGTACCCCTAAGTTTGTTTTACATTCAAAGTGAAATCAGGTCAAATGAGTAGCATATGATAGCTAAGATTCTAGGAAGCTGGCAGGAGGAGAAGTCAAGCAGGCAGTGCTTTTATTCTGTTGTAACTGCCCATGGTCCCCAGCAGTGACCCAGCAGGTGCCAGGTACTGTGGTAGATATGAACTGCCTCCACGTTGGGATCTGTTAGGGTTCAAGAATAGCACTTAGGCTCTTGAGTTGAACAAGGGTTTGAGGTCTGATGTTCCAGAGGTGAACCTAGTACTGGGTTAGGGCCTAGGGAGCCTGGGAGACTCATCTGGTACAGTGAAAGTAACTTGGACATTGAAATAAAAAAGAGCTGGCTTTGAAATTGGCTTTTCCTCACTTCTTAGTTATGAGATCTTGGGCTAGTGACTTAATTTCTTTGGACTTAAGTTTACTTATCTGTAATATAATAAAAATAGTACTTACTTTGGAAGTATTATAAGACTTGCAGGGACTTAATAAGACAGCATAGCACTTGTCACATGGTAGGTGTTCAGTAAATGGTAGCTGCTGGTAGTGGAGGTAATATTTATTTTTCTTTTTTCCTTTTTTTTTTAACCTCCACAGAACCATCAAAGAGGTAATATTTATGATAGTGCTAGTGGTTAACCTTTTATAGGGTGTTTATTGTATATCAAACATTGTTCTAAGCAGAATTCTTAGGCATCTCCAATCTAAGTCCAAATCCAGATTTCTGTTCTTCACCCAAAACCTACTCCTCCCATAGTTCTCACCAGTAAATGGGATTTTTATTATTCCAGTTTCTCAAGCCTTTGCATCATTCTTGATGTCTTTCTTCCTCTCATACCTTATATTAAATCCATTAGCAATTCCTGTCAGCTTGATCTTCAAAATATATAAAAAGTATGACTAGTTTCTACCACCATCATCACTGTATTACCCTGGTTTGACCACATCATCTTTCACTGAACTGTTTGTAAAACCTCCTGATTAGCCTACTTCTCTTCTTGCTTTCCTGCTGTCTGATCTCAGCACAATCTACCTCTTCTTAAAATGAAGACAAATGATTTCATTCTTCTTTGCAAAACAATCCAGTGGCTTTCCATCTTATTTAGAATAAAAGGAAAGTCCGTATATTGGCCTACAAGGCCCTGCGTGATTTGGACTTCATCACCTGTTTGATCTTACTTCCTATTCTTCCTCTTCATTTACTTCACTTCAGCTAAACTGGCCTCTAAGCTGTTTCTTAAAAATGCTTCTACTTTGGGGCATTTGCATTTGCTGTTTCCTCTGCTTGGACAGTTTCTTCTCAGAGACCTCCATGGCTTGCTCCTTCAACTTATTCAGGTCTTTGCTCAGATGTCACTCAGTGACACTTTTTCTAATCATCTTATTTAAAATTGCAACACCTGCCCTTAGCACTCCCTAAGCAGCCTGAGTGGATTTTTTTACAGCAGTAGTCCCCAGCCTTTTTGGCACCAGGGACAGTTTTTCCACAGACTGGGGATGTGTGTGGGAATGGGGCTGCGGGGGCATTAGATTTTCACAAGGAGCACACAACCTAGATTCCCTTGTATGTGCAGTTCACAGTAGGGTTCACACTTCTATGGAACTCTAATGCTGCTGTTGATCCAACAGGAGGTGTGCTCAGGCAGTAATGCTTGCTTGCCTGCTGCTCACTTCCTGCTGTGCTGCCTGGTTCCTAACAGTCTGCGGACTGATGCCAGTCCATGGTCCCAGGGTTGGGAACCCCTGCTTTACAGTTTTCATTGCCATCTGATGTATCTTTCACTTGAAAAAAAAAATCTCTCTTTCTTCCCCCTCCCAACTAGCACGTCAGCAGAAGTTTTTGTTCTTGTTCTCTGTTGTATCTCACTTCCTCTAGACAGCCTATATGAGAGAAATGGCATTTGGGAAAGAAGGCATGGCCCTCAAACTGGGCATTGGAATCTTCTTGGGAACATAAATACACAGATTTCTGAGCCCCATCCCAGATAGAGCATAAAGGATCTTGTATACCATGTGAAAGAGTTTGGATTTTATTTGTAAGGCTTTTGAAGAAGGTGGGGTGGTATTAACTACAAATGATAAGAGAACTTTTTGGGGTAATAAAAATACTTTATATCTTGATTGTGGTGGTGTTTGTACAACTGAATACGTTTTTCAGGGGCTCATAGAACTATATACCTAAAAGGGGTAAAATTTTACTATATGTAAGTTTTACTTTAATAAACCTGTCATTTAAAAAATATTATTACAAAGTATGGTTTTTGTTTTTTTCCCCCATTTTGAGGTTAGAGGAAACAGAGGCTCACAAGTTAAGGAACTACCCTGTGATTCCATTGTGGTATGTGGCAGTTCCAGGATTTGAACCTAAATCTGCCTGATAGTAGAGTTTGTGATCTTCCTACTCATTTTTAGCCTGTCCCTGAAACTATTAACAGTATATAGATTTTGTTATAAAAGGCCAACCTTCCCTTAGAAGCTGGGAATCCTGTCTACCCTTGAGAAGCTCCCTAGAAGTGACTGTTATATTCTAAATTTTGAAACCCTGGCAGATCTCCTTTCTGTCAGTCATTAGTTGAGACTGGAATTGATGTCTTTAGGAGTGCTAACCCAGGCGTGATCTTTTCCTGTGGAAGTGGCCCTCATTTTGGAGCAGCAGGAGACCAGTTTCAAAGCTAATTAGTTTCTTTGGTTATGAAAAGCAATTTTGTGCTTTGTCCAATCTCAGTAGGAGACTGCTCAGATGTTTACAGGGCAAGTTGTACTGCTTAGCACTTATCTTAGTCCTTTTTGTGCTGCTATAGCAGAATACCACAGACTGGGTAATTCATAATGAATGGAAATGTATTGGCTCATAGTTTTGGAGGCTGAGAAGTCCAATATCAGGGTGCAAGCACCTGTCAAGGGCCTTCTTGCTGCGTCATCCCATGGTGGAAGAGCAAAAGGGCATAAAGAGGGTGATAGAGTAGCAAGAGGGGACCAAACTCATCCTTTTGTGAGGAACCCACACCCACCATGATAAACCCACTCCTGCAATAATGGTATTACCCCATTCATCAGGGCAGATCCGTCATGGCGTAATCACCTTTTAACAGTCCCACCTCTTAATTACCGTTAAAATGGTTATGAAGTTTCCAGCACATGCTTTCTGGGGAGACACTTTCAAACATTTTATCAATCTTCCTCACCCTGACTTACCAGGCAGAGAACTGGTTGGGTAGAAGAGAGACCCAAAGCTAGAAAGAGTACAAGTAGTCTCTGTGTTGTCTGTCACATGAACAACATTGTCACATCATCATTGTTTATATCTGCATATCACTTAACAGTTTGCAATTTATTTTAACATCTATTATTAATGTCTCAGTACTCTGTGAGGAGAGTGCTTTTATTTAGAGAAAGAAGGTATGATACTTGAGTATATTTTTAAATAACTCTGGCTGTGAAAATATTTTTTTTTGTTAAGTTTAACTGAAATATATATAACTCCTTTAACTTTCATGCTCAAGTTATTCTAGTTTCAGTTTGTTGGCTGATGGTCATTTTAGCTAGCTTGTTGCCGTGGGGTGCTTTGGCAGGGCTGCGCATTATGTACGTTTTAGGAAGTTCTGTCTTCTGAAATTGGTCAGTGGAATTTTCCGTTTTGCTTATCTGATGGCCCCAGCTTCTTCTCCTTGGTGGCCCACCTTTTCTCCACTACTCATTTTTGAACCCTAGACAGACTAATCACAAAGCAGTTGTCATCATGCCAGCTGTTCACTGGTTGCCTTCAACATTTGACTTGTTTCCTATTTTGAGGTGATACAAGAGAATTTAATGACCTGAAAAAATGCCCATCTATCTTGTGAACCTAGTTAGGAAGGAATTGTTTGGTTTTTATGATGTGTAAATAATATATTTGGAGACATATTTTCAAATGTCTCAGGCTATATAGTAAGGAAAGGCTCCCTAAACAAGGTGGGACAAATTGTCTGGCTAATAGAACTTAATGACAGATCTTCCATTAATCAGAATGGAGAATGTGCTTCATTAAGATAATTAACAGAGCACTTGTGCCGGGTGATACTTATTGCAAACAAATTTCCAAGTTTATTTCTTTCCCTTGAATAAATTTGGAGAGAAATTCTAGCTATATTTCCTTGTTTGCATTAAAATGATCAGTGGGAACAAATTCCCTTTTTTGTTTTTGAAGCTGCTGGTAACTGGTATCTTCCTCTACAGGTGTAAGGGACAGATGAGACGCTGCTTTTCCTTCCAGCAGTCTGTTTGCTCATCACCAGGTACCAAGCTCCACTAGTGAACCGTAGAAAGCATATCCTTTCCAACTCCTAGACTAGCAACATTAGACTTAGAAAGGACCTCAGAGATCTTAAACTAATTCACTTTATGTCAGTAAATTGAAGTCCAGGCAGGGAAAGTGACATGGCCAGTGCCACCTAGTATACTAGTGCCAGAGCTGTCTGTGGGATAGTGGTAGTCCACTAACACTGAACTGAGAGCCAAAATTCCTGGGTTGACATTGGGCAAGTTATATCACTTCCGTGCTCCTCACTATCTTCATCTGTAAAATGGGGAAAGTATTTAGCAGAGGGCCAGGTAAAGACAAACTGGCTTTTTAATTTAGTCTTCTTTCCACTACACTCTGATGCTTTTCTTTCAGCGAAAACTGAAGATTATAGAGGAGAAGCTGATGTCGGGAAGAATGAGCAATCAATAATCAGTGCTGTTTTCTTTGTTTTCTCTGCAGGATCCTCAGTCTTCCACAATGAACCCTGTTTACAGCCCCGTGCAGCCTGGGGCTCCTTATGGCAACCCTAAGAACATGGCCTACACGGGTAAGTAGTATGAGAATGGCTCTCATTTTGAGAAATGGTGGTTAAAGACATTACCAGATAACTTGTTGAATGACTTTGGAGGTGTATGATATCAGAAGATAGGTCTGAGTTCCAGTGGAAAGATCTCAGAGAACCTGTTGTCTGGTTGTTTCTAAACTTTATTCTACAAAAATACAGGAGAGTATTTTAGAGATCCGCAAACATTTGATTTGATTATTTTAAAATATTGAGAACTATTTTTGTAAAACATGAAGACGTGTTAGATGATCAATGTGTTAAGCTTCTAAGAATGCATGTTAATTTTTTTAAATGCTACCATTTGCATGTACTTATGTTTTTAAATCAGGATATTCTCAATGCTATGCAACCAAATTAACATTCAGAAATATATTGGAGGTTGAGCCTGATATAACTGTAGCTGTTATTCCTAACTTTCTATTTCACATGTTTATCACAACAGTTTCATTGACCTTATTACTTAACCTTAACAGTAGATATTTTGTTTGAATTCCTATTTGTATATTTATTCTAACAAAATTAATTTCCAGTAACAAGGACTCATGGGAACAGTACCCTACACCCTACTAGCTTACAGAGCTTGTTGCTTCTCCCCTTTCCAGTTTAGGGTGCTCCAGCAACCTAAATTCCTTTGCCAGAGGGGACTGAACTGCTTTGGCAGACAGAGCCCAGGAGAACCCTGTGGGGCTTTGGTTTCCTATTTGCTCTGATCCTGGCTGCCTTCATTCTTACTAAGTTGCTAAACAAGAGAAGGAAGAGAACAGTTGCATTTATCTATTGATTTGCACAAAGATTAAGCAGTGCAAATCTGGAAGGGGAATTGACTTTGTCAACATAATTTTCCAAACTTCCAAAATTGGAAAGGGAACAGACTTTATCTTTGCTTGGCACATAGTAGGATTTGGTAATGTGTTTTGACTGACTGGATAGCAACCAGGTTCAAATCCCAGCTCTGTCAGAGAATAGCTGGGTGACTTTGGACAACTTGCCCTAACCTCCCCAGACTTAATTTCTTTGATAAACTGGAATAATATTATCTATTTCATAATAGATAATTCTGGGAATGGGACAAAATATCTATTTCATAGGACAGTTGTGAGAATCAAACAATATAATTTGTACTCCTCTAGAGGAAAGGAGGATCTTTTTTTGTTTCTACTAATCACCAAGGAATATTCTGAGCTTGGAACCGTTTTAAGTTAATTTCCCTACTGCCGATTCTAGGACCACACAGATAGTATAAACTCCACGTAAGTAGTATAAATTCAGACTTCACACAGGCCAAGTTTTCAAATTTGCAGGGAGACTTTGTATTTTTTAACCCAAGCTTGCCTGTTGTATCTCTGTACTTTTAGACTTTTTTTCTTTTTTTTAAACTGACAATATGACCTCTCCAAGGTCCCAGCTTTATGCAGGGGAATTTGAGTTGCAGCTCTGTTGGTCCAGGGCCCACAGCCTATCTCCTACCCCTGGTGGCTATAAAAAGCAAGCCCTTTGAGTGCCTGACTGAAAAATCTTCCCAAAGCAGCCCAACATCAGCTCACCACATAGACTTCCTGATTTTTAGTTTCCTCTTCATTTTTTGAGTAGTAGGGATTTCTTTTTCTTTCATGAAATCTCAACTCTGCCTAAGAGTTGGATGTTTGTTACACTTCATCCAGCTTTTCTAGGTATTATGCCGTAGACAGATTTTCAGGTTATTTTTCTTCTGCATTACTGGGAATGAAAGATCTAAGTGAAGATAATTTATAAACAAATGCCAAATATAGTGCATTAGAGTAAATGTATTGTTAGTAATAATGATTATGTTAAAAAGTATTATCATTTGGTAAGAACATACTAGGTATTATATATATTATGATCTTATTAATCATAAATGCTATCGTTTTTATAGATAACTATGGTAGTTTAATTCAGGTCATGTGACTTGACTAATGTATATAGCTTCTAAGGGATGAGGAAATATTTGAACTCAGGTCTTTGTGATTTCAAAGTATATGTCCTTTCTTTTATAGTAAGCTAATCTGTCTTAAAATATGTGCTGCTTTCTCTGTTCCCTGTGATAAACTAAGTACGAGGGTTGTCTTTTCAGTTTGTAGGACTAGGAAACCTTCCCTTTGAGGAGCTAGAAGCCTCTTCCTGGCCAGCAATTTGGGGTAGGCTCAGGAGGGCAAGAGTACAAGGGGTTGAGTCCATTGTGGTGTCATCTGCCTCAGAGGCAATGGGATGGTGGCCACAGGGAACAGAGGAGTTGGAAACACTGCTGGTTTGAAATTCTCTTGAAATCTGAAGATGGGAAATAAAATATAGCTTTGTGGTACAATGTATTCCAGTAAGCAGCTGTCTTCTAGCCAATTGACAGTGTTCTCTCTCCCTTTTAAAGCCCCTTTACTGAGTACTTACTGTGTGCCAAAACCTGAGCTCAGTATTTTACAGAAAATACCTATTTTTATACTGCAGCAATCCTATAACATGGGTATTACTAGCTCCTTATATATTTTGGCAGAGTGAATTTAGAGAATGTAATATGCCATATACTTTGAAATGCTTAAGCATAGACTATATATTATGAATTGAATGTTTGTGTCCCTCCAAAATCTGTATGTTGAAACCCTTAATCTCCAATGGGATGGTAATTGGAGATGGAACCGCTGTAGGTTTAGATGAGGTCATGAGGGTTGGGCCTTTATGATGGGATTAATTCACTTAGAAGAAGAGACACCAGAGCTCTTTCTGCTATGTAATGACACAGCAAGAAGGTAACCATCTGCAAGCAAGGGAGGGAGTCTTTAGGCTGGTACCCTAATCTTGGACTTCCGCTCTCCAGAACTATGAGAAATAAATGTCTGTTGTTTAAACCACCCAGTGTGTGGTATTTTGTTATAGCAGCTCAAGCTGACTAGGACAGATAATGAGTACAGTGAACACTTGAATACCCTTTACCTAGATTCACCATGACAGTGGGCTGTTTACAGACCGGGCATTTCTTTTTCTAACGGCTTCATAAAGGTTTTTCTGCTAGAATTTTGGAGTGTAGTCAAGACATCAACGTTCTTTTCTTTTGTTTCTTTTCTTTTCTTTTCTTTTCTAAAATGTTCTGATTGTGTCAGTGTCTAAGCATCACCCAGAGGTCTAATATGTGTTCTAGCGTCTCAGATCTCAGCTGAAATCTGGTGTCTGTCTCTCTGTCACTAGTTACCTATGGAAACTTTGGTTGAGTAATCTTCCTGAATCTGCTTCGTAGACTGTAAAATGGGATAATGGCCTATAAGATGGTTGGTTTGTAGTCAATGAAAATGTTTATAAAGCTTCTGGTGTCATGCCTGGCTCATAGTGGACACTCAGTTAATGGTTGTTGTAATGCATAATGATGAGTATATACCTACTGGGAAAACAGCATGGGACATAGAATTAGTGACTTAGATTACAGACCCGATTCTGCCACTTAAGAGCTGTGTGACATCAGATAAGTTATCAAGCTTTCTGGGCCTCAATCTATCATTTGCTTAAAAAAAAAAGAAGAAGATAAAACAGGGTTAGGAATACCTTCCTCACAAGACAGCTGAGAGTAATAAATGTAACAGAGCTAGTCACCAACTTGTGATGAAGTTACCAAAACACAATTAGAAAATAATTCTAAAATGAGAGAACAGATGAAGCCCCTAAATGAATCCATCATTTTATAGGTGAAAAGAGTATAAGAAGTATTTTGAAGAAAGTGTGGTTGGGCCTGGGACCTGTGTCTCCCCATCTGGGTCTGTGTATTCATGTGTCCCTACCATAAAATAACAAGCATCCTCCCTTCCCTTCATCGTGTTGTGGCCACTTCACATTCCTCTGGTAGCCCACTCCAGTTCAAGCTCTCTCTGACTCCTCCTGTGTTGACCCTTAATGAATATCCTGGTTTCAGCCAGTAGCAAACATAGGTCAAAATGCTACAAGTACCCTAGCAAAAGATACAACTCTTCAATGTTAGAAGCCTAGGAAATTAATCTGTTCAAAGACTACCATCTTTTTTTTTAACCAGTGGTGGGTTTTTTTTTTCTTCCCAGATTGCTGCTTTTGCCTAAAAACATAGAGTCAGTTTAAGAAGCACATTTGTATTTGACAGTTTATCAGCTAGAGGACCTGAATAATTAATGAAGCTGACAGTCTGCAGATATAATGAATTATCTGCTGTATCAGTAAGATTAAAAAGTAAAATTTTTCTCTGCAATGAACCTTGCCCAGTTTACATTCCTTTGCATAAATTGCATAAATCCTAGGATCACCTGTTGGAGGTCCTGATTAACTGATATTTATACTTTGTTTATTCTTTGCAAAGAAATTTGTGGGATTTTTTCCCCTCTTTTTTTTTTTTTTTATAACAACTCTGGAAGATAGTCTTTATTTTCCAGATGAAATGATGAGATAAGCTTCTCCAAGATCACATTGTATAGCAGAGCCCAAACCAACTGTAGTTACAAAGTAAGTACTTCTGTTCCAGCATTCATGGCTATGTCTTGGACACTCCAGTGATTAGGGTCTCAGATGAGCCTGGAAAATGGATTCTAATTCCTGAAACTGCTCTCGCAACCCCCCACTTTGATGTTCAAACTGCTCTCTGCTCAGGAGAGAACTCCAAGATCAGTTACTTACTTTTCACTTATGGTTGAAGAAGAGTGTCTAAAGAGAATTCTTATTAACTGTTCTCATGAATGTAATCTCCTTGTGGTTAAATCCAGTGGACCCTTTTTAGTCTTTATCCTAATTTGACTCTTTTTTTTTTTTTTTTTTTTTTTTGAGACCGGGCCTTGCTCTGTTGCTCAGGCTGGAGTGCAATGGCACGATCTTGGCTCACTACAACCTCTGCCTCCTGGGTTCAAGCGATTCTTCTACCTTAGCCTCCCGAGTAGCTAAGTTTGGTGCAGGCCACCAAACCAGCTAATTTTTGTGTTTTTAGTAGAGACAGGGTTTTACCATATTGGCCAGGCTAGTCTCAAACTCCTCAAACTAGTGGTCCTCCTGCCTCGGCCTCCCAAAATGCTGGGATTACAGGCGTGAGCCACTGCATCCGGCCTAACCCTTCTATATCATTTGACACCCAACCCCTTTCTTGAAACAGGCTTTCATTACCTCCATAATTTTCATTGACCATAATTGTTTATTTTTTGTTTGTTTTTCCTTTCTTCCTCTCCAGCTGTTCTTGAATTTGTCTCCTTTCAGGATTTTCTTTCCCTGCTAGCCCATTAAAAGTTGATGTTGGCCAGGCACAGTGGCTCACACCTGTAATCCCAGCACTTTGGGAGACCGAGGCAGACGGATCATGAGGTCAGGAGATCAAGACCAGCCTGGCCAACATGGTGAAACCCCCGTCTCTACTAAAAATACAAAATTAGCTGGGCGTGGTGGTGTGCACTTGTAGCCTCAGGTACTTGGGAGGCTGAGGCAGGAAAATAGCTTGAACCTGGGAGGCGAAGATTGCAGTGAGTTTTAAACAAAACTCCTGACCTCTGGTGATCTGCCTGCCTTGGCCTCCCAAAATGCTGAGATCACTGGTGTGAGCCTCCTCACCTGGCCATTTTTATGTGTACTATTCAGTGGCATTAAGTACATTCATACTGTTTTGCAACTGTCGTCACTATTGGTCCACAGAACTCCTTTCATCCTGCAAAGCTGATGTTCAGTACCCAGTAAACAATAACACTTCATTTCACCCTCCCCCAGCTCCTGGCAATCACCAATCTACTTACTGTCTCTGAATTTGACTAGTCTAGATGCTCATATAAATGAAATCATGTAGTATTTGTCCCTATGTGACTGGCTTATTTCACTTATCAGTGTGTCAGGATTTCCTTCCTTTTTAGACTGAATAATATTCCATTGTATACACATACCGCATGCAGTGGCATGTGGACACTGGGTTGCTTCAGCCTTTGGGCTATTGTAAATAATGCTGCTATGAACATGGATGTACAAATATCTCTTGAAGACATTGCTTTCCATTCTTTTGGGTATATATCCAGAAATGGAATTGCTGTGTCATACAGTAATTCTATTTTTAATTTTTTGAGGAACTGCCATACTGCTTTCCTGGTGGCTGCACCATTTTACATTCTCCCTTGTGGTTTATAAAAGTTTCAGTTTCTGCACAGCTTTGCCAGTGCTTATTTTTTTTCTGTCTTTAAATAATAGCCATCATAATGGATATGAAATATCTTTTTTATTTTCAAAAAACCTTCCTTACATTTCTTAGATTAGACCTTTCTTCACCATCCTTCCCACTGTTATCATTCAGGTCATTATTACTCTTTCTGGGATTATTTAAGTTGCCTCTTAACTGGACTTCCTAACTCCTGTCATATACCCTGTCCCCAGTCCATTCTTTACATAACAGCCATAATCATTTTTCTCTCTTGAAAATTTGACATCACCTCAGTGCTTAAAACCCTTCAATTACTCTTCACTGTCCTTTGGATAAAGTCCAAACTCCTTAGCTTGCAATAGAAAGCTTTTATGACCTGAGCATTTAGATATCTCCAGCACATCTCCTGCTCATCCTATTTATCTATATTCCCAGTCCAGCTGGTGGCTGGTATTATGTTTTTATTTAGAATTATAAGATTGTTAGAGACCATCAAATCCAACCCTATTCTTAGATGAGAAACATGAAGTCTGATAAGTGCCTAAGGAAAGCACATATTAGGATTCACAGTGGGCCATGCGCCGTGGCTCATACCTGTAACCCCAGCACTTTAAGAGGGTGAGGCGGGAGGATCTCTTGAGGCCAGGAGTTTGAGACTAGCCTGAGCAACATGGCAAGACCTCATCTCTATAAAAAATTTAAAAATTAGCTGGGTGTGGTGGCACCTGCCTGTAGTTTGAGGTACTCAGGAGGGCCACTTGAGCCCAGGAGGTCAAGCCTATAGTGAGCCATGCTCATACCATTGCACCCAAGCCTGGGTGACAGAGTGGAAACCTTGTCTTAATAAAAAAGATTGACAGTGAATTCAGTATCTGATTTATTCCTGTATCTCTAATACCCAGCTAGGCCCCTGCATGCAATGAATATTGACTAGTGTTTCAACAAATGGATGGACAGATAGATGTCAAAGCTGGAGGTAGAACCCAGACCTCTCGCAGCCAATCTAGTTCTCTTTCTACTCACCTTTTAGCTGCTTTTTTATTTCCAAGGCACTTCGCTAGATTTCTTTAAACAAGGTAATTCTATCATCTTTGGTCATTTCCTACCTCTCTGAGTAGGGATATCCTCTACAAAGTAGGGATAATAGTATCTGCTTACTTCAAAAGTGTTTTGATGGGCTGGGCACGGTGGCTCACACCTGTAATCCCAGCTCTTTGGGAGGCCAAGGCTGGTGGATTATCTGAGGTCAAGAGTTCAAGACCAGCCTGGCCAATATGGTGAAACCCTATCTCTACTAAAAATACAAAGATCAGCTAGGCATGGTGGCACATGCCTGTAGTCCCAGCCACTCGGGAGGCTGAGGCTGGAGAATCTCTTCAACTCAGGAGGCAGAGGTTGCAGTGAGCCGAGATCGTGCCACTCTATTACAGCCTGGGCGACAAAGCAAGACTCCGTCTCAAAAAAAAAAAAAAAGTGCTTTGATGATTAAGTGACATAATATGTGTAAAGCATCAGGCACGTAGTTAGGCTCCTATTAGTTATTAAAGAATTAGCCAGGTACAGTGGCTCACTCCTATAATCCCAGCACTTTGGAAGGCCAAGGCAGACAGATCATTTGAGGTCAGGAGTTCAAGACTAGCCTGGCCAACATGATGAAACCCCATCTCTACTAAAAATACAAAAAAATTAGCCAGATGTGGTGCTATGCCTGTAATCTCAGCTACCCGGGAGGCTGAGGCAGGAGGTTCACTTGAACCCAGGAGGTGGAGGTTGCAGTGAGCTGAGATTGTGCCACTGCACTCCATCCTGGGTGACAAAGTGAGACTTTGTCTCAAAAAAGAAAAAAAAAAGCTTTAGTAGCCTTCGTTTATTATTTGTCATCATTATGTCCCCAGCACCTAGCACAGGGACTGGTACAGAGTTGGCTGTCAGCAAATTTTGAAGGAAGAAAGAGGGAAGAAGAAAGAAATAAAGGGAAGGAGATGAGACTCTAATGAGTGAAGGAAGTCACAACAGAGAAGTATAAGATGGGTTTGAGGAAAAGACTCCTGTGATTTGTCTATCCTTGCTAATGAGTGGCCCTCTGATATGGCAAGGAGAGTCTGGGACAGGTAGCCAGTGTGTTAGAGATTGTTTTCTGCTTTGTAGGTGAATAAAAATTTCATTTGGATTATCTGTTGTGACTGGTCAACCCCTCTGGATGGACCAGATGGAACAGGGAGACTTTTCTGTTTTTAAGTCATGGAGACAGCAGAGACCCTCAGATAAAACAAGAGACCCTCTTCCCTTGCCTACTTGCTTTATAGCAAATATTCTTTTTTAGAACAATGTTAGTGGAAGTCTGACAATTCCTTTGAGCTATTTAGCAAGAAAGAGCTGTCTTCAAACTTCTTATTACCTATATAGTCAGCCTTGGGCTAGCTCATTTTGAGTGGCAGCAGCTTTGCTCAGGAGATTTGATTTTTAAAAATAAAACGTGACCAGCCTGCTCATTTCTGCAAAAAATTTAAAAATTGGCTGGACATGTTGGCACATATCTGTTGTCCCAGCTACTCAGGAGGCTGCGGTGGGAGGATTGCTTGAGCCCGGGAGGTTGAGGCTGCAGTGAGCCATGATTATGCCACTGCACTCCAGCCTGGGTGACAGAGCAAGAACCCATCTCTAAAAACAAAACAAAACAAAATAAAAACAAAATTTGGCTCTCCTATGACAAATTTTCTCAGAAGCATGTGAGAACAAAGGCTCACAAAACCCCAAATAATAATACATGAGAAGCACAATACTTTACAACTTAAAATTACCATTTGTGATCTCATTTAATCCTTATAATAGTACTGTGAGGTAGACATTTCTATTAGAACATTTATTTTACAGATGAGGAAAGATTCAGAAATCCAAGGTCTTTCCACTCCACCAAAGTGTCAGGCAAGTCCTCTCTGGGTTTTGTAGTGCATATAAGCAGTGATTTTGTATCTGTCTCTGATACTGTGTGTGATGCTAAAAACAGATGGATTAAACCTTGTTGGGGCAAGAATCATGCACAATAAACTACATGTTTGCTTGTGACTGATGTACTTTCCTGGGTTACAAAATGATTTCCCACCTCTGTAAACAATAATAACTTTTTCTCCCAAACAAAGAAGTATTGCTGTTGTTGGGTTATTTTTTTGCTCCTAAATTCTCCTTGGCTTCCTGTTCTCTACAAAAAGTTGTTTATTTGTATGTTTTTCTAGACTGTGAGCTCCTTGAGGGCAGAAATCATGTACTTCCTGTGCCTAGAACAGAGGCGGCAGTTAGTTCATTAAATATATGTTGAATTAAATTATTATCCTTATTAGTTTATACAAATTTTATTGTTGGTGTTAATTATTATAGTAATAACTACCATTAATTACTGTCAGTGGAGTGCCAGGCACTTTACAAACATTTTCTCCAGTTTTCATGATACTCCTTCAAGGGAGAGCTATTATCATTTTACATATGAGGGAATAAGGTTCAACTAAGTTAAATAACTTTCTCAAGGTCCTAAGGCTTATAAAAGCCAGCTTATATGAAATATGAGTATGCTTGTGAAAAATTTATTATGCTAAAATATATGTAATACAAAATTTACCATTTTAGCCTTCTAAAAATTTTTTATTTTTATTTTTGTCACCTAGGCTGGAGTACAGTAGCACAGTCAGTTCACTGCAGCCTCCTTGTCTTGGGCTCAAGTTGATCCTGTTACTTCAGCCTCACAAAGTGCTGGATTACAGGCATAAGCCACTGCACCTGGCCAATTTTAACCATTTTTAAGTATGTAATTCAGTGGCATTAAGTCCATTCACAATGTTGTGTAAATATCCCCACTATTTTCAGAACTTTTTCATTAACAGAAATTCTGTAATCATTAAACAATAACTTCTCTTTTACTCCTCTTTTGCCCTCCCTCTAGCACCTGGTAACCCCTAATCTTTCTATTTCTTTTTTTTCTTTTTCTTATGAGATGGAGTTTCACTGTCCCCTAGGTTGGAGTGCAGTGGTGCGTTCATAGCTCACTAAAAAAAAGTTTTTTTTAAATAAGTGATCTCTCTCTGTTGCCCAGCTGGTCTCAAACTTCTGGCTTCAAGCAACTGTTCCACCTTAGTCTCCCAAGTCACTAGGATTACAGGAATGAGCCATTGTACTTGGCTTTTTCTGTTTCTATGAATTTGCCTATTCTAGATATTTCATATAAGTAGGATTGTACAATGTTTGTTTATTCATTCATCTGTTCTTGTAAATACCTTGGAATCTGCTTTGGCCAGTAGAGGTTGAAACAATGGCTGTCAGCCTCTGTGCTGGTGTCTCAGTGATCAAAACTTAACAGTCAGAATGCGTAACCCCCATATTTGGAGGCCAAGGTCCTTATGGCACATCCAGCTCCAGCAGTCTGCACCAGGGGCCTGGGATGGTAGCCACTGAGCAAAAGGCTGAAATGTCCTGAAAATTTTACTAGTGTCTTTATCAAACCCTCCCTCTGGATACTGCAAGTGTTCTGATTAGACTCTGGAACTCCAAAATAGTTACTTCAGATGGTTTCTGCTGGCTTGATAGTTGTTTAGGTGGAGGATTCCTATGGACGACAGGTAACTCTTTTCCTATTCTGCCTTTGTCCATAACTTCATTCCCAATGTAGGTATTCTTAATAACAACAAAAAACTGTCAGTGTCATGTAGTTTGTTACCATTGCATAAAAGAAAGTATCAGGTAAGTGTTTTTTTTTTCTTTTTCTGGCTCAAGTCTTGCTATATCACACTATTCTTTGCAAATAAAGAATAGTCATCACCCTGCATGACAGTGGGAGACATGCTTTCTATGTATCTGTTCACAATGATGGATTCTCACAATTAGCTCAAGACATAGCAGCATATTCAGTCATTGGCATATTTCTATAAATGATGGAAAATTGTCCTGTAGCTCACTTTCTTGCCTGTCTTCTGCCCTGGTAGGAGGAAAAATCTTTATTCATTACCATGCTGAGAGTTTTGAATTAATATTTAGGTTGGTGCTTATGTCTGGAGAGATTTTATTTAAGGTTTTGCATCAAGGTATTTTAAACCTGCTTTGCCACCCTCCGGGGTGCTGGTGGTCACATCGTTTCTCTGGTAAGCCAATCTTTGATGGTAGCAGGATTACTGAACAGAGCTCTAGGGAATACCAGGTTCCAGCCCTGATTCAAGTAAGAGCAATTCTATGGTGGCTATTTATTGAACTTGTACTAGGCACAAGATAGATGCTTTATGTATTTGATTTCATTTAATCCTCATGACATCCCTAGAAGATAGATGTTAAAAAACTCATCAGTTAAAAAGCGGATGCAGAGAGGTCAAATGACTTTTCTAAGGTCATAGAAGATTTCCTTCCAGTTTGCCTGGCTCCAAAGGCCCTATTTTTTTCTTTGTTCCATGCTGAATAAAGGGAGAGCCTAGAATTAAAGAGTTCCTTTATTTTAGTTGTTTCCTTTTCAGAAAATTAGGAGATTGTGCCTCAAGATGCCTAGGAGCTGTTAAAAAGAGGAGTAATCCACGTAAATGCTCTCTTCCCCTCCTGTAGAGATCTGCTCCTGCCTATTTTAGAGATTAGGT
Source organism: Sapajus apella (assembly GCF_009761245.1). Lineage (NCBI taxonomy): Eukaryota > Metazoa > Chordata > Mammalia > Primates > Cebidae > Sapajus > Sapajus apella. Next base: position 2,390,131 of record NW_022437046.1, on the reverse strand, counting down.
ATCCAGGTGAGAAAGATCCTATTGCCACAGGAGGGGGCCTAAATAAACTGGACTGGATTAATTCTGACCTTCCAATTTTGTTATATACCCTGTTCTTTAAATTTTAAGATTACCAGTTTTATAAAGACCCATACATACAATGATTGTCCTTTGTGCATATGGTCCCTCCGTAGACTTCACCTTAACCAGCACAGATCTGTAAGAAATGGAAAAACAGGAGCGTAGGAAGACAGATATACTGAGACGTATGCTATCTCAGAGGGATGTGCCACTATATTCCAAAAGCCTAACATAATAAATAGATGTATAAATTGTTGTGGAAGCATGGTGTGTATGGAGGGCCACAACTCTGTCACAGTGAAGCAGGATATTTTCTTGACCCCTTCACAGGACTTGCGACTGGTGACAGGGGTGCCTCCTTTACTCATCCTGCCCTTGCCTACCCCTTGTGGGAGGGAGCGTGTGAGTGAACCAGTGCAGGAACTGGAGCAAGGGCTTTTGGGTGCTGGCAGGAACAAACTCTGCTTACTCAGCTTGCCTCACTCAACCCTTTGTGGGAGGGAGCAGTAGGCGAGTACAGGATCCAGTCAGCCGCTTTTGAGCTCCAGCAGCAGAGAACTCTGTGTAGGCCCCAAGGCAGTGTCCAGGTGGGGGTGCCTTCGACTCCTGAAGCCTCAGTTACAGTGCTCTTTTAGCTCTGCTGTCCATGGATGGCTTAAGTGTTAACAGCTCAGTGGGCCCTTTTCCTTTTTGTGTGAGGCTGCCTTCCACCAGTGAGTACAAAGGGCCAGTGTGCCAGCCTTTTTGTGTCCACATTTGTGGCTCCCCAGCTCTTGTCTGGCATCCAGGAAAAATGAAGTCTCACAAATGAATTGATGGGTGGTAAATGCAGGGGATTTTATTGCTGATGAAAGTGGCTCTCAGCAGGAAGGGGGGCTGAAAAGAGGACGGGGCAGATAGGTAAACTTCTCCTGAAGTCCAGCCATCTCCAGCCAGATTCTTCTCGGAAGTTACACTGTCAGGCTGTCCCTCTGAAGTCAAGCCACTTCTCTCCGTTCAGCTGGGAGATAGTCCCATCTACCAACTGAATCTGGAGTTTTTATAGGCACATGATGCGGGGAGGTGGGGGGGGGGCCACAGGTGGTTTAGGAAAAGGCAACATTTGAGCAGGAAAACAGGGATATAAGTTATCACTTTGGGCCATGGTTTCAGGCTTTTCGGCTTGAGGGTGGGGTTTCACTCGGGACCTGCTCTTTTCTGCTGAGAATTTCTCTGCCCCCTGTCCCTATCAAGAGGCTGGTGTCAGGAAAGGCTTCTGAGAAGGCAAGTGTGGATCTTGAAGCGTGAGAGGAGGAGTTACTAACTTGTAATTCTGATTCTGCTTCTAACAGCTGGGAGACACTTGACAAGCACTACCCATTTCTCTTGCCTTCACTTTCCCATCCAGGCTATGAGGGGCTTATATGAGTTGTTTAGTAATTTCTCTTTTAGCTCTAACAATCTGGCTGTTAATCTTTAAATTTTTGTTAGATCTCTTTTATTATAAATAACTGGCTGACTGTTTCCTTCCCTTAGTCTGTTTCTTTTGCATCTTCTTGTGAATGTAATTTTCTATGCCCCTTCTTGGAATTAATGTTAATTAATTAATCTGGGTGTTAATGAAGCGTTCGGGAACAGATAAGATGAGGTGAGCTCAGTACCCTTACTCAGAGCCCTCTTCTACAGTGACAGTCCAGAGCTTCTTTCTTTGGAGCTTCTGATGTTCCTGGGCAAGCTCAATAGACCATGAAAGTCTGTTCATAAGTATTTTATGAAAGGTGAGGTATAGCCATAGCTACCACCAGTGAGTGACTTCTCCTTTCCTGCTAATTAAGCTCATGGAGTTTAATTTAGTTTTCTATTAGTTACGTGTGGTTCTTAATCAATGGTAATACAATTTTTGTGGCCCTGAATACAGCTGAAAATCAGTGGGATGTTGACACAGGACTGGAAGAGCTTTTGACTGTGCTGCATAGATTCTTATTGGAATGACTTCTGTTGCTAATGTAGTGGGGAGTGCCTATTCTTGAAGTCTGAAGACCGGAGTCTGACTCCTGGCTCTGTCTCTAAAAACTTTAATAAGTTACTTTACTTCCAAGGGCCTCAGTTGCCTCCTCTGTAAAGATAGGAATAATATTACCTACCTTATCTATCACTTGTTTGTGAAACTTTAAGGAGATAATTGATCTGGAAGAACCTTTTAAATGTGACAGATCTAGTCGTGGGTAGAGCTGCATTGATCTTTGGACTGACTACGCTTATCTTGAGGGTTAACTGCTTGGAGGCTGAGTCCCCAAGAGGTTGTTGAGATTAGTAACTGTAATCCCAGCACTTTGGGAGGCCGAGGCGGGTGGATCACGAGGTCAAGAGATCGAGACCATCCTGGTCAACACGGTGAAACCCTGTCTCTACTAAAAATACAAAAAATTAGCTGGGCATGGTGGCACGTGCCTGTAATCCCAGCTACTCAGGAGGCTGAGGCAGGAGAATTGCCTGAACCCAGGAGGCGGAGGTTGCTGTGAGCCGAGATCGCGCCGTTGCACTCCAGCCTGGGTAACAAGAGCAAAACTCCGTCTCAAAAAAAAAAAAAAAAAAAAAAAAGAGATTAGTAACTTTACTAGTGCTGATCTGTCTTCCAAAGAGAATTCCTTAGCATTTGGGGTCAGAATTGGCCAGCTTCTTAGATTTCTACTTCCCATGAAATCACAGGGATTCTAGTCAGGAACCGGAGAGGTGTCCAGAGCTTGGGGGAAAAAAAGGGTGTCTGAGTAGAGAGGACCCCTTCCCCACCCAGTTTGTTCCTCCAGTGGTTGGGTTTATTATAACAGGTATCTATTATTAACAGTAATGGTTGCTGTTTGTTGAGGTCCATTATGGGCCATACGCCGTGTTTTGGAAACTTCTCTACCAAAGTGTACCCGCTATCAGAGGAGAATGAATTCATCTCTGGATTGATGGGGGAGTGAATAGCCCACAGCAGCTACTCCAAGTTTAAAAGTTGTTTGAAGTCTATGTCTTATCTTCAAAATTCATAAGGATTTTGCCTTAAGGCACCATTATGTAGTTGTTTTCTATAAAACAAATGCTTTAAATTATTTACTGTCTGGTAAAATTAACACCCCAGAAAGATGCGCCTATTTTTTTTGTACCCTTCAGCATACTGTTGAGTAACCTCGAGAGTTCCTGTACCCAGTTTTTCATTATTTTATTATTTTACTTAATCCTTTTTTTTTTTTTTTTGGCAAAACATTCCACACCATTTTATTTCAAACTTCATCCAAAAAATGTAAAAAATGTGTAGTCCTGAGTTTTGGATACTGACCGCCAGTCTTCACAGGCAGATGAGGAGAGAGGATCAGGATAGAAGTTCAGAGTGCTTCCCACCCTTGGAGAAAAGGTAAGCACTAGACATGGTATAAGACCAGAACACCAGGGCCTTATGGAGAACAAGCCTCCTTTTCTTTTAGCACTGGCCCAAGTGCCACCCACTCACCCCCTCACCCCAGACTCTCCTCTTCATCAGAGAAGAGACATTCAGAATTCTTGAATCTTGTCCAGGAAGATAGTATATGGCATATATAGCAGGCAGCTAGCTAAACAATGAGGGATAGGGTTTATCCCCGCTGTTTTTTCTCAGGAAGGGTGGGGCACAACTCAGCTTCCGTCTCTTCCTCAGAAACATCATTGCGTATTGTAACTTGGGTTGACAGGACAACTTGAGGTTGACCACAGGGACTGTAAGTAATCTCCTGGTAGTCATAGTTCCAGGTTATAGCTTCTACCACATTACGCTCATCGTTAGCCCCCTTGGTGAAGCAGAGCATAGTTAATGCCAGGGCATGCTTCATATTATCTTATTCCTCTTCCTTGAACATAAAGGAGTGGGTATGGCCCAGAGCTACAAAGAAAAATACTGTCCATAGTGACTGAGGCTGGGATCCCCAGACTTCCAACACCCCAGCCTGGGCTTGGTTCTCCTGACTCAAGGTGGTGGCAGTACTGGCAGCTGTGCTGCAAGGTTTCTGTACTTAATTTGTATTATCCAGGTTTTAATAGGTGTAGACACAAATCAAGAAAGATGAAAGTACTTGTTTCTATCACAGAGCCAAGAAGTAGAGAAGCCAGAATCAGGCCTAAGTTTGGATGTTTCATGCTCTTAACCACTGAGCTACATAGTTGACCTACAGTTATGAGCCATTTAACAAGGGGGATACGTTCTTTTTTTTTTTTTTTTTTTTTTTTTGGGACGGAGTTTCGCTCTTGTTACCCAGGCTGGAGTGCAATGGCGCAATCTCGGCTCACCGCCACCTCCGCCTCCTGGGTTCAGGCAATTCTCCTGCCTCAGCCTCCTGAGTCGCTGGGATTACAGGCACGTGCCACCATGCCCAGCTAATTTTTTTTTGTATTTTTAGTAGAGACGGGGTTTCACCGTGTTGAGCAGGATGGTCTCTATCTCTTGACCTCGTGATCCACCCGCCTCGGCCTCCGAAAGTGCTGGGACTACAGGCTTGAGCCACCGCGCCCGGCCTGGGGATACATTCTAAGAAATGCAACAATTAGGCAATTTTGTTGTTGTGCATACATCATGGAGTATACTTTCACTGAAGTAGATGGTATAGCCTACTACACACCTTGGCTATGTGGTATAGCCTACTGCTCCTAGGCTGTAAACCTGTACAGCATGTTACTGTGCTGAATAATGTAACCAATTGTAATGCAATGGTTATTTGTGTATCTAAACATAGAAAAGATATAGTAAAAATGCATGGGATCACCTTCATAAATGCAGTCAGTTAGTTACCAAAATGTCATTATGCAGCATATAACTGTAGACTGTCTTATAATTGTTTATATCTTTTTTTATTTTATTTTTTTGAGACAGACTCGCTTTTTCACCAGGCTGGAGTGCAGTGGCGCAATCTCAGCTCACTGCAACCTTCTCCTCCTGGGCTCAAGTGATTCTCTTGCCTCAGCCTCCCGAGTATCTGGGACTACAGGCATGCATCATCATGCCCAGCTAATTTTTGTATTTTTAAGTAGAGACGGGGTTTTACCATGTTGGCCAGGATGGTCTCGATCTCTTGACCTCCTGATCCTCCCACCTCGGCCTCCCAAAGTGCTAGGATTACAGGCCAATGTCTGGCCAATTGTTTATATCTTTAGTAATACCCATTGCTCTTGCAGGTGGTCATTGTGTTCTCAGTGCTTAACACAGTGCCTAACACAAAGTGAACTCTCAATTAATATTGGTTAGTTGAGTGAATAAAGGACTGAATGATCAAGCCTCTAATAATGAACCTTTTCAGAGGCCCATAAATGTCTCTGGCAAATTGACCTCAGAGTTTGGAATAGACTCTTTGTCCCAACAAAACTCTTATGCCCTACCTTCTTCCCGGACAGCCTAATAGCTTAAGGAGTCAGTACCTCAACTCACCTGTAACCCATTTAGATAGCTCCTAAGCTACCATGAAGGAGTTCTCAGAATTATCTGGTTTATAGTTGTCTCCCGAACCCCTAATATATGCTCATACGCACATACTTGTCTCCATTCTTATATCTGTTCATTCCTGGTTCTTACTATGGTAAGCACAGGTGTGTTGTGGAAAAGCTGGTTTAAGAGGTTTTTTTTTCTTAGTAGCAGCTAGTAGTATACATACTTTGGAAGATTAGAAAACCTCCAATGTAGACTTGTCCTTTCTTTCAGGGTATATTGTCTGGAACTTCTAGGAGAATTTATCTTCTGAACTCAAAGCATCCTTTTTTTTTTTTTTGATGGAGTCTCATTCCGTTGCCAGGCTGGAATGCAGTGGCATGATCTTGGCTTGCTGCAACCTCTGCCTCCCGGGTTCAAGCAATTTGCCTGTCTCAGCCTCCTGAGTAGCTGGGACTACAGGCACACGCCACCATGCCCAGCGTGTGTGTGTGTGTGTGTGTGTGTGTGTGTGTGTGTGTGTGTGTGTGTGTGTGTGTGGTGTGTGTGTGGTGTGTGTGTGTGGTTTCACTGTATTGACCAGGATGGTCTCAATCTCCTGACCTCATGATCTGTCTGCCTCGGCCTCCCAAAGTCCGGCCTCAGAGCATCTTTTTAAAGAGACAGCTTTGCCTTGTGAAAACCTACAGGCATTTCCCTATGTTCTGAGCATTCAGGGTCTGTCGGAGAAACCGGTTGAAAACTGTCACTATTGGTGTTTAGATTTGGGTTGTTTTGTTTTTGTGAGGAAGAAAAGGCTATAAGCTAAGTGAGTATCCTGATACAGTGACTCTTTTCTTATGGATATAGAAACTTTTCCAGCATCTGGAAGTCCCCAATTGTCAGTTTCCAAAGTCTCTGTGACTAATAGTTGATTTATACTTCATAGCAGTGATTTTCTAAATGTAAACCCTGGGCCTAGGAACCTACTAGAAATGCTAATTCTTGGGCCTCCGCTTCAGACTTAATGAATTAGAAAACCTAAAGATGGTTCCCAGCAAAATTGGTGTTTTTACAAGCTCTCTAGATAATTCTAATGGACCAATCTCCCATTTAGTAAATGTTCCATAGTCTTCCTCTTCTCTCCGAATTTTGTGAGCTTGTCTAGGAACCTTGCCATCATGATATCATAATTCCTTCTAGTTCAAAACAGCTTTAGAAACAGAGGTTATGTGTCAACTGTCACACGTGTGTCAGCTATGACAGGAGGGGCTGCTGGCCCCTTCTCAAGACAGATTGAGTGGTCCTAAACCTTGGACACAGGGGTGCAAGCTAGTTTCCAGCAGGATAGCCAACCATTCTCATTCTCCTTGCCCATTTTAGGCAAACTCAATAATTGGCCCCAAAAGGACTCATGTTGGGTAAGGTCAGAAGTGTGATTACTTGAAAATTGCTCAGCTGGTGGGAAAGGTACTTTAAGTGTCTAAATCAGATTTCTGCTATTACTGCTGTTAGCTGGAGAAGGTATAGAAAAATCAATAGTCCCTGGTCTTGTTTAAGCTACAAAACCATACTTCTTGTTACCTCCAAAGGTCTCTGTCTACCAAGAAGAAGCTTTGACCTTCACTGTCACCACAAGTACTGTCACAATTTGTAAATTTATGCTGAGTTCATTGAACTCTGTTGCCTTATGCTTGTATAGCAGGAGGCCTGAAATCTTTATGGTACCATAAGATAGGTAGGGGTGGGCAGAGAGCCAAGACTAGACTCCAAACCTTCCCACTCTTATCCCTCAGGGTGGACCCTGAGCTGGGAGCTCTGAATTGAAATACAGACAGGAGGGCTGGGAACAGTGTCCAAAGAGGGGACCTTTTCCTAAGCAGCTCTGTTCTAATTTAGGTTACTAACAATCCTGAGTTTCCAGAGGAGCTTGGAGCCTTAAGAATATAGGCTGAGTGATTCATATTATTATAGTTATTTTCATCATTTGAGTGCCTGTTCCCTAATAAATCCAGTGCCAGATTTTTTTTCATGTAGCTTAGTAGTTAAGAATTGCCCATGTTTGGATCTCAGCTTCATTGTTTGATCACTCATTGTGCATCAGTTATAAATGCCAGAATATGCTACTGGAAGACTTGATTAACAGTAAGCTTAGGCCAGGTGTGGTGGCTTATGCCTGTAATCCCAGCACTTTGGGAGGCTGATGCAGGAGGATCATTTGAGCCCAGGAGTTGGAGACCAGCCTGGGCAACCTAGAGAGACCCTGGCTCTACAAAAAAAATTTTTTTAAATTAGGTGGCGCACACCTGTGGTCCCGGCTACTAAGGAGGCTAAGGCAGGAGGTTTGCTTGAGCCAGAGAGGTCAAGGCTATAGTGAGCCATGATCATGCCACTGTACTCTAGCAAGGGCACCACAGCAAGATCCCATCTCAAAAAAAAAAAGAAAGAAAGAAAGAAAGAAAGGAAAGAGAGAAAAAGAGAAAACAATAGCTTAAATAAATAGGTAAATAGGAGGTATATTTTTCTTACATAAAAAAAAGTCTGACGGTCAGTGATAGGTGACATTGATTTATTAGGTCAGTGAATACAAGACCAATATCTCTATGACTCTTTGGCGTTTTCCTCTTGCTCTAAGATGGCTGCTGTAGCTCTAGTCATTATGTCTGTGATAGAGGTAGGAAAAAAAGGGTATAGAGGAACATGAGTAATGCCTGTTCTTTTCCTAGCAAAGCGAAGACCCAAATACCCCCAGAAGACTTCTGTGTACATCTCATTGGTCAAAGTTGGGCCACATGGCTAGTCCTAAGTGGTAGGAAGGCTAGGAGAGTATTTAGCTTTTCCAGCCTCCGTAGTGAAAGCATTTGGTAAGGGCAAAGGGTATTGGGAATGATCGTTGAGTTAGCCAGCCCATTGTCTATCACAATTACCCAGGCAAGTAAATTAGCTTCTCTAGTTGGTTTTCTCATCTATAAAATAAAGGTAATGGTAGGACCTATCTCATGAAAGGGTTGTGAGGATTAGATGGGATTAATATAAAGCAAGTAGCATAATACTTTACCCATAGTAAGTAATATTAGTGGATTTTATTAGCATTATCTCAACTCTGCAAAGTGATTATTATCCCATTTTATGTAAGAGATAGCTGAAGCTCAGTGAGTGGAAGTAACTTGCCTGAATTTACAATTTGAAATGACAAAACTAGGATTTGAGTCTATCTCTGAATCTAAAGTCCATGCTGCTTTTTTTTGCAGTGGAAGTTGAATCAGCAGGGAAATGGTAGTTAGCTGATGAGTCTGTCTTGACCAGACCCAGGATATCTGCCACAAGGCTTGGTGATTAGAGAGGGATGGAGACTGAAAAAAACAGGTTTGGGCAGTGAGAGCCCAAGCAGAAACCCCCATGTGGAACATATAAGGACAAAGAGAATCACAGCTTAGGGGGCCATCACTGGACTGATACTAGACCTACCAAACTGGGGATGAATATTTGACTTTTCTTTTTTTTTTTGAGACAGGATCTTACTCTGTTGCCCAGGCTGGAGTGCAGTGGCGTGATAACAGCTTACTTCAGCCTCGACCTCCTGGGCTCAAGTAATTCTCCCACCTCAACTTCCCAAGTAGCTGGGACTATAGGTGTGCACTGCCATGCCTGGCTAATTTTTCTTTATTTTTGGTAAAGACGAGGTCTTGCTATGTTGTCTAGGTTGGTCTCAAACTCCTGGGCTCAAGCAATCCTCCTGCCTCTGCCTCCCAAAGTGCTGGGATTATAGGTGTGAGGCACCATACCCAGCAGTATTTGAGAAAACTGGAAATGAAATTTGATAAATAATGTAAGAAAAACTAGTTATGGGAGTAATCAGAAGGAACACCTAATCTAGTCTGAAGGGGGAGAAGGTCAAGTAAGACATTTTGGAGGTGAAGTGAACAAGAGAAGGACTATCTGAGCATTTAAAACAGTTCGAACAATGACATGGAAGTAGTATAATCAAATGGAGTATGTTAGAACAGCTGTGTGTTGTTGTTGAAGTATAAAATGCCAGACCCGGCTTGGCAAGAGAAGAAATAGGACATATAAATGTGCAAGAGTTGGCCGGGCGTGGTGGCTCACGCCTGTAATCCCAGCAGTTTGGGAGGCCGAGACAGGCAGATCGCGAGGGCAGGCATTTGAGACCAGCCTGACCAACATGGTGAAACCCCATCTCTACTAAAAATACAAAAATTAGCCGGGCATGTTGGTATGCACTTGTAATCTCAGCTACTCAGGAGGCTGAGGCAGGAGAATAATTGCTTGAATCCAGGAGATGGAGGTTGCAGTGAGCCGAGATCACTTAAAAAGAGACTCCATCTCTTAAAAAAAAAAATGTGCAAGAGCTAGACTTGGAGAGTCTTCTGATAAGAAGTTTGAAACTTTATCCTTGGTGGTGGGAAGCTGCCAGAGACTTTTAGGCGTGATGGATACGTTGGCATTTTTGAAAGACCTTTCTGGATGTAATGAGATGGATGGATTGGAGAGAGGGAAAAAGGAGAAGACCAGTTAGGAAGTTGTTAATACTTCAGTCAGGAGACCTGAACTAGGAGCTGTATTTGAGATGCAGAGGGGAGGACATGTTTGAGACATTTTTAGAGAAAACAATGTCTGGCTTTCAGTAGATATTCAATATTTGTGGAATATGAATGAATAAGTCAGGACTTGATGTTGGATTTAGGGAGTGAGGGAGAAGGAGGAATCTGGACTTAACCTCAGGCTTCCTCCACCGTAGGTGACATGTTGTATGGTCATGACTTTCACTGAGTTCTTGGGAGTACTGAGGCCAGAGTTTGTGTCAGAGATCTTTCCTTTTAGGTATTTCTCAGGTAATTTTCTTATATCCCCTGAGGATTCCCTCTTTTTTCTAGTTCTTGGGCATTTCTAAACAGTGTATGTTGGTAATTGTGGGACAAAGGTCTTCCTATTTTATATTAATAGATTTGGAAACTGAGGTGCAAAGTAGTTAAGGAACTTGACTTGAATCATCCAGCTGCTGAGAGTTAGGAAATGTTCTTTCCTTTGCAGCATGTTGCCTTTGTATAAGACTCTTAGGCTTCTTGTAATTTCAACTGATTATAGGTCATAATAAAACAAGCAATAAAATTCAGAAGATTAAATTGATCTAATTACTCAGCTGTTAAGATGAGGCCTGAGTTAGTTGTAATTCAATGTACCTTCTAATTCAATCCCACAGAGTACACAGTGTCATTTGCATTGTACAAAGAAAGTTCTGCTGATACCTCCTTAGTGTTAAAAGGAAAAAATAAAATAACTCATAGGAATAGAGCCAAACATTTCCCTACCTTTATTCTCTTTTGTCAGATAGATTTGGTTTCAATCTTAACTGTCACTTACCACAAGCAAATTACTTAATCTCTCAGAGCCCCTCTTTTCACACTTATAAAACATCATGGGAGATGTTCATTTAATAGTAGCTGTTGTTGCTATCCTGCAGGTGAGGAAACAGATATAGAATTTGATAAGGGCTATAAGTGTCTTACACAGGTCATAAAGTAACCTAGTGGTACTCTAAACAAAAAAGTGTTGAAATGGTAGTATTTTCTAGAAATCATTGACCTAAGACATGTCCTGTTTCACTTTATTTGAAAATGCTGTCCTGGATGTTGCACATACTTCCCACCTGCTTCCTTTAGGACCTCACCAGTGTGTTGACAAAGTCTCTAGAAACAACAACCCTTTAAACTTGTAGAGTCCTATAAGAGTTTTTAAAGGCTAAACCTGAGACCCATTCCTGAATTCCAGCACTTTGGAAGGCTGAGAAGGGAGGATCAGTTGAAGCCAGGAGAGACCAGCCTGGGTAACATACTGAGACCCTCTCTCTAAAAACAAACAAAAAAAAAAGACATTTTTATATATATCTAGAAAATCTGAATGTTTGTATTCTAGTCCTGGCTCTGCCAGAAGTCAGAAGTATGATTGGCAGTTATTTGGAACAGATGACATGTCTAACAATAGGAGATTAATTGAACCTGTCTAATAGCCACTAATATAATCATTTTATGGCTTCTCTTGTTTTATCTTATTTTCAAAACAGTGTACATTTTAGAAAAATTAGAGAATACTGATGTGAGAAGAACATAGAGGAATACTAATAATTCACGATTCAGAGACAATCACTGTTAACACTTTGGTGTATCCATTTTTCTAGGTGTTTTAAAATGAACATACATACATTGTTTTTCAACAAAAATGAGATTATATGCTATGTACTGTTCTATAACTCATCTTAATTTACTTAAGGAATTCTAGGTTGGGTTTAGATTTGTTCCAGCTAATGCCCTGTTGGCAGAATTTAGGTTGTTTGTTAGGTTGTTTGTTTGTTAGGTTGTCACTATTAGCTAGTAGCACAAAGAAGAAATAATAAACTGAAATAAATTACAAATAAAAAGGCAAAAATGTGGGGACACTTTCATTTACAATTTTTTAAAAGAGGGACAAAAATGTTTTAAAATGCAGGAAAGATTGTAAATACACATACACACAACAGTAAACAAAAAATTACCTGTATTCAGAGAATGCCTAGTTTACTGTTTCTACAAAAAGCCATGCTGACTAGAAGCCTGTTTTGTCCAGCTTGTGCTTGGTCAGACAATAATAGGCCTAACCAGCTGGAGCTGTGTGAGAGTTGATGAAAAGGCAGGGTGATAAGCCCCATGATTGAGGATATGGAAGATGTTTTATTAAACAATCTTAAAATCCATGGGCAAACACAATTGTTTCCAACAGGGAACTTTTAATGAAAAGGGCATGGGTGGGAGACTATTATTTACTGAAGTACTTACTGCTCTGTGCCAAGTATTTATGCTAGGTATTTCACATGTCATCTTTTAAAATTTTCTAGCCTTCAGTATAGAATATCCTTGTGTTCCTAAGGATTAGGTAAAGGGACTTTCCTATGATTTTATGTCTGGTAAATGGTACAGCTGACTTTTGAATCCACACCACCTACCTTCAGAACCTCCGTTCTTCCCACTGGACCGTGATGGCTTCTTTAGCATAGCCAGAGGAGGAAATATCTTCTTTTGATTCACAGTAAGAATGTTTAGATGGGACTCTACAAAGTTAGTTCAGGACTTGCTCTGAACTTACTCTGGTCTGGCCCTGCTCACCTTACTAGCCAGCCCACATGCAGATACAGGAGAAGGAAAGAGGGACACTGGTGCTAACATAGAGTAGGTACTCAAAATTATTTACCAATAAGTAAGCTACTGATTATGTCTATTTTTTTAAAATATCAAAGCACAGGCTTTGAAAATTGAAGTTACTTGCTCAAAGTCCCAGAGCTAACAAGTAAAAGAGCTGGAATTTAAAGCTAGGTCTGCCTGTAAATGAAGCCCCACTGTTGCATAACACTGTACTGTTTGTCTCAGTTTGATACCTGCTCTCAGTGTCCACAACAGTAGGGCAGGAGACATGACCTAAGCACAGGTAACGCTCTACTTAAGGTATCTACTGTCACTAACTTGGAGTTGCAGCAACCTTTCCAATCCAGAAGCCAGACCACATTAAAAGTCTTTTTTTTTTCCCTGTTTTCCCACAGCCCTTATATCTCCCTCTGTGTTGGCCCTTGTCCCTGGCAGCCTAATAGCAGGGTAACTTAAGTGCTTGCTTGTCTCTCTCATTAGATGGTGAATTCATGGAGGGCAAGACTTATATCTTTTCATTTTGCACTCATTGTAGCACTTAGCACACATTAAGTGTTCAAGTGAGTATTTATTTAGTTGAATTGGCCAAAGTTTGTGCACTTGGCTCATTTTGAAGGCAGTTGTTCAAGTATTAACATTTAATGTATACACAATTCTAAAAAGCATGGATTTTTGGCTTCTAGCCCACAACTAATTCTAGCACTGGGAAAGGGCTAGCTAAGAAAGGCTATAGGATATAGGCTTCAGGATAATAAGTATAAAAGTGAGTGTTAACAACCTGAGTGTAAATGTAAACAAAGATGTGTTTACATCTATGCCTTTCATTTTCTCCATTTTTAAGGTGGGGGTGGGGGAAGGCTTGCCTCCTTTAAAAATATATATATTTATTTATATATATATGTATGTATGTGTGTATGAAAATTCCTGTGGACAATTCTGTCTCCTCAAGCTGTCACTTCCTTTCCTTTCTTTTACTCTCAGCATCTTTACTCACTCTGTCTCAAAAAAAGAAAAAGAAAAAAGAAATAGAAGCCTTGAAGAACACTGTACACCAAGTATACTCAACAGTCACCTAGAGATCATTCCAATAACACAGAAGAATATAATTCTCAAGAATACATGGAACAGTCTTCAGGAGAGACAGTGTGCTAGGCCATAAAACAACTCTCAGTACATATAAAGGATTGAACTCATACCAAAGTATGTTCTCTGACTGCAGTGGAACAAAATTAGAAATCAGTAACAAAAAAAAATTTGAGAAATTCACAGTTATGTGAAAATTAAATGACACATTCCTAAATAACCAGTGGGTCAAAAAAGAAATGAGAAAATACTTTGAGATGAATGAAACATAACATACCAAAATGTGTGGGATGCAGCCAAAGTAGTGCTTAGAAGAAATTTATAGCTGTTAAGTGCCTACATTATAAAAGAAGTAAGACCTCAACTCAGTAACCTAACCTTTCACCTTAACACATTGTAGGGAAAAGAGCAAATGAAGCCTAAATCAAGTAGAGGAAAGGATGTATTAAAGAAATCAGTGAAATAAAATAGAGAAAATCAATAAACCAAAAGTTGGTTATTTTAAAAGATCAGCAAAATCAACAAACCTTTTTGGCTTTAGCTCGGCTGATGAAGAACAAAATAGAGAAGTCTCCGATTATTAAAATCAAGAGTGATAGAGAGGACATTTCTACTGACTTTTATAGAAATAAAAAGGAATATGAGGTAAGACTGCGAACAATTGTATGCTAACAAATTAGACACTTAGGTGAAATCGACAAATTCCTAGAAAGACCCAAACTGCCAACATTGACTCATGAAGACATAGAAAACCTGACTAGACCTATAACAGAGAGAGAATTAGTAATGCAGAAACTTTCCGCAAAGAAAAGCCCAGAACCAGATGGTGTCTTTGGTGAATTCTACCAAACATTTGAATAAAAATCAACACCAATCCTGTACAAACTCTTGGAAAAAATAGAAGATAAAGGAATATTTTCTAACTCGTTGTATGAGGCCAACGTTACCTTGATACCAAAACCAGACAAAGACATCACAAGAAAACTATAGATAGACCAGTATCCCATTTGAATACAAATGTAAAAACTCTGATCAAAATATTAGCATTGTTTCAGGTCTTATCCAACGTCTGATATTGTCAAACTTTAAAATGTTTGCCCATCTGACAGGCATGAAATGATACAATATTCCTTTTATGTGCATTTTGCTGATTACTGTTGAGGTTGAACATCTTTTCTATTTCGCCCCCTTCTCCCCAGTCAGTTGTACGGTTTCTTTTGCGAATTCTTGCCTGATTAGATTCTATTGGCTTATTTTCATTTCTTCTTGATTAATGAGTTTTTAATCTGGCCACTAGTCCAATGTTACCTATGTTACAAATGTCTTCTGTTTCTCTGTTCTTGTCTTTTAACTTTGTTTATGGCATCTTTCGACATACAGAATTTTATGTTTTAATTAGTTAAATTTTTCACCCTTTTGTGGTACTTCCTTTTGGTATTACCTGAGAAATAACTTTGTAATCCCGAGATCATACTGATATTCTCTGGAACTCTGATATTCTCCTATTTCTTCCCTCCCCCCTCCCCCTCTCTCTCCCTCTCTCCTTTTTTTTTTTTTTTTGAGACAGGGTATCACTTTGTCACCCAGGCTGGAGTGCAGTGGTACAGTCACAGCTCACTGCAGCCTCAATCTCCTGGGCTCAAGTGATCCTCCCACTTCAGCCTCCCTTGTATCTCGGACTATAGGCATATGCCACCACTTTTTGTAGAGCCAGGATCTTACTACATTGCCCGGGCAGGTCTCAAACTGTTGTGCTCAACCTCTTTCCTCAGCCTCCCAAAGCTTTGGGATTTCAGGAGTGAGCCACCATGACCAGCCGGTTTTATTTTATATTTAAGGCTTTGGTCTTTCTGGAATTGGAGAAGTGTGAGGTGGGGGTCAGGCGGTATCTAATTTTATTGTTTTACATGGAAAACAAGTGTCCCAGTACATTCAGTTGAGGATCTGAGCGGGATTTTTTCCCTTTAGCAAATCTCTTTAAATGGAAAAGCAGAATAAAAGAGTGGGCCGGGTGCAGTTGCTCACGCTTGTAATCCCAGCACTTTGGGAGGCCAAGGCGGGCGAATTACTTGAGGCCAGGAGTTTAAGACAAGCCTGGCCAACATGGCAAAACCCCATCTCGACTAAAAATACAAAAATTAGCTGGTCATGGTGGCAGATACCTGTAATCCCAGCTACTCAGAAGACTGAAGCAAGAGAATCACTTGAACTGGGAGGCAGAGGTTACAGTGAGTGGAAATCATGCCATTGCACTCTAGCATGGGCGACAAGAGCAAAACTCTGTCTCAATTAAAAAAAAAAAGAGTGAATTGACTTGGGAGACACAGGTATTCATGGACCAAATTATTGATTTGCAAAATTTCATCTTGCTCTTTGATCTGTTTTAGAAGATAAACACACAGAGGTCAGGGGCACCAAACAACCTCTCAAGTGTTGAGTACCTCCCAAGTGCCTTATAGATGTAGGAGAAAAAAGAAGCAACAGTGCACTCCTGGAATGGAGATTGAGACAGAGTAGGCCATCTGCTTTCCATTAAAGTTTATCCTATACCAGCAGATAGGAAACTGAAGATTATATATATATATAATATATATAATATAATATATATAATATATTATATATAATATATATTTATAAGGAATTTCGCTCTTGTTACCCAGGCTGGAGTGCAATGGTGTGATCTCGGCTCACTGCAACCTCCGCCTCCTGGGTTCAGGCAATTCTCCTGCCTCAGCCTCCTGAGTCGCTGGGATTACAGGCACACGCCACCATGCCCAGCTAATTTTTTGTATTTTTAGTAGAGACGGGGTTTCACCATGTTGACCAGGATGGTCTCGATCTCTTGACCTTGTGATCTACCTGCCTCAGCCTCCCAAAGTGCTGGGATTACAGGCCTGAGCCACTGTACCCGGCCCTAGATATTTTTAGATTTGTTAAAAAAATATTTTGTCCTGAGGAACAGCACACACTTGGCCTTATATATTTACCTAGGAGCAGTTATATTATTAGTGTCTAAGCAACTTATGCTTCTTACCTTTTTTTGTTGTTGATACTATTTGTATACTAATGACATAGGAAGTTAAGGCTGATCTGGTTTTAGAGCCTTTCTCTGCTAGGGCTCAGCCTAGGTGAATGACCCAGAGGTTGCTGGCCTTTAACCTGGATGAGTATGCTTTCTCTGAAGATGCAGCACAACTCAGAGCACAATTGATTACTGGATATTTCCTCCTTTCTTATTAGTTTCGGAGGAGCTGCCTTCCCCTAGATGAGAACAGTGCCTCATTTATTATAGTTCATACCCTTTACAATTCCCTGCAGCTCACCAGTGGAAGGCTAGGTGGCTGGGCCTTGAATCTAATATACAGGCTATCTCAGATTCAGGTTTGATGGGCAGGTTCAGAGCCAGCACTACAGAACTGCTGCTTGCTTGGGCTGACCTACATTTTTGCCAGTATAGCACTCTCAGCAGGCAAGCCTCCCAGCTACTAAGAAAAATTAAGATTCATGCATTTTTCTGGAGCTAACAGATTCAAGGGTCTACTTATTTTATTTCCTTCTGCCTATCAAAGAAAAGAAGCAGGGTTGGGGTGGGTGGGTGGTTAGGTAGTACTTGCAAACCCTGCAGCTAGAATGTTTTCCATCTTTCTTTGTATCTTCTTAGCCCACCAGACTAAAATGGGGTTTTGCACTCAGGATCAAATATTGTAGGCCCTGCCTCCTGAACATCTTTGTAGTCCCTCCTCTCTTCATCCTACTGCTAGTGTTTTAGCTTTTCCTTTGGGCTACTGTCATCATTTACTATCATGTTCCTCCTCCGCTGATCTTAACTACTCCGAACTCCTTTTTACACTGCTGCTGGAGTATTTTTTGTAAAACACAAATCTGAAACCCCAGTTTAAAACTCTCCATTGTTTTCTTATTATTTATTGATTAATTCCATCCCTTAGCCTGGCATTCAAATCCCTTCACAGCTTATCCCCCAGTCTACCTTTTTATCTTTATTTCCTGCCACTTTTCCCCACACACAGTAAATTCCAACTGTACTGAACTATGCCATTTCCCTAATATGGTACGCACTTTCATACCTTCATGCATGGAATCAGCATATATTTCTTTGTCCCTACCCACCTCCCCAAAAACCTTGACAAACTCTTCCATTTGTTGTTCAGAGCCAACTAAAATGTTTATTTCTCTAGGAAGCCATTCCCAACTATCCCAAACATGTTCTTCATTTCCTCCTCAGTATTCTGATAACACCATCAGCATTCTCTGTTTGTATCTTCCATATATTACATCTGTAGATTAATTTAAATAACTATATTCCCCCATTAGACTATAAGTGCCTCTGTAAAGAAGCTAGCACCCTTCTTGCCACAGAGTAAGCATTTGCCAGATGCGATGATGATGATGATGATGAAGATGAAGAAATCTGGATGTAGTCACTTTAGGCCTTCACTGACCACCATCACCATAGTCTTGTTATGTCATTGGGGAAAAGCTATCAGCAGAAGAATGAACAAGAAGAAAAATTGAATTATTTTAAGGGAAGGGGATTTGTAAATTGAATTCTGATCAGAGGTGAGCAATCAGGATAAGGGAAGATTGAAGAAATTGGGTCTGTTGGATTTAGACAAAAGAAAATTTAGGAGGAATAAGCGATCTCTTCATATCTCTAGCTGACTGTCCTGGAAGAGAGGAAACAGACATGTTCTGTGAGAGTAGAACTAGGACCAGTGGCTGAAAAAGTATTCAGGGTAAAGATGCCTAATAGGCCGGGCGCGTGGCTCAAGCCTGTAATCCCAGCACTTTGGGAGGCCGAGGCGGGTGGATCACGAGATCAAGAGATCGAGACCATCCTGGTCAACATGGTGAAACCCCGTCTCTACTAAAAATACAAAAAATTAGCTGGGCATGGTGGTGCGTGCCTGTAATCCCAGCTACTCAGGAGGTTGAGGCAGGAGAATTGCCTGAACCCAGGAGGCGGAGGTTGCGGTGAGCCGAGATCGCGCCATTGCACTCCAGCCTGGGTAACAAGAGCAAAACTCCGTCTCAAAAAAAAAAAAAAAAAAAAAAAAAAAAATGCCTAATAGGTCAGATTTTTAGCTCAGAGTAAAGAATTTTCTTACTTCCAGAGCTCTCCAGTAGGTGCTTTGACTCACTGAAGAGGTTCTGAGTGTACCATCGTTAGAAGAGTATGCTGTGGGAGGCTGAGGCAGAGAATGGCTTGAATCCAGGAGGTGGAGGTTGCAGTGAGTCTAGATCACACCACTGCACTCCAGCCTGGGTGACAGAGTGAGACTGTGTCTCCAAAAAAAAAAAAAAAAAAAAAAAGAGTGGCCAGGCATGGTGGCTCATGCCTGTAATCCCAGCACTTTGGGAGGCCAAGGCAGGCGGAAAAAGGCCAGGAGCTTGAGACCAGCCTGGCCAACGTGGTAAAACCCCATCACTACTAACAATACAAAAATTAGCTGTGCGTGGTGGGACGTGCCTATAATCCCAGCTACTCAGGAAAGTGAGACAGGTGAATCACTTTAACCCAGGAGGCAGAGATTGCAGCGAACCGAGATCTCACCATTGCGCTCCAGCCTGAGTGACAAAGCAAGACTCCATCTCAGAAAAAAAGAAAAAAGAAGAGTATGCTGGCAGAAACTATGCTGCCAGTCATGTGTGCTACTATAAAGGATATTCCTGTGCTGAGTGACAAATTGGACTCTATCACCTCTAATACACCTTCCAACCCTATAATTCAGTACCTGTGATACTTTTCAATAACACAACCATGACCTATATTAGAACACTGAGTGGAAACAGTAGTTGTTTTTTTTTCTTTTTAACACAGCCATCTTTGACCAAATTGACTCTCCAGAGTAATTTTCTGTTTTTCTTGGTTTTGAAGTTTAAGTAAAAGAATCTTGGCAACGTAAATGGCAGCCAAATCCAGAGGTTTTCTCTGAGTAGACTCATTTTGAGGAGAGGCAGGGAGGTTGGTAGGAATGGACGGTGTCTCACTCAGCAGGTCTGGGTTCTGTCTCTGCTCTCTATTTACTAGTTGTGTAAGAGAAGCCTTAATATCGTCATCTCTAAAATGGAACTAGTAATATATTTTGTTGACTTTGGGTAGAGATTAAATCAGATAAAGAAGTGCCTAGCACAGTGCTCGGAACATAGTACAGATTCAAAATTACACACTTCCTCTTGCTCTCTTCTTCATTATTTTGATATAATAAAGATTTTTTTTTGGTCTTGTCTTGGTTTTGATCACCCTAGGGGGTCATTGGCAAGGCAGTTTTCTTTTTAATTAGGAGCTTCAGACTTAAACCTTCGTCACTGCCTAAGTATTCTGCTCACAAAGAAGTAAGCCTCTTTGTCTTTCTGAGCCAGGGAGTTTGTCTTCCACTAGCCTTTTGATACTCTGCTATTTTTAGCTCCTAAAGTATTTTCAGAAATAGTCCCCTGATTTCTGTTGAAAGTAATCTCTAATTTCCATATTAATCAAAAAATAGCTTTACATCTCTTTAGTCCTAATCCTAGTACTAACAAGAAAAGAGGATTAGATTGTATTGACATCTATAAAGCAATTAAAATGCACATGTCAAAATCCCAGGACACCTGATCACTACTGCAACCTTTAGGATATAAAGGAGAAAAGCGAACTTGTGTCCATTTATCTCTTCACTCTTGACCTTCAAAAAATATGAATACAAAAGGGCCGGGTTTGTTTCTAAGGACAAAGTCATAATTATTTGGTAGGTGTGGAAAAGGCGTTGCTTTTTGGATTCCCTTCCCAATTTGACCCCTGACTTGCTGAATAATCTTAACCAGAAAGTTACTTTACCTTTCAACCTCTATTTGGTTAGCTATAAAATGGAAGAACTCACATTAGGATTGATTTGAGGCTGAAAAGAAAAGCAAGTGTGAAAATATCTTTGTTATGAGCAAAAGAGTGAAATATACATGGTATGTCTTCAACTCAATGTACAGTCATGTGTCACAAAACTAGAGATCCTGAGCTCAAGTGATCCTCCTACTTCAGGAGGATCATGAGCCACCATGCCTGGCCAGAAGTAATGTATTAACAGTTATAAAAGTCCTAGACTCCTCATGCCTCTAATTCCAGCACTTTGGGAGGCTGAGGCGGGTGGATTACCTGAGGTCAGGAGTTTGAGACCAGCCTGGCCAACATGGTGAAACTCCATCTCTGCTACAAATACAAAATTAGCCGGTCATGCTGGCACATGCCTGTAATCCTAGCTACTTGGGAGGCTGAGGCAGGAGGAGAATTGTTTGGGCCGGGGAGACAGAGGTTGCAGTGAGCTGAGATTGTGCCACTGCACTCCAGCCTGGCCGACAGAGCAAGACTCTGTCTCAAAAAAAAAAAAAAAAAAAAAGATTGAAGTGAGCTATGATTGTGCCACGACAACTCCAGCCTGGGTGACAGAACAAGACCCTGTAATTAATAAATAAAGAAGTAAGGAAGGAAAGAAGAGAAGGAAGGAAAGAAAAGTAAGTAAGAAAGGAAGGAAAGGGAGGGAGGGAAGACTATATAAAGCTCCCTGTAATGCTGTCATTATATAATGTCTGCCAAATTCAAGTGAATTAAAAATAATTCCACTTGGAAACATTGAAGGAAGATCCTATAATTGCCTCTAAAGTGAAAGGCATCTGAAATGACAGAACAGGAGTGTGATTACCTGTGACTGCACAATTTCTCACATGACGCTGAATACAGATTTTGGCCATACAACTGGATCACTTGGCTTCCCAGATTAGATCCCTGACTTTTTTCTTGAGAAGTAGCACACCTCCAGATTGCTAATTAAGTGATAAGTTAGCTACCTCAGTTCTAAAATCAGAAAATGATTAGGGGGTAAAGAGATGAATTTTCTTTGGAATTGGAAAGGATTTAGGAAAAGGCATATTAACAAAGATACATTATTAAAGCTTCAATATTTACAAATCCCAAAGAAGCTTTTAGGGATTTAGGGATTTAATCTTTGACTTTTAAAACCAGCTTTTCCTTGTCAGTCAAAATGCCAATGAGCATTTAACAACTGCAGGGAGCAGTGAGACAGGCACTTACACACTGCTAGAACAAGTACAAATTGATGGTCTTTCTAGAAAGCAGTATGGCAAAGTATGTGAAGGCTCTTAGCATGTCACTTTTCTTCACCTCCACTATTTCCCTGGTCTTAGTCCCAACATCTATTGTTGGAGCTTGCAGTAGCCTCTCAGCAGGTTGCTTTGCTTCTCTATCCCCTTATAGTCTGTTTTCAACACATCAATCAGAGTGACTCTTTTCAAACATAAGTCATAGCATGTTATTCTTCTACTGAAAACTCTGTGAGGTCTTCTCATTTCACTCAGAATAAAAGTCTTAAGTCCTCACAGTGGCCCATAAAGTCCTACATGAACTGGCCAACCCTTTACCTCTCTGACTTCCTCTGCTATGACTGCCCCCTCATTTGTTCCATTCCAGCCACACTGGCCTCTTTGCTGTTCCTCCGACATTGTCTTATATGCTGTCAACTTAGGGTCTTTGCACTGACTGTTTTGTCTGAAACACTCTTCCTCCAGCTATCTGCTTGATTAACACTATCATTTCCTTCAAGTCTTTGCAAAAATAATACCTTCTTAATGTGTCTTACTCTGATTATTCTTTACAATATTGCAATGCCCTTACCTTCAACACTTTGGCATTCCTGATGCCCTTTACTTTGGCCTTTTTCTCTTTTCCATAGCACTGAAGACTTTAGTATTTATCCAAGGGTGCCTTCTCCCACCCTCTTAGAATATAAACTCCACAAGGCCAGGGATCTTCATTTTGTTCACTGTCAAAAGTCCCTAAATCAGTCTCTGGCACCAAGTAGATACTCAAATTGTTTGTTGAATTGATGAACTTTAAAAATAGGCCTACCCGGCCAGGTGCAATGGTTCACGCCTGTAATCCCAGGACTTTGGGAAGCCAAGGCAGGTGGATCACGAGGTCAAGAGATAGAGGCCATGCTGGTCAACATGGTGAAACCTGTCTCTACTAAAAATACAAAAATTAGCTGGGTATGGTGGCATGCGCCTGTAGTCCCAACTACTCGGGAGGCTGAGACAGGAGAATCGCTTGAACCCAGGAGGTGGAGGTTGCAGATCGCGCCACTGTACTCTAGCTTGGCGACAGAGCAAGACTCCAACTTCAAAAAAGAAAAATAGGCCCATCCTTTAACCTAGAGATCTCCACTTCTAGAATTCATTCCTAAAGAAACAGAGATTCATTTAGTCTGTTAGTCTGTTTTATTTTAGTCTGTTAGCTATTATAAAAATGAAATTTTCAAACAACCAAAACAGGTAATGGTTAAACGATATATCTACATGTGGAATATCATAAAGATATTAAAATAAGCCTTTTGAAGAATATGTAATTACATGAGGAAATATTTATAATGTTAAAGTAAAAAAGTAAAATGTAAAACCATGTATACCCCTACCTTATGTCATATATAAAAATTAACTCAAAATGTATCAGTGATCTCAATATAAAAGCCAAAACCATAAAACCATTAGAAGAAAACATAAAAGTAAATCTTCATGACATTTGATTGGCAGTGGATTCTTAGATATGACACCAAAAGCATAATCAACAAAAGAAAAAATAGATAAACTGGACTTAAAATTGAATTTTTTTTTTGCATGAAAGGCATTATCAAGAAAGTAAAAAGACAACCCAAAGAATGGGAGAAAGTATCTGTAAGTAATATATCTGATAATGGTTTAATATTCAGAATAAACAACTTCTACGATGCAACAGCAAAAAGACAAACCACCCAATGAAAAAAATGGGAAAATGTCCTGTGTAATCCCAATACTTTGGGAGGCCAAGGCAGGAAAATCACTTGAAGCCAGGAGTTTGAGACCAGCCTGGGCAACATGATGAGACCCTGTCTCTACAAAAACAAAACAAAACAAACAACCAAAAAAAAAAACAACAACAAAAAACGGGGTGTGGCAGCACACATTTATAGACCCAGCTATTCAGGAAGCTGAAGCAGGAGGATCACTTGAGCCCAGGAGTTCAAAGTTACAGTGAGCTATGATCCTGCCATTACACTCCATCCTGGGTAATAGAACAAGACCCTGTCTCTAAAAAATAAACAAACAATTGTATTTTAAAATGGGAAAATGATTTGGGTAGACATTTATCCAGAGAGGATATACAGATAGCCAATAAGTACATGAAAAGATGGTCAACATCATTAGTCATTAAAGAAATGCAAATCGGCCGGGTGCGGTGGCTCAAGCCTGTAATCCCAGCACTTTGGGAGGCCGAGGTGGGTGGATCACGAGGTCAAGAGATCGAGACCATCCTGGTCAACATGGTGAAACCCCGTCTCTACTAAAACTACAAAAAATTAGCTGGGCATGGTGGCGCGTGCCTGTAGTCCCAGATACTCAGGAGGCTGAGGCAGGAGAATTGCTTGAACCCAGGAGGCGGAGGTTGCGGTGAGCCGAGATCGCGCCATTGCACTCCAGCCTGGGTAACAAGAGCGAAACTCCGTCTCCAAAAAAAAAAAAAAAAAAAAAAAAAAAAGAAATGCAAATCAAGACCACACTGAGATCCCACTTCACACTTACTATACAAGATGGCTATAATGATAGTAATAATAAAAGAAAATAACAAGCATTGTTGAGGATGTAGAGAAATTTGAACTCTGATGCATTGCTGGTGGGAATGTAAAATAGTACAGACGTTAGCGGGGCACAGTGGCTCATGCCTGTAATCCCAGTACTTTGGGAGGCCAAGGCGGGTAGATCACTTGAGGTTAGGAGTGCAAGACCAGCCTGACCAACATGGTGAAACTCCGTCTCTACTAAAAATACAAAAATTAGTCAGGTGTGGTGGCGTGTACCTGTAATTCCAGCTATTCGGGAGGCTGAGGTGGAGAATCACTTAAACCCAGGAGGCAGAGGTTACAGTGAGTTGAGATCGCACCACTGTGCTCCAGCCTGGGCAACAGAGCGAGACTCCATCTCAAAAAAAAAAAAAAAAAAAAAAGTGCAGACATTGTGAAAAACAGTCTTGTGGTTCCTTAAAAAGCTCAACATAGAATTACTGTATGACCCAACAATTCTACTACTGCTGTATATCTCAAAGATTTTTGAAAACAGGTACTTAATGTCATTGTTTATTATACCATTATTCACAGTAGCCAAAAGGTGGAAACAACCTAGGCGTCCCTCAACAGATGACTGGATTAAAAAAATGTGGCATATATACACAGTAGAATATTATTCAGCCATAAGGAAGAAGGAAGTTTTGGTACATGCTACAACTTGGATAAACCTTAAACACATTATGCTAAGTGAAAGAAGCCAGACACAAAAGGACAAATAGTGTATGATTCCACTTATATAAAATACCTAAAACAGGCAAATTCAGAGAGACAGAAAGTAGATTAGAGGTTACCATGGTGGGTGTTAGGGGATGAGGAGTTACTGTTAATGGTTACAGAGTTTCTGTTTGGGGTGATGAAAATTTCTTGGAAATAAGTAGTGGTGATAATTGCATAACATTGTAAATGTCATTAATGTCACTGAATTATACATTTTAAAATGGTTAAAATTGCAAATTTTATATTATACATATTTTACCATTATAAAAAAGTTTCAAAAAATCCCCCAAACTGCATATAATATACTGCGGTGGGCTGGATCTGGTTTGTGTAAGCTCTTGAGAGCTGATCATGGGCACCTCTTCCAAACTATTCATTCAGTGAAGTTGGTAGCATCAGATTGGTCATGGTGGAAACATTTATGCCATCTCAGTTGTCAAATGGTGCAAAGCAGCTCCTATTTCCAACCCCTTCGAGCCAGTTGTTATGTATTTACCAGCACAGCACTGAATATATGTGTATAAAAATTATACAAAGCTACCTGGAAAGATAGATGTTAAACTGTTAATGGTGTTACCTCTGGGGAGGAGAGTGATGTTGTGGCAGGAATATGAAAGTAAACTTGAACATAAAAAGTGTAAATTTCAATGTTGCTTCCATATTTTTTTTATGGTGAGCATGCGGACATATTTCTTGTATCAGTTTTTAAAAATAGACCAGAAAGTCTGTACATATTAGGATTTTGGTTTTGGTAACTTTTTTCTTGAGAGGCTGAAAGCTGGTCACATATACTGTCTGAAATAGCCCATGGAGAGACTGGATGCCAAGCCTAGGACTTGAATTCTATTTTTTCAAAAATCTGCTTTTTTTTTTTTTTTTTTTTTTGCCTAACTAATAAGCTTTCTTATCTGTCTGTAGGTTACCCCACAGCCTATCCAGCAGCGGCCCCTGCCTACAATCCCAGCCTCTACCCCACCAATAGTCCCAGTTATGCTCCAGGTAAGGAGAAAATAGGGACAGCAGTGGTGAATGGGGAAGGGGGAATCTATTTGGAAAAACAAAACCACCTGCTGGCCTTTTCCTGTTCTTAATTGCTCCAGGCCCAGCCTGTCCAGGCTTGATTTTCCTGGGAGTCCCCCCTCTGGGAACTGAGACAGATCAGCCTCAGGGTGGGGGCAGGAATAGAATCTTCTCCATTCTCTCTGGGACTTAAGGTTGGCTCATCAATCCTGTGCTGGAATGTCTGAGACCTGCATCTTCCTCATAGAACATTTTCTGCTCCCCAAGCAATGTCTAAATTCATTCTTTGCTCAGTTTTCCCTGAGGCTGCCATTGGGACGGACGGACGGGGGCACACACACACACACACACACACGCACACTGTCTCTCTCTCTCTCTCTCTCTCTCTCTCACTCACTTTCCTTGGGACACACACACACAGACACACTCTCTCTCCCTCTCTTCTCCTTGGGACACACACACACGCTCTTGACACACACACACACTTACTCTCCTTGGGACACACACACACACACACACACACACGCTCTTGACACACACACACACACACACACACACACACAAACGCACTCGCTCGCTCTCTCTCTCTCTCTCTTTCTCACACTCTCTTACTCTCCTTGGGACACACACACACACACACTCTTGCCACCAGAAGGTAAAGAGCTGGTTTTCAAGCTGAGATAAGCTGCTGGGTTTTCAAAAATAATAAAGGCCCAACAATCCTTGGATTGAGGTTGAAATGGGTTTGAAAATGTTGAAAAGGTTTTTTGGGCTTGGAGCACTGCAGAGGTCTTAGTTCTGATCTTAACCCTCATGCTCAGCTGGTACTCTAATACTCAACAGCAGGGTATAGGCTCTGTGGTTAGAAAGTCCTGGGTTTGAATCCTGATTACCTGACTCACTAGTTGTAAGGCCTTGGCCAAGTCACCTCACCTCTCTGAGATCCAATGTGACTACCTGCCTCAGGGTTATGGATGGTTTTATGTAAGTTCCTTTTACTCAACAAGTATTTGTTGAATGTCTTCGATACTGAGATACAAAAATTGAAAGATGCCATCTTTGCCTGTCTGAAGTAGCTTACAGTCACATTGGGGAGCCTGGCATGTAAACTCATTGCAGTGCTAATGTGCTAAGTATTGTAAAAGGAATACATATAAGGGGAGGAGGAGGGAACAACAGTCTGCCTGGGGGGAAAGTATAGGGGAAGCTTGGTTGGGTGCTGTGGCTCATGCCTGTAATCTCAGCACTTTGGAAGGCCGAGGCAGGCGGATCACCTGAGGTTGGGAGTTTGAGACCAGTCTGACCAACATGGAGAAACCCCATCTCTACTAAAAATACAAAACAAATTAGCCAGGCATGGTGGCACATGCCTGTAATCCCGGCTACTCGGGAGGCTGAGGCAGGAGAATAGCTTGAACCTGAGAGGCAGAGGTTGTGGCGAGCCGAGATTGCTGCATTGCATTCCAGCCTGGGCAACAAGAGTGAAACTCTGTCTCAAGAAAAAAAAAAAAAAGTGTAGGGGAGGCTTCAGAGAGTGGGTAACAATAGAGACTTGAAGGAGAAGTAGAAGCTATTCTTTAAGCACACAAAGGAGAGTGGGCATTCCGGGTAGAGTAGAGCATGGGCAGAGGCTTAGAGATGGGCGAACAGGACACTGTGAAGAACACAGAAGTAGGGGAGTGGTTGCAGCATAAACTATAAGCGGCTAGATGAATCTGAACTATAGATATGCAAGGGCGAGATTTGGAGAGGCCTTGAATGTCTTGATAATACCCCACATTTTCTTTCTTTCTTTTTTTTTTTTGAGATGGAGTCTCGCGGAGTGCAGTGGTGCATTCTCGGCTCACTGCAACCTCCGCCTCCCGGGTCCTGTTTCAAGCAGTTCCCCTACCTCAGCCTCCCAGGTAGCTGGGATTACAGGCACAAACCACCATGCCTAGCTAATTTTTGTATTTTTTAGTAGAGACAGGGTTTCACCATGTTGGCCAGTCTGGTCTTGAACTCCTGACCTTGTGATCCACTTGCTTCAGCCTCCCAAAGTGCCGGGATTACAGGTGTGAGCCACCGCACCCAGCCATACCCCACATTTTCTTGTTTAGCAGTTATCATTATAGAATTAGTAAGCTTCCAAAGACCTTAGAGATCCCCCAGTCAACCTCTTCTCTTGACAAAGGAGAACCAAAAAACAGTGTTTTGTCCGAACATACCCAGTGAGTCAGCAGCAGCATATGGACTAGAATCTTTGGCAGATCTCCTGACTCTTGTCCTGTGCCTTTTTCTCCCAATGTAGTGCTTATTCTACTGTCAATATCTTTCTTGGGGCACACTTAAAGGAGAAAAAAATATAGGTTGTCTGAAGACCTAGGTTTGAGTCCTCACTGTCATTTCCTAGATTAGCAACCTTAAAGTCACCTGATCTATCTGAATCTCATTTCCCCCATCTCTAAGTAGGAATCATATCATAATTATGCACACACACTATGAAGTTATCAGATAGCCCCTCTTTTTTGGGCAAACAAGAACTATTTTAGGTAAATAGGTGATGGTATCCCCTAAGGTGTTTACATAGATGTTCCACAGACATTTTGACCCACCCTGTTATGCTTAAGATATTTTGGAAGACCATGTAGATGATTCAAACTTGAGGAAGCTGTAGTCACTGCCTTTGGAGCGCTTATGAAGGGAGCAGTGATGCATGGGCTAAAATTCTATAATAGTATCTCTGCATTGGTTTTATATTTACTTTTAGTCAATATGATATATAATATTTTCTCCAAGATCTATAATAGAAGGCAAAAACAATAAAAGCTACAGAAATTCTGATAATCAAATTGGATAATTTCTATCTTAACTACAAAGGCTTCAATTATCATGTATATCATGATATATAAATGATTTAAATTTAAGTGCTATTAGATCTGTGAATTGACTTTGTAAACTGTTCCCAGTCTAAAACAAAATGAGTTGTTGCAGAAGATCAAGTAAGATCAGGAGTGAAGAAGATTCATTGTCTTTATAGTCTGGAGGCCACCAGGGACCTCACTGGAAGCATTGTTAGTGAAGTGGTGAGGCTAGAAACCAGAGTGCAGTGAATCAGGAGTGAACAAGTAGATTTAGCATATATAGCCTATTCTTACCTGAAGCTTAGCTACCAGGAAAGGAAAAACAAAAGGACACTGACTAGAAGTGAACGTAGGGTTGAAGGCGGGTTTTCTCAGATATGAGCAAAGTTAAGGACTGATAGGAAGGGGCAAGTGGAGAGGATAAGTCAGAGATGCAGGAGAAGCGGTGCCAGAGCCAGGCCGCCACAGAGGCTGGTGTAGGGGTGGGAAATCTGGAGCTCAGTTCTCTTCTCTGGTTTGTGAAGTTGAGTGGCAGATGGAGACAGGGTGCCTCATGCAGGAGGGCAACTCTTCCTCTCCCACTAAAGGAAAGGTCAGAGGTAGATGTGCTTAAATAAATTGCCCAATGGAAAGTGGAGAGTTCTCATCTAATGACCTTGATTTGCTGCTACAGAGGGCAGCAGGGGTAAAGGGAGGGTTCTTAACTAGGAAGGTCAGGGTGTGAGAGCCTCATAGGAAGGAGTAGGACTGGAAACTACCAAAAGATAACAGAGCAGGGTGACATTCGGGGCCCACCTGAATGGTGAAGGCTGTGCATTTGTCCAGGCTCTCATCCCCAGAACTGGGCTGTTTTCTCACAATGTTCAGCACTTCTGGTGATAGATTGTGGGATTGTTTTAGGATCCGTTTACCAATAAGTGGAAAGATATGGAATAAATAGCTACTGCTTATTGAATGTTTTCTATGTGTTCAAGACTATTTGAAGTTCTTTATGGATATTAGCTTGTTTTACACAGCAATAAACTTTTGAAGTTGGTATTCTTATTATCCCCATTTTCCAAATGGGAAAACCAAAACTTGGAGAAGTTACATAACTAACCCAAAGATCCAAGGCCTAGCACCCTAACACTGTGTCTGCATGAGCTCTTAACTGCTACATTGTAGTTGCATCAGTGGGCCAGAGAGAAATTAAGGCATTACACTGGCTAAAGAGGGAAAGGAGTGCAGATAGGAGGAGACTGAAACTGTAGGGGAAGAAAAGAAATTCAGTACATCTTGGCATATATATTCAATTTTAATTTTAAAATAAAAATAAGCCCTCATCTAACTTGATTTTCCCTAATTTTGCTTTTAAAAGTCAACTTATTTCTACTAATGTCACCCAGACTATTTTCTCAAAAACTCACAAAATCCACAAGAGAGGGTGGTGTTATTGTATTTGAAGACCCCAAACTCAGAGTTGAAAGACTTAGGTTGTAGCACTAACTTTGCTTCTGATTTTGGTGTGACCGTGGGAAGATCCCCTTCCCTTTCTTTCCCTTTTGAGTTACACACACACATACACACACACACAAACACACACACACAGAGCATATTTTGGAATGCTGGCCTCTGGATTCACAGTGCAGATTTCCTTACTAGGGGGGACTTCCTACCATGGAGAAGCTAGCTGAAGGTCAGAAAGGATCATTTAGATTACTCTCACCTTCCTGCCAGAGCCAGCCATTTGTGATGCAGAGGAGGTACCTTCAGAAGGAACCAGGCTCTTAGGTTTAAATTTTTTTCTGCTGCTTTAAGGAGAACAAGAAGTTGCTTGAGAGAGAGAAAGAGAGAGCACGCGCGCTATTTTTAGCAGCTCTGAGTACCTAAGATGTTATCTGTCTAGGATGCAGGGAAGCATTTCACTCTTTTCAGTGGTTCTGAAAGCAATGTGGGCATTTGGAGCTTTTTCCCAAGCTCTTAATGATGTCAGGGATCTTATTTAGGAACTCTTTGGTCCCGCAAGAGGTAGGAGTCAATCAAGATTTGGTTTTCAGAATCTAGGGATCTATTAGTGGTAATCTGGCTTGAAAATAAATGATGGGAAGGATAAACAGGTTAACTAATACAGATAAAAATAAAATAACCTCCTCATGGAATCTGTTGACACAACATTTTCCTGTATTATCTCATTTGATTTCACAGCATCCCTATAAAGTACAAATACATTATTCCCATTTTACATACAACAAACTTGGGGGAGGATAGAGAAAAAGAATTTGTGCTTTCTGAACAGCTGCCCTGTTCCAAGCCCTGTGCAAATCATGTTACAAACCTTCATTTTTACCTTAGTCTTGTGAGTTAGAGCTTCCTGTCTTCAACTTGGCTCAAACGGGATAAATAAGTTGCCCAAAGTTATGCAGCTAAAAAGCAGTAGATTTGGGAGGGCAAGACAGGAGGATGGCTTGAGGCCAAAGGTCAGGACCAGCCTGGGCAACATGATGAGACCCTATCTCTACAAAAAAATTAAAGAAAAGAAAAATAGATGGCTTGGTGGCATGTACCTGTAGTTCCAGCTACTCAGGAGGCTGAGACAGAAGGATCACTTGAGCCCAGGAGCTGGGGGCTGCATTTAGCTGTCATTGCACCACTGCTTTCTAGCCTGGGCAACAGAGTGAGACCCTGTCTCCATAAAAAAGCAGTTTAGCTGGGATTCAAACCCAACTTGTCTAACCCCACAACCTGTGCTCCTTCTATAGCACCACAGTGACCCAGAGACTTCAGGGTTGGTGTGCCTCTGCATTGCTCCTATCTCTCAGGGGTTTTACAGACAGCTCTTTAGACATCAAAGATGGTGATATTGTCTCTGAACCTTCACTTCCTCTAACACAAAGTCTCTGTCATATGTGAAATCCCTCTGCAGTTCTTGGGAGAACTGAAATGTAATCTTATAACAGACAAGCAAAAAGCAGGAACTTGGGCTTGTTCACATCCAGGCAGCTTTGGGTCAGCTGCCTGGAAGACACTATGGCGTCCGGGGAGGGGCTCACTCCAGTGAATGAACTTTCCCAGATGACAAGTCTGTCACCCTTTCTACGGTAAAGGTGCTTCACACCTTCTTTACTTACTGTGTTTGTGAAGCTGGGGGGGAGGGGGAGAAACTGCTATCGCAAAACAAAGTCTGTTTATGTAACTGCAATGTATACAACTTTGCACAAATTCTTAGTGGTAATTTCAACTAACATTTCTATCCAACAGAGTTTCAGTTCCTGCATTCAGCTTATGGTAGGAAAGCTATTTTTCCTCATCTGTATTACAGCCTATGAATGTGTTATCTCATAACAATGGTAGATCCCCTCTCCTCTCCTACCCAAATCCCATCCCCTAGGCTTGGGCTCCCCCCAGGTGGCTCAGCAGCAGTTCCTAAAGCATGCAGGAACATGTCTGATGGTGCAAAAATCATGGGTTGGAGACACACATGAACCATCCCTAGGGCAGCAGCAAAGGATCATGGCATTAAAAAGCATCTCTCACCCTAACCTGGCTGCCGAATTCAAACAAATCAACAAAAATTCCAGGGCCTGCATGCGGCTCCTCAGTTGGCTTTGTGGCAGCCTCTGTGAAGGAGTACCTGGATTATGCCTATTAGAACCCAAAAAACTAGTCTGCCCCAGGATCAGATTTTCCATCTCCATCGGCAGTCTGACATGTTTGAAGCCTTGGTTGACTTTAGATACAATCTGTTCCATCAGCCCAGAACTTGAGCTCTGGGCTCATTTTCCCAGAAGATGGTGAGAGGTGGGGGGCGAGGGGGCTAATAAGTGAGGGACCAGAACTGGGTTCTCTGGACAGTGTGGACTCCAGGCCCAAGGCACCACAGGAACTTCTGGGCACCTGTGAGGGTCCCAGCAGTATAACTTGACTAGGACCTTTTTGTCATAGACAGGAAGGGACCATGGGAAGGGCTTGCAACTTTCACCACCCTCACCTGGGCTGCTCAGGAAAATGTTTTTATAAAATCTCTGTACCCTTTCTCAACTTTTAACCTTGAATTATTTGGATGCTGGAAATTGAATTTGTGTGTTGCGCATCTGTCAGGAGATGAGCTGTGAAATTTCTCCTTGCCACAGCTGTGGGCTGTGTGATCTTGGGCAATTTACTAATGTCTCCAGGCCATAGATAAAATGTTTAATTTCACATGATCTCCGAAGTCCCTTTAAATACTAATACCCTGTCCTCTTATAATTTTATTACTTCAATTTTGTTAGTCACAGACCTGTTTCTCATGTAGTCATTTTTTGTTCGCCTCAGGATATATGAACCTGAACAGAAGGGTCCATAAAAAGTCAGAGAAGCTCTCATGCTTCCCCTTCCAGTTATAGCATCTGAAATAGATCTGCATACAGAATACGGTTGGAGCTCTTCACTTTACAAAATTCTGTGCAGGCCCTCAGCTGGCCCTTTGAAGATACAAAGTCTAGTAAGACAAGGGGCATGTTCTCAAGGAGCTCAGAGTTTAGTGGAGAGAAGACATGTCATCAAGTACAGGTGCTTCCAAGAATCACAGGGATTGAGATTCTTCCAAGAATCACAGGGCTGTGGTTAAGGGGTGGGGGAAGGAAAGACTTTATAGTAGGTGTGAGTCTTCAGCTCATGATTGATGGATTAATCAGTATTACCAGATGGAGTCTGGGGAAAGACATACCACAAGAGGTAGCAGTGTAGACAAAACATGGAGATGTGAGGCTCCCTGGCATATTCTGGGAATTATAAGCAGTTTCTGTTGCTGTAGTGTGGGCTGGAGATTGAGAACAATGAGAGAGTCTAGAAAGGTCTTCAGGACGAGATGATCATGATGGGGCATTGAATGCTATACAGGAGTTCAAACTTTAGCCTATAGTTAGTGGAAAACCATGGAATGTTTTCAAGAAAGGGGGTTTTGTGATTAGGTTTCAGTCTTAGGTATATGGCTCTGAATGCAGCTTGAAAATTGGAGGAAGCAGATTTAACATGAGGAAGCAGTTGCAGTAGTTAAGATGAGAGATGATGAGAGCTTCAATTAGAGCTGTAGCCTACAACTTTGGAAATGGA
Organism: Sapajus apella; assembly: GCF_009761245.1. Classification (NCBI taxonomy): domain Eukaryota; kingdom Metazoa; phylum Chordata; class Mammalia; order Primates; family Cebidae; genus Sapajus; species Sapajus apella. The sequence goes on along the minus strand of NW_022437046.1, from coordinate 2,356,095 downwards.
AGAGTGGACAGAAACCAGAACTAGAAACTATAAGACTGGGTGACACTTTACTTTTGACCCTCACATCAGTACTACGAAGCAATCAAGGAGTGATGATTATTGCCATTTTATGAGACAACAAATCTGAAGCTTAGAAAGGTTAAGTGACTTGCCCAAGGTCCCACAGCTAATAAGTGGCAGAGCCCAGGCTACAACTCAGATTTCCTGACTCAGTACATTGTTCAGGATGATGGTCCCTTGCTGCCTCTCTTTCTTGTAAATGTGCTTAACAGATTGTTCAAGTGTCAGAGGGCGTGAGGGCCCCGTATCCAGGGAAGTGAACAACCCAGCACCTGGATGTGGGCTGCATGCTGTGACTGGGCCCACGGCCCTTCACTGCCAAGGGTTCTCTCTCTCTCTCATTTCATTGAGGTATAACACACATACAGTAAAGTATATAAAGCACACTAATCTCTCTCTTTTTTTTTTTTTAAGATGGAGTCTCACTCTTTCACTCAGGCTGGAGTGCAGTGGTGCAAATCTTGGCTCACTGCAACCTCCACCTCCCCGGTTCAAGCAATTCTCCTGCCTCAGCCTCCTGAGTAGCTGGGATTACAAGTGCATGCCACCACACCTGGCTAATTTTTGTGTTTTTTAGTAGAGACAGGTTTCACCATGTTGGTCAGGCTGGTCTCGAGCTCATGACCTCGTGATCCACACACCTCGGCCTCCAAAGTGCTGGGATTACAGGCGTGAGCCACTGCACCCAGCCAAGTACACTAATCTTAAGTGTATATAGCTTAGTAATGTTTTTACATATGTATATGCCTATATTTAACTACCACTCAATTCAAAATACAAAACATCTCTAGGAAGTGGTACTTTTCAGGCACCCAAGGGCAGGCATGCTGTTCAGAGCAGCCTCCTCTATCACCATGCCTCTAAAAGCTTCAGTTGGAATTGTCTTCATCCCTCAACTGAGCTCTGAATCACTCCCACCAACAGAATGCGTAACTTCAGAATTGTGTACCAGGAGTTCGATCACACGGTACAACTAACTAATGAGGTCAAGTTGACAGCTAATATTTGTTTTTTGATTTGTTTTCACATTTATCTAGTTATTTAAATTACAAGGATTCAAATATACAGAGAAGTACAGAATACACTAATTTGTTTTCTTTATGATGAAACCAGGAAAAAATACAGAAAAGTATTTTTATTCAGAAAAACATATAGTATAGTTCACGTCATCAGTTGGAAAAGACATAGTAATCAAAGGCACAGTCGCACTTGCTTCTTTCTTGGTTAACCTGGAACATTATTTTATTGTGTATCATGCTGTCTTGTTCACTCCTTGGTTGGCGTGTGGCTGTGTTGCATCCCCAGCTAGACCATAAGTACCTTGTGTGCAGTGACTGTGACCCACGTGTGTTCCCTTCCACCGTGGCGCTCCCCTCAGTGCTGAGTGCAGTGTAGACCTCAGTCGCTCTTTGGACAAAAGAGTGATTTACTCTTTTATGAAGAGTAAGTTAAGTTAGTTTGACTTACTAACTTTAATTGTCACACAGTCCTTCAGGCTAATGTCAGACTTTTGGCTTATTATGAAAATTATGGTAAAGTATATACCACTTGGAGGAAAAAATTGGAATGTACTAGAACCTCCAAATTCTCTAAATCCCTACAGCCAAATTCAGGACTTCTGTCCCCTGGTGGCGTTCCTGTGGGGTTTTGAGGGAATGGGCTTGCTACATCTGACTTTTCAGAGCTGTATGTTTTACTTTTTAAGAGTTGTTTTGGGAGTGGCCACTGCTTTCCAGCCACATGTATGGCAGACTAAATTTGGAGACATCTTGATAAAGATATGTTAACACTAATTGGATTCTTTATCCCTCTCCTGTTTCCCACTCCCCAAAGAAAAGAAATACAAAATGATTGTTTAAAATGGACTCTCCTCCTCCTTCATTGTCTGCAGAGCCATGTCTCGATGACCAGGAAAGGCCCTGGGCTCTACATGGAGTTCTGCTGGGTCTCCATTTCTCTTACCAGAATTCTCCTTTTAGTGTGACTTTCCTGCCCATGATTTCTTTCTCATTGGTCAGCATCTGCTGTATCTATTGCGGGCCATTAATGCAAACGCAGAGTCAGCCTACAATAGCCATACTTGTAGCCTTGCTTCAACAAAAACAGCACAGTCCCTGACCTTCTCTGGCCCCAGTACTTCTGAGATCAAAGGAATCAGAGGTATTACCTGTTACCTGAATGGGCAGAAGGGGTTACAGGATCTCTCTGGAGGTAGAATATCCTTGTCCTGGTGGAATTAGAGAGTGTATAGGCATACTTTCTTCTCATAACACCCTGTCTTAGCCTCTCAGTTAAATATTTTAAGTATTGCCAATGCAGCCCCACCTTCTGCTAATAGGCTATATAAAACCCCATATCCATGCCCCCCCAAGACTTTGAGTGGAAAAGATGTTGCTAAAGTTATTCTTTTTACCATAAACAGAAATTTGAGTCAAGAATGTTTCCCCTCTAGTGTTTGAAATTATAACAAGGAAAATATCTTAAAAAGTTAGGCAAGTCCCCCTTTGGAAATCTGTTTCTTTTCTCTTTCCCCTCAGGATACCACGAAGGTAAGTTTTTTGAGTCACACCACACTTCTAAAACATATGAAGTATCATCCTTCAAATATCTCTAGCTGGGCTTTGAATCAGCCTGGGAAGTCTCTGCAGATCTTAAACTGGCCTCATCTATATTTCATACCTACCCCAAATTTGATATTTGCTTTCTTAATGGCCCAAAGGACCATCTCTAATTAATGAGGAGATATCCCAGGTGGGGCACCCAGTAACACCTCAGCAGAAGATATTCAGGGGTATGCAAGAATTATGTCTGTCTGGCCTCAGGAGAAGAGTTATTAGCAAGGAGTGCCCCACTGGCTAACTAGGTTTAGTGCGGCACAGTGCCCAGTGCCTTTTAAGCTGCCACAGCCACAACTCAGTCCCTTCAGAGGAGATGGCAGTCCAGCAAGGTTCATGTAATGCGTAATTTTTTGTGGGCCTGTCTTTGAAAGCAGCTTATAAATATACCTCCAGATGGTATTTCAGAAAATAAAGAGTGCTCAGTTGATCTGGTCAACACACAAAGGCTCCCAAGTTGCTACACATTAATGAGAAAGTGGCTGAGCAATATACCAGGGCCTTAGGCCACAATGTTAGGTAGTAGGAGGTGGTATTCATGGGCATCTTTGTGATTTTAGTAGTAGGTAGAAAATCCTGACTCTTTTAGTATAACTTCAGATTTTCTTGATTTCAAATCATTTGGAAACATACATCAGCACTCCTCCCAACCCACTTACCCATTTCGGAAAGGCTGAGCCATCCTGTGTGTCTGAACAGGCTCCTTGGGTTGTGTGTTTTTGTCCAGCACAAGACCCTTGCTTTGTGTCTGTGATTGGTGGTGGCCACTTCTTATTTCTGCCTAATGCCATTCTTGTGTCTTCCCTTAAGCAACTCTGCTGATGAAACAGGCCTGGCCACAGAACTCGTCTTCCTGTGGCACTGAAGGCACCTTCCACCTCCCAGTGGACACCGGGACCGAGAACCGAACTTACCAAGCATCCTCTGCGGCTTTCAGTAAATACAGCCTGTCTCCTTTCCTTGTTCCCCTTGGTTGGGACTGATTTGTTTCTTAGGAAGAAAGGAAAGGGAGCTTTTAAAAATGACATTTATGAGATAAATACTGTTTTAAGAGGTTCTTTTACCCAGGCAAAAAATTGGCCCTCCTTATTCAGGAAAGGTCATCCTCTTTGATCATGCACCCAGCTTTGGGGAGACACAAAGCACTGAGGGAGGGAGAAGGAAATACTCACCTGGCCAGCAAGTTGACTGGGGAAGGACTGTTACTGCATTTCAGGGGGAAAGGACAGAGGGTACATTTTGAAGGTCTGTCGGTCTTTGGACAGACAGGGCTTGTCCCCAGCACAGGGCTTCTTAACCTTAGCACTATTGACATCTAAGCCACGTAATTCTTTGTTGTCAGGGCACTGTCCTGGGCATTATAGGAGGTTTAAGAGCATCCCTGGCCTCTACCCTAAATGCCAGTAGCAAAGCCTCATTGTGACAACCAAAAATGTTTATAAACATTGCTAAATATCCCCTATGGGACAAAATTGCCCCCTGTATGAGAAACAGTGTCCTAGTGGAAGCTGCACTACAGGACCACGGTGTGTACAAGGAGTCTTCAGGGAGGCCAGAAACCAGCTAGCCAGTCTGACTGGTCATATTCATCCTGAGGCTCAGTAGAGTAACTGATACTGTCACCTTCACATCTAATTTTTAACACAAAGTGGTTCCACTGGGAATATGAGGACCAATGTTTAGAAATTACTGAGTGGCATCTTGACGCCATCTAAGACGACCTTTGTGTCTTGTCAGAGCTGTTCAATAGAGGTATGACTGACTTTGGATGTGGTGAGAACTTATCTCTTAAGTTGTGCCAGCAGGGACTGGACAAGCCCTCCCAGGGATGTTCCAGACAAGGCCTGATAATCTGTGGTTCCACAAATTATTAAGGCACTAAGTAAGTAGAACAGAATAATGCATTGTATTTTTTTCTTTTCTTTAAAACATCTGTGTTAGTCTGTTCTTGCGTTGTTATAAAGAAATACCTGAGGCTGGGTAATTCATAAAGAAAAGAGGTTTAATTGGCTCACAGTTCTGCAGGCTGTGCAAGCATGGTACCAACTTCTGCTTAGCTTCTGGTGAGGGCCTCAGGAAGCTTACAGTCAAGACGGAAGGCAAAAGGGGAAGCCAGGATATCACGTGGTAATAGAGGGCACAAGGGGCTGGGAAGGTGCCACACTCTAAATAATCACAGTTCACTCATCGGCAAGGGGATAGTGCTAAGCCATCATGAGGGATCCACCCCTATGATCCAATACCTCCCACCAGGCCCCATCTCCAACACTGGAGGTTACGTTTCAGTATAAGAGTTGAAGGAAACAAACCTCTAAACCATATCAACATCCAAAGTCATTTTCTCCTTAGTTTTCATTGCCCCTAGATGTCAACATCAGTTTATGTTCATACAACATAACTCACCTTTTGTAGAATATAGTTTCATGATCACCCTCTCATTTAATCTACATTATACTTGTCCTAAGTTATTTGGGTGGATTTCCATCCCAGTTTGAAAGATGAGGCTCAGAAAGGTAATAGGTCCAATGCCACCCAGCTAGTAAGCAGCACAGCTAGAAAAAGATACCACCCAGATTAAGATTCTGTTACTGACCTTTTTCATGAGATTGATTTTACTCTTTAAGAGGTATGTCAGCCATAAGGAGTTTTTCCAGATACCTCAGGTAGAATGAATGAACATACATAAGATTATATACATATATAAATAGGGATATACATATTCTCTCTGACATCTAAATATCTGGATATAGATGCATACAGGCACAGCTACAGTAGTGTAGCACAAAATGGCCTGGAGTGGAAGCCCAAAGCATTGAATTCTAGACTGGTTCTGTGTAACCTTGGATAATTCATGTCCATGCATTGGACCTTGATTTTTCAAACTGCAAAATGAAGGAACTGAACTAAATTATCTCCAAGGTTCTTTCTTGCAGTTAGACTTCTTATTCTCTCAGCAAGATGATGTGTACTCAGTGTCTTCCACCACAACAGGGCTCTCCTCTCAAGTTGCCCTTAACAGTGGCTGGCCAACAAACCATCTCCAAAAAGAGGCAACCTTTTCCACAGTTACAAAGTCTGAGTAACAGAAGGCCTTGCGTTCTACTATGTTGAAATCTTCCTGAAGTCCCATTAAGTGTCCAGCAGCCATAACCGTTTCCTCCCAGACAGTCTATCACAGTCCTTGAAAAGAACCAAAATATAACCCCGATTGATGACCTTTTTTGAGTAAAGGTCTTGCTCTTGTCACTCATACTGGAGTCCAGTGGCACATTCATGTTACGTTGCAGTCTCAAACTCCTAGGCTCAAGTAATCCTCCCACGACAGCCTCCCATGTAGCTGGGACCACAATGCCCAGCTAATTTTTTTTTATTTTTTGTAGAGATGGGGTTTTGCCACATTGCCTAGGCTGGTCTCAAACTCCTGGGCTCAAGCTCTCCTCCCAACTCAGTCTCACAAAGTGCCAGGATTATAGGTATCAGCTACCATGCCTGGCCGACCCCTCTCTTTTAAGAAAGTAATGTAAAAACTTGTACCATTTTTTAATGCAGTTGGGGTTGACTGGCCCTCCCATACCCATAAAGATTCCTCCCAGCATTCAGATTTTGTGGCTTCTAGTACCACAGAAAATTCAGGACACTTTGACAAATTCAATTCAATTTCACCAACACTTGCTAAGCCTGTTTGTAATTAGGTCGCCTACTTATTCATCACTGTCTTACTTGGCTACCAACAAGGAGCTTAGGGGTCAAACAAGATTCAGACATAGAGCTTTGTTTTGTCCAGACATATAAATCTGATGATCAATAAACCGATTAGTCTAAAAGGCATCCGTGATTCGAGGATCAATGCCCTTGAAGGTGGTAGGGGTTCTACAACCGAAAAAGATTTATGGCAGTGAAAAAGGATTGCAGAAAGGGCTGAAAAGGTTTTATCTTGCTAATATACATACTTTTTTTATTATCCCATTTGATGGATTCTGAAATTATGGTTAGGAACCTAAGAGAAAGAATAGGACATCATAAACAAAGCCTCTTCTATAAGGCAGAACTGGGACTTCTAGTGATGGAATTCCTTTTTTCTCTCATGATATTGCCTTTAGTGAAATGCGGACAACAAAGGCCAGTATATTAAATGCCCAAGATTGGACTACAGAGACTTTAACTCAGCAAGAGCTCTGCCTAGGGCATGGTGAGCCCTGAACTTTGGGCCCAGCTGTGTACTGATGTGCTATACAATTTGGGGAAAATCTGTCCTCCTGGGCTCCAGGTTCTTTCTCTGAAAGGAAGAAAATTGAATATAAACCTCCAATGTCCTTCAAGCACAACATTCCAAAGTCTTAATTCTGCGACCTTTAGGCTTAGAATTCCTCTCAGGATAGCCAGGCCTCCAGTGAGTGAATTGAGTCTAAGTTCATTTGGGCAAAATCTATGATTTTTTTTTTTAAATTTTTTATTTTTTTGCCACAAGCTCAACAGCTTCTTTTACTTAGATGCATAAAGTAATAAACCCTGATTTTTCTGTTACCCAAGCTCTGGCTATAGCTCCAGGGGAATTTTCAGCGTTCCTCAGGACTAATGACAGGACCACCAGTATATTGTGGAAAGTCCTCCGCAATGATTTCCTCATAAGTCTTCTCAAATACTCACAGACTTAGAATGTCAGCACTAGAAAGGTTCTCTGATACTGTAGTCCAAATGAGGAAATTCCCTTAGAGAGGAATTGACCTGACTTACTGACAGAGCCTAGGATGAGGGCCCTCAGGCAGTTTCTGCAGCCTCCTGAAGATCCTCCTGACAAATGGTAACCTTGAGAACCACTGTGGTTAGAGGAAGTAGCACCGAGTCTTAGATCCCCACAAGCAGCTGTCTGTCTCAGCAGCTACTCATGATCTCATCTGTGAAGTGTTTATGCTGGTCTTAATGATCTCTGAGGTCTCTTCCAGCTCTGCAGTTCTGCTTCTCCCATCTCAGACTGTCTGGACAAACAAGCAAGGCCTTCTTCTGCAGCATCATCTCTCTGGCTGCCAAGGGTGTTTTGGCTACTTATTTGTATTCTAAGTATGTGTGTCTCTCATTTCATAACATAAAGAAAGGGAAACATCCTCCAGCAAGGTTATTCTTAGATGTGAAAACCAAATTCTACTGCGGTCTCTTAGAGCTTTTTGATTTTCCTCAGAGGGATAGTCTTACCACTTTGTAATATGGCTGTGCTTGCGGCATAGAATAGGTAATGCAGCTTCCCCACAGAAGATAAAAATTCCAGAGCATATTCTCCAGAAGTATAAAGGAAAGTCATCAGCATCGTTGACCTGTTAACTTTAAAGAATCACAAAATCATGGCATTTTAAACCATAACATTTTATAATCTTACAATCCTGGAGTCTTGTGTTCCAAGCCGGGACAGACCATAGTAGTCATAGTTTAGCTTTCGTCTTTCAGACCAGGCTCTGCCTGCATACCCTTGGGACAGGAGCTTACTGTCTCCCTATAAAGTGAGAGAGAAGAAATCACAATAGCTAATCTTTATAAAGTGCTTCTGTCAGGTACTATTCTAAGTGCTTTTTACTTAACAATTAATGTATTTATCACAGGAATCCTATGAAGTAGATACCATCACTGTTCCCATATTATACACAAGGAGACTGATGTATCCTACAGCTATTAAGTCGCAGAGCTGGGGGTTTGGACCTAGACAGTCAGTACCTAGACTGCTCATAACCACTTCTCTGTGCTGCAGAGCTTTCAGAAACAGGCATCTTCTGGTTCAGGGATGTTCTCTCCTGCTTAGAAAAGGGATGCTTTCAACTCTGCTAGGATTCTCTACACCTTGATATATTCCTTTTAAATCAGGGGTCAGCAAACATTCCTGTAAAGGGCCAAATATTTAGGCTTTTCAAAAGGCCGAATGGTCTCTGTCAGTAACTACCATTGTAGCAGGAAAGAAACCTTAGTCAATATGTAAATGAATGGTTGTAGATATGTTACAATAAAACTTTGTTACCAAAACAAGCCGCCAATTACAAAAAACATGGCTGAAATTTAACTCTTTTATTTTTTTTTGAGATGGAGTCTCACTCTGTCGCCAGGCTGCTGGAGTGCAGTGGCATGATCTCAGCTCACTGCAACCTCCTCCTCCTGAGTTCAAGTGATTTTTCTGCCTCAGCTTCCCAAGTAGCTGAGACTACAGGCATACGCCACCACGCCCAGCTAATTTTTTTGTATTTTTAATAGAGATGGGGTTTCACCATGTTGGCCAGGGTGGTCTCGATCTCTTGACCTTGTGATCTGCCCACCTCAGTCTCCCAAAGTGCTGGGGTTACAGGCGTGAGCCACCACAGCTGGCTAATTGTTTTAAATGTTTATGGTGTGAATAAAAGATTCCGTGTTAAAATTAATTTGGGAAATACAGTCTCGCACGTATTCCCATCTTAGAGATTCACAGTTCACCTCCCACCTTTTGTTTTTTAAGAGACAGGGTCTTGCTCTGTCACTCAAGCTGGAGTACAGTGGTGTGATCAGGGCTCACTACACCTCAGACTCCTGGGCCCAAACCATCCTCATGCCTCAGCCTCCCAAGTAGCTGGGGACTACACCAGCCACTTTGCCTGGCTACGTTTTTTTTCTTTTTTTAGAGATGTGGTCTGTTACCCAGGCTGGTGTTGAACCCTGGTCTCAAGTGCTTCTCCTGCCTTGGCCTCCCAAAGTGCTGGGATTATAGGTGACAGCCATGATATCCAGCTCACTCTATTGTTTTAAAAACTTCTCGGGGTCATGGAATTTTTAAAAAAAATCATGACTGTTTCCCCCTATTTCACATTGCGACCTCACAAACATATGGGACTACAGAACTCTCTTTCCTTTTCTTTGGCAAAAACAACTATTAAGATCCCTTGGAATCTATAATCTGTTATCTACATTTGGGAAATGTCTATCTCCAGTTTATCTATAAAACCCCTTTGTTTTATAGATATGTAAATTGTGTCTCCATACACATCAGATGGTTCCTTCTAGACATCTGCAAAGCTAGACTCCCTGTCTTCCCCCAGTGTCTGCTTCTCCTCCTATGACCGCATTTCAAGATGAGCTCCATAATCTAGAAACTTTGAGAAATCTGCTCTAGAATCATCACTCATCTCACAGTCCCACTGCCAGTTAGTTTCTACTTTTTAACATACTTCCCTTTCTTTCATATATCCTTTCCACTCTATCCTCATCGCTACTTATTTCCCAAGCATATTAGACCACAAAACTATGGAAAAATCTATGGATCTGCAGGTGGAAACATAAATGACATGAATCCAGGGAAAGCTCAACTTTTGTGGCAGCAGCAGCAGCTCTCATATCCTCTTGAGTCCTCGGGCAGGGGGATGCCAAGCCAAAGAGGTGTGATGTGGACTGAGAGAGATTTGTGACCATGTGGCAGCTTTCTTTTACTTGGGGTTAGGGTAGAAGAGACCCAGATCTTTAGAAGCATGGAATTTTTATTTAGGAAGAGATCTTCATTGTTAGCCACCTGATTTTACAAAATAAGAAACTAAGGCCCAAAGACTTGACAGTTGTCACCAAAAATTAGGGGGAAAGCCAGGACTGAAGACTAGATGTCTTCTCTTCCAACAAAGCACTCCCTCCACTCTGCCCCCAGTCTCTTCTTGTGTAATAGAAACAGCACCTTGGAGCTGAAAGGGTCCTTGGCGCGAATGTTATAGGTGAAAGAGCTAAAGCCCAGTGAGGTCAGCTAGACCTACCCAAGATGTAACCACAGAAAAGAAGCCACCTCAGCACCTCCCCAGCAGGGTTTCAAAGCGTAGGTCCCCTGGTACTGTCTCTTCAACTTAGAAGAGTTTAGAGTCTTCAGGAGAAGTTATTAAAAAGACTTGCCTTTTCTGAGCCCAGGATCCCCTTGTGTAAAGTGCTAGGGTTGGGGTCACTTGATCACTTGGGTTCCATAGAATAATTCCATTTTGTGATTCTAAAAGGAGACAGTCTTGTTTCCTTTTATGACTCATGTTTCAAGGTTTTTTTTCTGTGAACAAAGGATCTATCACTCTTTTCCGGAGGATTCAAAGGCAGCACAATTTATTTGCATGGCCGATTGTGAGCTTCTTGGGGCCTGACTTCTCAGTCCTAGCTTTTTGTCCATCCTGGTGAGTGACAGACATGGCCCAGGTTCCAGGCTGATGTGAATCTTTGTGATCTCTGACTTCATGTCTTTTCAGATAGAGGTAATCTTTCCCTAGACCCCAGGAGAGAAGGAAAGCCAACTCTGTAGAGCAGTTTTTCAGCATCCCAGAAGATGAGGATCTCTGGATGGTGTTTTGTATGGGGTTTTCACCTTCAAACTTGGTAGGGAGGAAGGGGAACATGATGGAGGGAAGTCTAAGAAGAGAGAGAGATAAGGAGAAAAAGAAACAGAGCGAGAGAGAGAGAGCGCAGCAAAAAGATACCCTGCATGCTGCATGAGAAGACAAAAGCAAGAAGGTAGAGTAGCAATAAAGAGCAAGTGGGTTGAGGGCTTCCATCTCTCTGCACCTGTCCACTCCGCACAGCTCCAAATCCCAGGCTGTCAGAGCTGAAAGGGACCATCTGGTTCTAGCCTCTTATTTTATAGATAAGAGCCCTGAGACCCAGAGAAAGAAAAGATGCCCAGAAACATCATGCAGCCCTGTGCACCAGGACTGAGGGAGCTGCCTCTGGGGTCAGGGCTTTCTGGGTAGAGCTCTGTTCTGTTTGTTCTTATCTCTGTTTCCAGCCTGGATTCAGCCCATCTTTGTCTGGGGAGTCGTGACTGGAACCTGCTGCCTTCTAGCAGTGCTCTTCTGCCAACTAACTGGAAGTCTCTCTTATTGCCTTGGTACAGGATATACTGCGGGGACACCATACAAGGTCCCACCGACCCAGAGTAATACTGCTCCACCCCCCTACTCCCCATCACCCAACCCCTATCAGACGGCCATGTATCCAATCAGAAGTGCCTACCCCCAGCAGAATCTGTATGCCCAGGTAGGTACATGTCAAAGCCACCTCTTCTGCAGGTAGAGGAGCCTCCAGCCTGGGTGCAGTGTGGTGGGGTAGGGCGAGGAAGTGAGGGAGGAGAGGAGGGTTTATGGCTCTGGCTAACCATACCTGTTGTACGACTGAAGCAATATTCCTGCAGTCTGCTTACTCCCTCATTCCACCTCAGCCCCTAGAGGGGTGAAGCATGAAGTCATTTAGATTAACAGACCCCAGAACATCAGAGTACAAGGGCCCTCAGAGATTTTCTAGCTCAGCTCCTTTGTTAAACAAGCGGGGAAACTGAGACCCAAAGAGGGGAATGACGTGTCCAGGGTTACACCATGAGCTATTAGTTGGTCAAGATGAGACCTCAATGTCTTGGTCTTTTCTAATCCCCACATCTGCCCTTCCTTGATCAAGTCTGTGAACTGAGTGGGGAGGAGGAAAGTACACAGGCTCTGTCACCAGTGTCCTCTGTGACCTTGGGCAAGTTACTCTGTGCCTGATGGCCCTTTCTGGGCTCCTTCAGCTGGAGGACATATGCTTTCCAGGATTGGTATGAGACAGGGGACCATATGGGGCTCTAGCACACCCATGACACATTCTTCTGGAGTGACAACTCTATAGGAAGTATGTGGTGAGAAGTTTAAAAAACAGCTGTATTTTAGAGTAGAAGGCAAAACTTAAGAGGCTTGAGATATTTTTCTCATTTAGTAGAAACATTTGAAGATTTCTGAATTAAGATGATCTCAGGGACTCCAGTTTACTCCCCCTGGAAGTCAGTGGGCCAGTGGATTGTGGCAGCAGGAATTGGGAGTCACCTTGGACCACTGTCTTCATCCTTACCTTTTCTACCTAAAGGGAAATGCTATCCATTTATGCTTTTTTTTTTTTTTTTTTTTTTTTTTGGTGTTTTGGGGTGTGGAGACAAGTCTTGCTGTCGCCCAGGCTGGAGTGCAGTGGCACAATCTCGGCTTGCTACAGCCTTCACCTCCCGAGTTCAAGCCATTCTGCCTCAGCCTCCCAGGTTGCTGGGACTACAGGCACGCATCACCATGCCTGGCTCATTTTTTTATTTTTTTTTTAATTTTTAGTAGAGATGGGGTTTCACCATGCTGGCCAGGCTGCTCTTGAACTCCTGACCTCAAGTGATCCACCCGCCTTGGCCTCCCAAAGTGCTGGGATTGCAGACATGAGCCACTGCGCCCAGTTGCCATTTTGTTTTCAACATAAAATGCTAGCACTTGTACCAGTATGATACTAATTATCCTTCAGTGTATGTGTTCTAGAGTTTACCAGCCCTGTTCACATGCTTGGTAATAGCAAGCATGCGATTATTGTTCGTTCCTACCTTTAAATTTTAGGCAGCTTGTAAAAGTTCATTGCAATAAGATAAAACATGTTAAAATGCTAAAACCGGGGTTAAGGGAGTAGAGCTCTTAACCCATTAGATCATCATAGCAGCCTTAGGGGCAAGGCAGGACAGAATTAGAGCCTTATTTCTAGCAGGGAAGTGCAGCTACTCATGTACCCTTGATTGAAGACTGGTCCTCCTCTATCAGGGGATGGTCGTCCTCTTTGACAGAGCATGCAGCTTCAGGAGGGACGCACATGGAGCGGTGAGGGAGGAAGGGGACACCCACCTAGCCAGCCAGATCAGCTGAATCAACCCTGGCGATCACTAGGGTGACAGATGTCACAGCTAGATCACTCTCACAGCCTAGAGCCTTATTTTTTAAATAACCCCAGCATTGCACTGACCACAGTCCCATAGTAAGACAAGCAGAGCCCCAGCTGGGGGCCGGACCTTGCATCTTTCAGCCAGTGCTGTTCTCTCCATATCCCACCTACCTCTCCAAATGCTTATGTGACCTCAGCCTCTTTCCCCCAGGGAGCCTACTACACACAGCCGGTGTACGCTGCCCAGCCTCATGTCATCCACCACACCACGGTCGTCCAGCCCAACAGCATTCCCTCTGCTATCTACCCGGCTCCTGTTGCCGCCCCCAGGACCAACGGCGTGGCCATGGGCATGGTGGCAGGCACCACCATGGCAATGTCAGCAGGTGAGGGCAGCATCTGCATCACTGGCCATCCCTTTCCTCTAGGAACTCACAACGAAGCGGAGAGCACAGTCATGGAATCGACTGCAGCATAGCACAAGAGATCCTGTGGTGGGGGGGTGGGGGCGGGCATGGGAACCCAGAGGAAGGAGCCTCTAAGTTTGTCTACAGGGATGACGAAGATTTCACCAAGAAGGGCATATCAAGCTAGGCCTTAAAGGGTGAAAACAGGCTAACTAGAGAATTGAAAGAGGAAAGAGTGGTGCAGAAAGAACATGATGATGGCATGTTCATAGAATGGAGGAATGGAGCCATGGAGCCAAGGCCCTTAGGAAATAGGAGCTTGGAGTTGGAAGGTGGCTGGATCGCTGGCAAGGATAAGAAGGTGGAAAGTCTTGAATACCTTGTGGTACCTCTATTGCGCACAAAGGGGGTCAGGCAGGGCAGGCAGGGACACCATTAAGTTTAAACATTAAGCAGAGTAGAGGCAGGATTAGAAGGGGTGAGCTGGAAGCAAGTAGGTCAGTGAGGAGGCTGTCAGTGTAGTTTAGGGAGGAGAGATACTAACACTCCAGTAACAGCAGGGGCTCCAAAAAAGAGGGACACAGGGACAATATTCTTTATTAGGCAGGAGCTTAAGGACCTGTGCAATAATTATAATCATTTTGAGGGATGAGAGAAGCAGAAGTCCCCAAGGATCCTTTTTTCTTTTTGAGATAGGGTCTTGCTTTGTCACCCAGGCTGGAGTGCAGTGGCACGATCTTAGTCCACTGGAGTCTTGATCTGCTGGGCTAAAGTGATCTTCCCACCTCAGCCTCCCAAGTAGCTGGGGCCACAGGCATGTGCCACCACAGCCAGCTAATTTTTGTGGTTTTTGTAGAGGTGGGGTTTCACCATATTGCCCAGGCTGGTCTTGAACTCTTGGGCTTAAGGCATCCACTCATCTCTGACTCCCAAAGTACTAGGGTAACAGGCATAAGCCATTATGCATGGCCTAGAGACCCAACTTTTAAAGAACCAGCTAGGCTACCATCTGAGATAAGAAGTACAAGGGGCGGAGTGAGCATTTGGATTTTATTCTGCCCCTAACGTAAGGGTATGGTTGAGGCCTCTCACTCCCCAGATCAAGGCAGCAAACTGTTGGATATCTACTTGGTACCAGCCTTGTTGTTCGGGTCCTGGGAACCAGATACCAATAGATCAGACCAGAACCCTGTCCTTAAGGAACACCCAGGTTAGTGTGGGAAATACAAGACATCAGTTACTGTTCAGTATGATTGTGCAGTAAGACACACAAAAGTAAAAGAAAGGCCAGGCATGGTGGCTCACGCCTGTAATCCCAGCACTTTGGGAGGCTGCGGCAGGTGGATCACTTGAGGTCAGGAGTTTGAGACCAGCCTGGCCAACATGGCGAAAACCCCTCTCTACTAAAGATACAAAAATTAGCTGGGCATGGTGATGTGCACCTGTAATTCCAGCTGTTCAGGAGGCTGAGGTGGGAGAATCGCTTGAACTCAGGAGGCAGAGGCTGCGGTGAGCTGAGATCACACCATTGCACTCTAGCCTGGGCAAGAGGGCGAGGTTCCATCTAAAAAAAAAAAAAGGGAAAAGGAGGACTTGGAATAGTGATTCTGTCCTCAAGCATCAGAAAAGATTGCCTTAAGGAGGTGAAGCCTGGTGAGGTGGAGAAGGGCAGACAGCAGTGCATCAGGAAGGTGCGGGAGATGGGAGATTTGGGCAGAGGGAGCAGTCATGCCAAAGACTATAGCTTCATCCTCTTCATTCCTGTGTCTGGTGCAACCTCATCAGGTTACTCTTCTCTCTCTGGATGCTCAGGTACCCTGCTGACTACACCCCAGCACACAGCGATTGGGGCACACCCTGTCTCCATGCCAACATACAGGGCCCAAGGAACCCCTGCGTACAGCTACGTGCCCCCACACTGGTAAAGCCTGCAGCCCATCCAAGTGAGTTCAGCCAGGGGGAGAGAGGTGGGAGGGGGATACGTACAGGAACTGCCTCAAAGCCCTTGGCCTGGGTCTGGAGCACAGGTGTCAGCTGGGGCAGGTAACAGTTGTCAAGTGACCTTGCTTTCCTGCTCCAGGGTCCATAATACCACTCTTAATAGCTATGAGTTCTGTTGACTGCTTGTAGAAATCTAAGTAACAACAGAAATCATAATTGCTATCCCTTTGCTTATGTTATCTCATAATCCTTACAGTTGCTCTGTGAAATAAGGATCATTAGCTCTATTTTACAGATAACTATGTCGTTCAGTATCACTTAGCCAACAAAAATTAAGCTAAGGCTTCAATGTCAGTTTTGTAGTACCAAATTCTGTGCCATTTACCTTACGGTCTTCAGACTTCTTTTAACTGTGGGCCCCATTCTTCAAATGAAATCTTACCTAAATCATGTTAGAGCTTTGGTTGGAGCCAGTTGGAGGCTTTGGGTTGACCCAGACCACTGGCTTCCTTAGTCACCTCAGCAGCTCATGAGGCAGTGACAGTGAACCATAGGGCCTCTAGGGATATCCCTTTGAAATCCTCTGGCCCACCACATCATCTGTCCTCCCCACACCTTCTCCAGGGCTCTTGGCACCAGAGCACAAGTTCCACTGGTGGGAAGTGGGCAGCTTCACTAGGAAGGCACAGAGGCCCCATGAAGGGCTCCCAAGTTGAGGGAGGGGGCCCAGAGGTTTCCTAAAGTGGCCTCTGGAATATCACAGTTTCTTTCCCCTTTCCCTCCGCAGATCTGGAGTCACACATTGTATGCAACTACTCAAGTCTTACACAGGTGCTGGAGCAGTTCCCTAGCAGCACCACCTCTATTTGCAAGAGACAACGGAAGTGCAAGGGTCACTTTATGCATCTTTAATGGTTTTGATTTTGATTTTTGGTTTCTGTAAAAGCTGCTTTTTCTAATCTCCTGCCTCTCTGCCCCTGTCCCCCTCTTAGCCGCTGCCCTTCCAGCTCTACCCCCTTCCTCTTACCTGACCAGGTCATGTCCTCTACGCTCTTCCCTGAGTGTCCTGTCCCTGGGGATCCCGGTCTAGAGGCAAGCAGAGCAGGGTTTATTGCAATGGTTCATCTGAAGGCTTGATTCCATTTGAAGAGCATAAATAGATGTGGTCTGGGGTAGGAATTCAGAGCTGTTGAGGAGGCTACATCTCTGAGGGAGTGTTCTTGTTTTTTCTTAAGATTAGTTCAGGACATTCCCATGTCCTGAACACAAATGAAATGTCTCCTGAGAACCATTGCAACAGACCGAGAACAAAACCGCCTGAGTACGTAGGAGTGTTATTAGCAGCTTAATAGCCCAGGCTGAGAATCTGGGGAAAAAGTCTTTAGAATTTGGGGGAGGGTGGGGGGAGGGAGGGCACTGTGGGGAAGGGGAGGGAAGGGAGGAGCGGTGCTTGCCTCATGGCTTTGGTTTGAAAGGTCTCTAGCCAAAGCATCTGGCCCTGGACCTTCTGATTTGCACAGTGATGTTCACTGACCTGGCACTTCCTCAAAAGGTGATTTTGACCTTAGACCTGCCAAGCAGTGGCAGGGTGGTGGGATCCCAGCATCCCGGGGCCTTGGAAGGCCAGATGCCCTGTGTAATCCAGACTTCGGCCTCTGAGCTGTCACGGACCCACTCTGATGAGGAGCTTCCTCCTGATCGGAGTGAGAACCTAGGGCATTTCTCTCCCTTTCCTTTTGCCCTTCCCAGTGCCAGGACTCACCTGTCTGTCCGTAGAGCTTGCAGGCAGGCCAAGCTCTTGGTTACCTGTGCCATTCATGGCCCAAGTGAAGGAACCACATTCCAGGTGGGTGCTGGCAGCTCTGAAGGTCAGGATAGTGAAGGAAAAGCAATAGCAATAAACATTTCATAGACTCATGGAACTGAAGGGACCTTAGCAATCATCTCATCCACTCCCCTATTTGGCAGATGAGGAAACTGAGGCCCAGAGAAGAAGAAAGAACTTCCCTAGACCTCACAGTAAATTAGCATTAAATGCAGCCTTCCTACCTAGTGGCATTGCCTACAAAAATTTACCTAGGGATGGATTGGCTTGGTTTTGTAAAAATTAAGTCAGCAGCGCCCATACCTGGTAAGCTCTGGAATGGTCTCTGGGCTCCTATTTCTGCTCTTTTCCTCCATGGACTCCAAAGGCAGGGGTTAAAGACTGGGCAGAGGCCACATGGGGACAGATGGCAGGAACAGAAATTGCAAATGAAGAAACAGCACTTGGAAATTCTGTGAAGACATCTGGAACTTTCATCTTGTACCTGACTCTACCTGCAGGAGAAGGAGCAGGTAGGCTGGCTGAAAAGGAGATGCTCTGCTTTTAGGACAGTAACTCCTCATCCCGAGAGGAGAGGGAAAGGAAGAGGAAGAAGAGAATGGGAGTCATCAGGAGAGGAGGACAAGAATGAGGCCCAGGAGACAGGCTCATCTGGGAGAAGAGGGATCTCTGGGACAAGGACGTCCCTGCTAGTCTCAGCCAGGAGCCTGGATTGCTCAGCAGCAGCCTCTGGCACCCAGCACTTGGCTGGGCCAGCAGTCCCTCTGGGGGTGGGGCATGAATATTTTACTGTATAAAATGGGATCACTGACAACATTTGGGACTTTAAAAAACCGTTTTCATTTTAAATTCATGCAAAGTTGGACATACCCTTACCCCTACTTCCCATGTCTCCCTAACGGAGGGAAAAATCAGGAAACCCTTGGGTTGGAAGCTTAGAAGCTGTCTAGCCATTCCCAGAAGGGCAAAGCCCATCAGCATCCTTGGCCTAGAGCCAGGAGTTTGGGGGCCTACCTTCCTGGGCTTCCAAGGAACTTTAGGACCAGTAAGAAAAAATCCAGCTGTTCTGAATTATCTGTTCTGGGGTGCTGATGAGGTTTCACTTTAAAATAACAAAGTTTTCCAGTGTTAATTCACTTTTTGCAGATACTCCTCCTACCGGCTTTGGTTTTGTAAAGGTGGGAGAAGGTTGTTCTAGATTATGTCATGTGTTTGAAAAATGCCAAAATAATAATGATATTGATGATAATAGAAACCTTTGCATTTGTCAGGTGCATCAGAGTTCAAAGCACTTCACAGCCTTTCATGTACTCACTCTGACAGGGTCAGAGTTATTACAGTCAATTGACAGATGAGGAAACAGGTTATGGAAGGGAACAGGCCCACAGTCAGCAGAATGCTGGTATCCGCCAGGCTTCCCAGAACCCTGCTGCCTCTATTTGGGCTGGGGTGGAACCACAGACAGGAGAAAGGAAGAAGAGGAGACCTAGGAATGACCGTGTAACTTTTTTTTTCTTTCTATACCAGTAAGTAAAACTAACAACTGGACCTCACAATTCACAGAGCAGTTTAACATACATTATTCTGGCTTAACCCTATGAGATAGAGATTTCTCCAATTTGATCCTTAAGAAAATCAAGGCTTGGAAAAGTCAAGTGACTTGCTAATAAGTGACACAGCCACTTGACTCCCAGTCTGTCTGCTATCTTATTCCCCTCCATCTGATCCCCACCATCTGATCCCCACCAGGCTCACATACTGAAGCATCTATGCTCTGTGCCCTATCTTCGCCCGTACCATGTAATTCAAGAGCAAAGGGAGGCCCCAAGGTGAAAATAAGGCACTGAAAGGCTGTGGTCTGGAAGAGCCCAGGTCCAGCACCCCTTTTTCAGTATGAGCCCCAGTTCAGCCAGCCTCAGCCCTCTTGCTGTGATGGAGATTCACAAGCCTGGCCAAGCTTGGGGAGTCACTGCAAAGGGACTGAGCCCAGCAGAGGGGACAGTCATGTGCCTCTGGTAGGATGGGCAGAGTTAACTGATAAGGTCACAGAGATCTGGTGGGCGGTACCATAGGTGTCCTCCAAAGATTCTAGATGGCATGGTAGTCAAGCTAGACAAAAAGAGCTGGAAGGGCCCTCCCATTGAAGGCAGGCAGGCAAGAAAGAGGACAAGGGATGTGCCCACCTGACAGCCACAGCACTGGCACCAGCATGCAAACCCCTTTCTCCTCATGCCACTGCCTCTCCCCAGGTGCAACACCTGTGGCCAGGATCAGGGGTACAGATGGTTCCAGTCACCAGCCAACCCTTTTGAATTCCTCTACTTCTACCTGATACTGTCTCCTCACTGGCCTGGAGCCAAGGAAGTTTGAGTGTGGGAGCTGGATTGCCTGCAAATAGTGAAAGCCTGAAACAATCATTTGCCGTGTTTTGAAAAAAAATGCATATTTAATTTCTTCCTCATGAGATAGGACAGTTGCTGTTCTTTCTTACCTGGCAAATGACCCTAAAATGTATATCCCCTTTCCTGAATATTTAGTAGGGACACACCTGTCCGGAGCTTTTTTTGGTATGCAAAGTGCTTTGACATTGGTTGCCAAAGTCCCCCATTTTATAGATGAAGAAAACTAAGGCTCAGAAGGCTTGAGACTTGCTAAAGGGTTACACAGCTTGTGATTCTTCAGACCCTCTGCTCTTTCTGCTGCCACCTGCTGGGCGTCTTGGCAAGCATGAAGGGAGGGGCTACCTATACTTACGGAGACCAGGGAAGCCTAGTCCTCTGAGCTGAGCAGATTTGTATGAACTGCTTTGGGCCAGGACCTGTAATGGGTCCTGGGGACACAGAGGCACATCTAGCTGGCAGCACAAAGACAACAAGAATTTGCAAATTAAAGGCCTATCTTGGACAAAACAGTTTGGGGGTCACAGTGGCCAGGACCGAAGACATGTTCAAGGACAGCTTGAGGCATCTTTCTGTTGAGAGGCCCATGTCCTTGGTAAGCCTGCACACCTGCCTTCCTAACCTGAGAGCATGCCCACTGTCCAGACCCAGTGATTTGGTACTTCAAGCAGATGTGGCGTAGACTTGGCCAAAAGCATGTGGACTGAGGTCCCTCGGCTTGCTTTTCCCCTGGGTGAGGAACAGAACCAGACTCTGTGCATCCTTACCCCTGGCCACCCAAATTGTTGCAAATTTGAGGTACCTCGCTCCCAGAGATCTGGGGGTCCTTTTGAAGGCCTTGTTTTGTTCTGATGGGCTTCAGAAAGGAATCACCTAAAGTAGAAAAGTAGGACAAGTTTTGGCTCATCATACAGATAGGACTCATCCATGTTTCCAGTGAGGCACTGGCTAAGCCAGCCCCAGAGCCTCCATATCCAATTCCTCAGCTCTGTTCTGTGGCCAGAGGCAATGAGCCCCATTCTGGGCCCTGTGAGCTTTCTATCAGCATCTATATCATAATTCTTCTTCAATTGCAGTTTAATGAAAATATATGGAAGTCTGCTTTTCTATCCTATATTCTCCCAAATCACTACTGGCTGTGCAGCCCCAGCTGCTTGCCAAGCTTGGGGATCTGGAGGGCACAGTAGTAGAATGGGCCAGTGGGACCACCCACAGAGCTGAAGAAAAACGGCCAGACTAACTGATGGGATTCCACACCAGAACCTCTGAGCACGCAGGCAGGCATGCCAGGTGGGCTGCAGGGTTTGTCCCGTACTCATCCGTCTGCCCCTCTCCTAGAAAACTCCTTGTTTCTTAGATTAAGCATTATATAGTTCTAGGGTCCAGCCTTCAAAATTCCTGGCAGGCCAGCTTCAACACTCCATGGCCAGCCCTGCCTAAGCCAGACTGGGGTCCCAGACCCTCAGTTTCTCCAGTGGATGTCTTCTGTTGTGCATGCTGTTGAGTCCAACCCAAAGGCCAACTGAGGCACACAGGAGTAGGGACTGGCTGCCACAAAGCCAGAAAGGGAAAAGACAGTACTTGTTTCCCTATGGCCACATGGATAGTCCCTGTGTATCCTTGCTATGGTAGTGAGGTTCTCTACCCATTTCCTTCCTGAAGAGAACATATATAACGGCTTTGCAGAGACGTACCAGCCCATAGGAATGAAATGGCTGAAATCAGCTTTGGGCCTCACCCCAGCAAGACCAGCATCTCCAGACCCCAGCCTTTCTCCTCAGGCCTAAGAGTCAAGAGACTAAGAGTGGGGACTGTCCCAGAGACGACCTCCTGGGGTCAGCCAGATAGTCTGGATCTATGGTGTGACTCAAGCTCCTCCTTACCCAGGGGGAGGCAAGGCCAGGCCTCTAGCAACTTAGAGTTGTCTGTAATGATCTCTAAAGGCCCAAGGGCCTGTCCCCATCCTGACTTCAGGGCATCTGCTTCCCTGTTTCATATCACATGACAGAGAAACCTGTTCTCATGGCATGTAACATCCCTGTGAAGAGAGCGTTGTATATGATTTTGTATTTTTTAATTCATTTTAATCTACAGGTTGGAATCTAATTTTTAAATTTTATTGGAACTCACATTTTAAAAAGAAATAAAACATTTAAAATAATAATAATAAACCTTTGACCAGTGTCTTCCAAGTAGTTTGATCAAAGAATTTATAGGTGTTTTCAAAACACACTCCAGAGTGTAAAGATTGGAAAGCCCCATGGCCTCGCTTGTGTGTATGAAGTGTAAATCTGGTTTTGTTTTGTTGTTTTGGATTCTTTTGGGATTTTATGTTTTGAAGATCAGACAGTGATCACTCTGAAAGATTGAAGCCAAGAATTTGTAACTATGATATTTACTGTAAGCTGTAGAACACTCAATAACTATTAAAAAAAAAGTTTCCCAAAAAAAAGTCTTAGGTGATTAGACTGAGTGGTTCTTGGGGAGGGAGGCACAGAGGACTGTCCCCGGGACAGTGAGTCCGTTGGGCTTCTCCCCAAGTTGATGCTAAACTTGTTCTCAGCGTCAAGAAATACCTAAGGTACATCTCATAGCTCATCTGACAGGGGTCTGCCTTAAGGGTGGACCCACTTTACAGCTGCTGGGGAGCTATGAAGTGGCAACTTCTGCACCTACCCTAAGTGTGTGATGTGGAAGCACAGTGAGGCCATTCAGAGTTGAAACCAATTGAGCTGTCTGCTCAATAAAGCTTACATCTATCGAGTGCCTACTGTGTGGCTGACGCCTGCTGCTCATATTTGTTAAGGCATACAGTCCTCACAACACATGTGAGGTGAGCCCTGTTGGTGCCATCTTAGATGGGCAAGCTGAGGAGGGTAAGTACGTTGGCCGAGGGTACAGAGCTGGTGAGGGGCAGAGTTAGAACTCACATTTGGCACTTGGTCTGGCTCCATAGCCCACGCACCAAGCCCCATGTTCTGCCCATCAAGGCCTGAGGTTTTTTTTTTAAGACAGTCTCACCAGGCCGCAGTGCAGTGGCACAATCTCAGCTCTCTGCAACCTCTACCTCGTGGGCTCAAGTGATCCTCCCACCTCAGCTTCCTATGTAGCTGGGACTACAAGTACACACCACTAATCCCAGCTAATTTTTGCCTTTTTTTTTTTTTGAGATGGAGTTTCACTCTTGTTACCCAGGCTGGAGTGCAATGGCGCGATCTCGGCTCACTGCAACCTCCGCCTCCTGGGTTCAGGCAATTCTCCTGCCTCAGCCTCCTGAGCAGCTGGGATTACAGGCACGCACCACCATGCCCAGCTAATTTTTTGTATTTTTGGTAGAGACGGGGTTTCACCATGTTGACCAGGATGGTCTCGATCTCTTGACCTCGTGATCCACCGGCCTCGGCCTCCCAAAGTGCTGGGATTACAGGCTTGAGACACCGCGCCCGGCCTTTTTTTTTTTAAGAGATGGGGTTTTACCATTTTGCCCAAGCTGGTCTTGAACTCTTGGGCTCAAGTGATCTGCCTGCTTCAGCCTCCCAAAGTGCTGGGATTACAGGTGTGAGCCACTGAACCCGGTCCCCTGAGCTTTCTTAAAAGGTAGATTTGTCAGATGGGAGACAAAGGGGGACTTGGTGGTTTGTGGTTACAGAAAAAGGACAGTTGAGGGAGGCTCTGGCGCCTTCATCCAAAGCAGTCCCATCAAGTGCTGTCAGTTTTGCCCTCTAAACACTGAACCTCTTATCTCCCCCTTCTGGGTAAAGCCATTGCCTAGTCCAGGCCCAGGCTTCTCTCCCTGGGTTATCCGTCTACCATTTCTTCCCAGGGCCAGGTCCATACAGCTCATGCTCCATGTGCCCATAGTTATACCTCTAAGAACTTAGCCTCCTCACCCAGAGAGGAAACAGGCCAAATAGCTTGGCTCACATGGCAACTGAAATGAAAACTTAGACCTCCTTACTCTCTAATGCTTCTCACCAGATCTCATCCTGTGCCTCCACCCAGCCTCCCTTACGGTCCTTAACCCAATATGAAACCCACCTACCGTGTCCAAGGGGACAGCTCTGGCCACAAGCATTGTCGGGGCTGTGTCACCATAGTCGGTTTCTCTGGTGCAGGAAGGGATTTTCTTCTAGAGGCCTAGCTCCAGGCCATAGTGGCAGAGCTGAGGGCCAGAAGCAGGAAGGGAGGTAGAGACATGGGTCCCAGCCCCTACCATTCCAGCTCATGGGGAAGAGGGATGGAGCACAGAGGTCAAGCTCAGAACTCTACCCCTCACTGGTCAGCCCAGAACCCCACCCTGTCCTCTAGCTCCCACCTCTGCGTGGGCCTCTTGAGCTCAAGAGCTGACAAAACTTGAAGGATTTGGATGGAGCAAGCCAGAAAAGCTTCCAGGTGAGGGTGTGGGCCCTGAAGACCAATGGCATCAGACACACTCCTACTTGAGGCCTCAGCTCTTCATCCCACTCTTGCAAGCTAGCCTCAACACCCCAAGGGACAGGTGAAGAAAGACAGACCAGGGCCACACCTTTCAAGCAAGCAGAAAATTGGGGAGGGGAGTCTGGAGGGGAGCATGGCACTTATAAGCCCTGGCCTGGAAGCCTGTACTCAGCCTCAGCACCCTGGGCTTGCATGTGTATGTGCCTCTCCCCAGGAGGGACGGGCAGGGTGCAGAGAGGGTATCCAAACCCCACAGCCCAGCGGGAAGGACGCCGAGGAGACGCCAGACCGAGGTGGGGCTGAACAGCCAGTAAACAGGGACTCCAAGTACACTCTGGTAGCCACTGGAAATACTTCCTTGGGTACACTGGTGATGCCTGCTAGTCCCCTACAACGCACACCCTGTCCTACACTTTGGCATCCTTTGCTGTTCCAGAACATCCTTCCTGATGTCCAGTCTCTGTCCCCTCTCCTGGTACAGGTAAAACATCAAGATCCTCAGAAGTGTTCTCTCCCCTTCCTGCCCACTTGAGAAGCCTCAGAGAGAGAAGCCTGCACCCTAGGTACCCAAGGAGATGTTGAATCCCAAAGCACATCTGCCCGACGCAGTTTTCTCTGCAGCCACTAGGCCAGGCCCCCAACATGGCTTCTGCTCAGGAGAAAGGCCTCTGCCCTCTGTGAAGCCAAGCCTCCTGCAGCCCCAGCATGGCCTGTGCAGGCCTGGGACCCCCAGAGGCTGGTCCTCTCCACACCTCCCTAGGTGCCAACAAGTGTCACTCTTGTTCTTCAGCTTCTCCTTGAGGCCATTAGTTTAAAAGTGTCCCTCTATTCCATCTTTAAACAACACACCAAACACCAATAAAACCCCAAATTAACTAAAAATCATCTCTCCCCAGAGCATAAGGCCCCACCCAGCCATGGCCTGTGTCAGGTTTCGGCAGGGAGCCGTCTCCCTCAATCCACCTGGACCTGGCCCTGGTCTCACCCCTCCCTTGAGACGAATCCCACCAAGTTCCTGTGCCACTCACCAGGGCGCACAGCAGTCCCCACCCCCAGCAGCACCTGGCCTTGCAGCCTACCCTGCTCCCACCCCCTCCCCTGGCTGCCAGGACACTGTCCTCCCTGGTTTCCTTCCTGCCTCCCTGGCAGTGCCTTCTCTGTAGGGCCTGCACAGGGCAGCTATGGGGCGGCCATGCTGGGGCAGCAGGAGCCCAGGCATCTGCCCCCAGCCCTGTCCCCAGGCCATGTTTCCTCCTAGCCCAGTCCTGGTCAAAACACCCACCTGAGTGCCTGTAGGCCTTCTTGTCTCCAGGTCTGTCTCCTGAGAGCTCCGGGCCTTCACATCTAGATGCTGCAGGACGTCCTCCATGGCTGTGTCACAGGTGCCCCCAGGACTGCTCCTGTTGTCCCACCCAGCTGGCCCTAAGCCCCTGACCCATTTCCCATTACCAAACCCTGGCACAGGGGTGTCCAATCTTTTGGTTTCTCTGGGCCACAGTGCAAGAATTGTCTTGGGCCACACATTAACACTACCAATAGCTGATGAACTGAAAAGGAAAAGCAAAAACAATCTCAATGTTTTAAGAAAGTTTATGAATTTGTGTTAGGCCCTATTCAAAGCTGTCCTGGGCCACATGCGGCCTGTGGGCCAGGTTGGAAGCTTGCCCTAGGAATCTTCAATGGAGACTCTCCATCTCTTGCCTGGGTGTGGCACCTGCTCCTGTGGCTCCTCTCCTCTCCACACATGCCAGGCAGGAGCTGAATGCTTCGGAGGTTCCCCAGCATCTTGGCCTAAGGCTGAGGTGCCCACCATGTGTTGGTGCCGGGCTTTGCTATGCTGTCCCTCTCAGTGGAACACATTCCCTGGCCCACGTGTCTTCCTCATGCTCATTCACCTCCGGGGCTCCACACAGCTACACTCCCCGATGCTGCACTGGCCGTGTGGCTACGGAACCCTTAAAATATTCGAGTTCTAATCAAGATGTGTCAGATACACTCCAGATTTCAAGGCAAAAGCAAAAAAGCTCATTCACAATTTTTATACTGATTTTATATTGAAATGAAAATATTTTGGATAGACTGGGTTAAATATAAAATTAAATTCACCTGCTTTTTTACTTTTTGAAATATGGTTGTCAGAAAATTTAAAGTCACATATGTGGCTCATGCTATTTCTGTGGGACAGCCCTGCCTATAGCTAGGAGCTTTGGTGAGAACCAGATGAGGTGAGGGCTCTCCTCTGGGCCTGCTTTCCCCACTGCCGAGGCACGGGAGCTGCGAGGGGAAGGCAGCCGGTCACAGTGCCCAGCACAGGAGAGAGAGGGCTTGACAGGCACACGTGGAACAGGTAGACAAGCTGGGAAGGGCAGAGAAAAGGAGCTCCTCGTGACAGCACTTTCCCACCTTTTATTATTCAACAAATGGAAGGGGATGGAGACACAAGGATAGGGCAACAGCGAGTTTCAATAAATAAGAGAAACAGGACGGACAAGCAGTGGGCCCACGCCTGCATGGCCCCACATAAATAAAATAACTAGGTTGCTGAGCCACAGTGGAGGTCGTGGCTGGGCCCAGCAGCCACCTGCACTGCCCAGAGGCACTGGCACCACAGGGACGCAGAAACCACGGAGGCCCGAGGTGCGCTCCAGCCCTGCCAACACTCTTCTCCCTAAAGCTCCTGAGACCTTGGGGCTGGTGGGCAGGCTGGGGCTCTGCACCACAGTCCTGCCGGGATCAAGTCTGTTTTTTTTTTGGTTTCATTAAAAACAGCTGGGTCGGAGGGGGACAGGCACATGCATTAAGCCCCTTCCTTAGGGAGAGCCATGGATGGACAGCCCCGTGGGGCCTTGAAGGTGGAGGCCCTGGAAGCAGCAAAAACGGGGCTGGATAAAGCTACTCATAGGAGGGGTGGTAGAGCCCAGCTCCCCAGTCCCCACAACCCAGACCAGAACCTACAAAGAGCTGGAGAGGCCATGGATACTAAGACGTCTCTCCCCACTTCACAGTCAGAAAAATGGACCTGACAATGGCCACAGATGGCCCAAGATTAGAACCCAGGGACTCATTCCCCCATCCCAGAACTTCTTGTTGCCCCTTCCCTTTACAGTACCTGCCGGAAGAGGAGGGGGAGGCACATCTGCCCTAGGGCCCTGGACGGAGGCAAGGGCATGGCTAATTACCAAGGCATGGGGCCAGGGGTGACAGGCACAGCCCCTCCCCTCTGCCAAGCCCAGCCCTCTGGTGACACAGAGATTCCCATGGGCTCCTAGGATCTAGCCAGGGAAGGCACAGGGGCCAGGGCATCCTGCAGGGGAACAACCTGGCAGCAGGGCTAGGGGCAGGGCTCAGTCCGCTCCTGCACACAGTGCCCACCAGCCACCTGCCTCCTTGCTGGGGCGGACACTCCCACCTCCAGGCCTTGGTCTTTGCTGTGTTGTCTGCTGGGCCATTGCTTCTTGGTCCTCACAGTCCTAGCTGCAGCTCCACCTCCTCTAGGAAGCCTTTGGAACCTCCCAGGGCAGGGCTGCAGTGTCCTCAGACTAGACCGCCCCTCAGATGACCAGGTTGCTCTCACTTAGCCGGACCACATAGCGGTTCTCCTGGTGGACAGGGGTGAGGGGTCAAAGCTGAGTCAGGGGCTGGCTTTCAGCTCCAGGAACATGACCCCTGCCCAGGGCCTGCCACACTTCCACCCCTGCCCCATCTTTGGTCAGGGTTGGCCCAGCTGCCAACAGATACCTTTCTCTTTGGCCCTCACCTCGGCCTTGTTCTCTGCTGGGGGCTTCAGCCACTTAGTATGGCTTCTGCCGCTTCCTAGCAGTGCCTGCTGCTCAGCAGGGAGGCCAGGTTGCGGGGAGTCAGGAAGATCACCCCCAAAAGGTCCAGCCTCCGTGATGGTCTTCACCTCAGACACCATTGAACTTGTCCGCTGCTCAGGAATTCGAGCCACACGGAACCTGTGAGGAGAGTGTGGCAATCATCCCCATTAGCGGGGATCCCCAGGCACGGAAAAGGCAGGACCTGCCCAGGGTCACACAAGAAATTCATGGACCAAAGCCTGAGCCTGAGAGGCCCAGGTGCCACAGGGGCCAAGATGCTGCCCTAGGGACACAAGGGCTCCATGTGAGACACCACACAGCTGGGAAGTCCTGACCTCTCTGGCCACCCCCATTTCTCAGAGAGACGTATTAAGGACAGGGCTCCCGCTGAGCAGGCTGCTCAGGGCCTGAGATGGGGCCCTGCCTCCTCCTCCCGGCCCCCAAGGCTGTCACGTCTTTACCTGCCCCTGCTGCGTCTGTGCCCACCTCACCTGCCCACAGACAAGATGGTGATCTCGCCCTGGCGTCCTGCCTTGGCCCCAGCCTTGGGAACCCTGGTCGGGTTAGGCAGAAGGCTGGGAGCAGGAGCAGTGGCAGCTGCAGCCTCAGGGGACAGCAGCACCTCAGGCCACTTCTTCTGGCTACAACGGGAGCAGCAGGGGCCAGAGAGCGAGGCCAGGCCCTGTACGGTGTGGAGGTGGTGGCGGTGCGGGCAGATATGCGGCACATTCGGGGGCGCTGGCGGCAGCCTGTAGGGGGCACAGGCACAAGTGGCCACAGGCCAGGCCAGGGGCAGGAGACCCCAGCAGGCAGTGGAGGAAACAGGGTTACATGAGGAGGGAGACCCAAGCAGGAGACCCCCAGGAGGCAGTCTGGCTAATGTGAATTTTGGCCCCATCGTCTCCCACCAGCCGACTCACTTGGACACAGGCCTGTGGCTCGTCTGCACCAGCTGTTTGCTGTGGTACTCTTTCAGCAGCTCCTCCAGGGCCGCGGCATTCTCTGTGGGCAGCTGTGGTCAGACCCCGGCTCTGGCCATACGGGACACGCCCCCTACCCCCTGCCCCAGCAGGAAACCTCCCACCCCTCCATACCACCCATCCCAGCCTAGACTGTGTGTCTTTTCCTCCCACTTCATCAGGCAAGAACGGGAGGCAGAGGCGTACACTCCTGAGTCATAGAGTGCCAGGCTGCTCGAGGCACCCCGGTAGGGAGGGCAGAGCAAGAC
Organism: Sapajus apella; assembly: GCF_009761245.1. Classification (NCBI taxonomy): domain Eukaryota; kingdom Metazoa; phylum Chordata; class Mammalia; order Primates; family Cebidae; genus Sapajus; species Sapajus apella. Next base: position 2,326,691 of record NW_022437046.1, on the reverse strand, counting down.
AGGGCTCTGCCCCCTTGTGGCTGCCTCACAGGTTCCTGGAGGAAACCCTCCTCTCCTGAGCACTGCGATGGAGTCAAACCTTCTCCTCACCTTTCTTCTCTGTGATCAGGCGCACCAGGACCCCAATGGTGTCCTCATTGGCGTCCTCAGCCCGGTAGGCAGGATTGATTCCTGGGGAAGAGAAGGGCCCTGATCCTCAGGAAGAGGGGGATGCCATGCTCCCGAGCTATACCATAGTCTGCCAGCAGAGGGCAACCCTGGCCTTCTTGAGGGCCCTGTGTGTGTGTGTTCAGGTGACAAGTCTCCCAGAGCCCTGCAAATGCGGGATCCAGGCTCAGAGAAGCCCATATCACCTTCACGACTCTACACCACTGCTTCCTGCACCCAACAGCCCGAGTGCATAGAGGCTTCAGGGCCATGTGAACTCCAGTCACTGAAATGAGGGGCAGGGCACGTCAGCTTCTTCTGGGCCTGTACTATCTCCTCCTCAGCCTGAAGGAGCTGTGGGCCATCTCCCTACCCAAAACTCCCCAAATCTATAGCAAACTGCCATTCCACGGCCTCTCTGTACCGTGCCCGGTCTGTGTAACAATTTAACTGCGAGCCCCTAGTCAGCTTTGGGCTCAAATCTCAAGGGTCTGAGAATGGGCCACAATGATCAACCCTGGATCCAACAACAAACAGAGCTTCTGGGACTTGCACCCAGACAGCAGACAGCAGTTAAAGGAGGTCTCTAGGAAGACAAGTACAGTCTCAGGCAAAATGGCCCTGAGTCACCACCTTCCTTCTTGCCGGCCCAATGCTCCTGTCCCCCTGCTGCCCCCAGTGTCAGGAGTTAGAAGGGGCTCCGGCTCCCATACCAGCCCAACAGCCCAGGGTGCTGGCATGGGAGATGCCATTTCATTCAATGACGTGGCCACAGGCTCCCGTGGGCCCAGGGCAGGGTGAGTGCACGTGGGCCCCTGCCCTGCAGGGAGTGGTGGTGTGGGGAAGAAGGAAAGGGGCCTGGGGGTGGGGGTGGTGGCACACGCCTGTCCCTCCGGTTCCAGGCCCTGTAACTCAAACCACAGCCTAAAACCGAAACCTGAGCCCCTTGTGGCTCCTGCCCAGGACAGGACAGCTGTCCTGCCAGCCCTCCTGACACAGGGCACACCTCCCCCTCCAGGCCAGAGGTCAGAGGTCACCTTGAGTACCTCCAAGGCCATCTGACCCTGGAACCACACACACAACTGTGGCCTCCAAAGAGTTCAGATCCCCACATCTAGGCAAGGCTTCACGCAGGGTGGGATCCTGCTGAAGCCACCTGCTCAGCTGTGCCACCTCTGCTCCGCCCCCATGGCCACACCTTGTCCCCTCATCCTTCCTCCCATTTTGTCAGTCTGCAGCTGTCACCTCCCAGGCCTCTCCCACTCAGTCCCGAGGCTAGGCAGGGTTCTGCTGGCAGGCCCCAAGTGGAACTGGGGCTGGGCTCATGCCTGCTGTCCTCCCCACCTGGACCCCAGTCGGGCCTCACCACTGCCTCCACCTCCAGGGCCGGGCCCGACCTCCTTGTGCGCCGTACAGTGGTAGCCCTTCCGCTTGAGGAGATTGCACACCAGGATGCCCAGCAGCCCCATGAGGCAGAAGACAGGCACGATGGCGATGACGGCGTACTGGGCGGCTGTCTCCTCTGGGCCACCCGCCCGGGTGCCATTCCCAGGCTGCCGCATCTCACCACCGCCGCTGGCCCCTGCTGCCACCTCCACGCCACGTCGGGCCCGCCGCCCCCACTCTGAGCAGCACAGATGATGGAGGCAAGACAGAGGCAAGAGCGACACAGACACAGAGAGACAGGGGCCCGGGGCCCGAGTCAGCCGGGGCTGCAGGAGAGCTGATGCGCCCAGGGCAGCCTACTCCCTGCCATGCTGGGGATGCAAAGGTCAACCTGCTGCCCTGCTGTTTTCCTTTCTGGACTTCGAAGCATCATCCTGAACAAGGCCTCCTCAGGATGGCCAGACACCCAGCCCCACCCTCCGCTCATGCTGGGCTCAGGGGAAGAGATGGCACACGGGGTGCATGCCTGGGCACAGGGACGTGGATTTGCCAGTGGCCTTGCCATGAATCAGTGCCTCAGGGTGACACAGCGGCAGGAGGAGGTATGCGCATGTGAGTGTGTGCGTGCACTCACTCATCTGCATGGGTGTTTTTTTTAGGCAGTCTTGCTCTGTGGCCCAGGCTGGAGTGCAGCAGCGTGATCACAGCTCACTATAGCATGGAAATCATGGGCTCAAGCAATCCTCTTGCCTCAGCCTTCTGAGTGGCACCACCATGCCCAGCTAATTTTTTATTTTGATTTTTTGCAGACATGGTCTTGTTATGTTGCCCAAGCTGGTCTCAAAGTGATTCTCCCGCCTTGGCCCCACAAAGTGTTGAGATTACAGGCGTGAGCCACTGCACTTGGTTGGCATGAGTCTCTGAGGGCACGGGGACAGGGGACAGGTCAGCATGTGAGTCCCCAGCCACCAGCTGTGACTGCCACCTGCAGGAAGCTCTCTGCCACTTGGAAGCATAGTGGGCAGACACAGCCAGGGGAGTGGCTGGCTGTGCCCTGCTGGACACCCTCTGGCTACACGCCCTGCCCTGGACTGGGAGAAGAACCCCACTGCCCCCACATGAACACTGCAGAGGCTGCTGGGCTCCAGCTCACTGGCCCCCTCCTGCACATACCCCCACACCAACCCTAGCCCCAGCCTGCCACTCACCATCACAGCCACGAGTACCCAGAGGTGCCCAGGAACACGGTTGACATGGAACATGGGGGATCCCCCAAGGCCCAAACCATCTGTGAGGAAGGAAGATGCCACTGAGGCCCAGGAAGTTCCCCCAAACACTGTCCTTAGGAGAGGCTGGATTCCCTCCTTCCAGCCACCCTCACTGGTCCTGCCCCCTCCCATTTCACAGATGGGAAGACCAAGGCCTGCTCAGGGTACAGTAAGGCTGGAACCCCAGGATCCAGGGTCCTGGACACCCAGCCAGGAGCCCTCCCTGCACTCCCCTTGGCTTACCCAGGCCGGCAGTCTCCACAGAGTGTATCTCGAGTCGCTGTGCCCACCTGAGCCTCCAGCCTCCTCCGAAGGCTGCAGCGGGCATGGGGCTGGCATGGGCTGGAGCCCCATGCAGCTGAGAAGGTGCCTGGGGGACAGGGCCTACATAATGTGTCCTGCCCCGGGTCCTGTGGGAGGTAAAGGGTGAGAACACGGCCAGTAGCCAAGCTGAGGACCCTTGGGGGGTCAGGCCAGCGACTCTGCCCCTGGTCCTCAGGGCCTTCCCAGGACAGGCAGGAGGGCAGGGCAATGCTCACCAGGTCAGGCTCCTCCCCAGGTGGGCACTGCCAAAGGGTTGTTGAAGTCAGGGTGGCCAGAGGCCAGGGTAGCAGCTGGAAGAACAGGAGGCACTGAGGGGTAGACGGTGCTGGGGTCTCTGGGGTCATCTATCCCCCACCTATTTCCTGAAACCCCAGTGGTGGGGACCACTGACCACCCAGGGCTACCCCACCCGGGTTCAGGGACATACTCTTCTAACCTCAATCCCTCACACTTCGAGGAAAACTCTGTCCTGTCCCAGACCTGCTGCATGGCCAGTACCTGGGCAAGGACAGAGCCACATCCGCCTTTGCAAAGTGCTGGAAAGCCCCAAACACCACCAGAACAATGAAGAGGAAATGCTTCCGAATCCTCTCTCGTATTCTGTTCCGCTTCCTGCGGCCTTGGGTCCATCCCTGCCCTCATCACAGCTGGGCACGTCATTAACCAGCCTCATTTATCATCCCTGGAGCCAAGTCCGCAGGTGGTGCTTCCTATTCCGGGCCCTCCCCTCAGCGAAGTCTCCAGGACCACATCCTTCTCCGTGACTTCCCTTCGAGGCAAGGCCACTCCATTCACACCCACACCCAAAGAGGAGACATATCCCAAAAGCAAGCTCCATCTTCTCAGTGTGTGTCCCCAGCCCATTTCGCTAGGCGCTCCCTCTGCTTCCCATTCTTAGGAATGACCTGTCTCTCCCGAATCACTCTTGGAGGAGACCTCAGTCCTCCAATTCAGCCTAGACCGGATGGGGCCACCATCAGCTGCCCTGGAGATGGAATGGGGACCTCCTCAGACCCCAGACGGGCTCCCAGAGCACCTGCTAAGGCTGGAAGGCCTCCTATACACGGAACAACCCTTGGCAAGGCACAAGGCCAAGTCTCACCCTCTCTGAGCTTCCAGCATCACAGCAGAAAGACAGGCCCCGGAGCAGATCCCAAGATGCTTCAAGTCTGTGATGCAGACTCTGCTGTAGCTCTGGGCAGCTGGCCTGAGCCTATGATCTGGGACTTGGAATCTGGGACCCCCCAGACCAATATAGATCTTGAACCCCAGCACCTGAGGTACTATGGCCCTCAGATTCTACATCCGAGGACTCCTTTGCCCAATTTCTTCTTGGCACCCAGGCTACCCTCCAAGCTGGGCTCTGTTCTCATCCAGCCCACCAACAGACAACTTGCCCTCAGCCATGCCTGCCTCACCAATAAATGCCTGCAAGTCCTTCCTTCTCCATCTCCCTGACAAACCTGGGTGGGCCTGGAGGTGCTTCCCAGGGTCTGACTGCCTCAGATTCTTCAGCAGCTGAGTAAATGAGCCCTGTCCTGGCAAGGGGTTCCTGGGGAGTGTCTGCACCCTCTTGCTGGAGAGCTGCAGCGCTGAGGGTGTGGTTTTTCTCCTTCCCAGGGTCCATCTCCAACTCACCATAAGGAAGCAGGACAGGGACCGGCACAGCAGGTGTGGTATCATCCTCAGGCTCCCAGCAGTCACTGGCCTAGGGCAGATGGAGAGGAGGCTCGGCGGAGTGGCAGGGACAGGCAGGCAGCTGCTGTCCCCTCAGCACCACTTCCAGGATGACAGGACTTATGGGGAGCGGGCAAGGTACTGCTGAGCAGGCAGGGCCCAGGTAGGTCTGCTCCATATCCCTAGGCACATGCCCGGGCAGAGGGGGCTGCCTCACCCTTGGGGGTCAGATGGGAAGGCAGAAGGAAGCCTCTGCAGGCTGGGAGGCTTCTCAGAGGAGGATGGGCTTCCTTCCCTTCCTTAAACTGCCAGGTGACCCAAGGCACCAGCAGGGGAAGGAAGCACATGTGACGGCCTGTGGTGATGATGACAGGGTTGCAACCAACACACAACACCCCAGCCAGGAGCCCTCCCCGCAATGCCCTTGGAGCCCAGACTCCACACTCCAGCCCAGTGCTCCAGGCTCAGGCTCCCTCACCCCCTCCTCCTCCTCACAGGTCTGCAAGCACGCCTGGCCTCTGCCTTCACTCCCACGGGTTCTGCTCCAAGGAAGGCCTTTTCCCTCAACCCTTCAAAACTCAACACAAAGGCCTCTCTTATCAGAAGCTTCTCTAGAAACTTTCCCCAAAGTGGGTCCAGCTCCCACAGCTCCCTATCCCATCTAGGTCCTGGTCCTTCCACATGGCCACGGTCCACACCTCTTCCAGGAAGGCTGACTCCACCCTTGAGGCTGGGACATGTCTGGTCACAGTTCTGCCCCGGGCAGACCTATGGGGCTGCGGTGGTCACAGCAGCCAGCGTTCGGTTTTTGTCATTTCTCCAACACCTACTGCGTGCAGGCACTGGGGAAATCGGTATAAACAAGACAGACAGGATCCCTGTTTTCAGGGAGCTCCACCCCAGAGGAGACTAACTGCAAGCACAGAGAGGTGCCCCCACCAGCTGGTGGTAAATGCCAAGAAACAAAATAAAGCAGAGTGGGAGTGCAGTGTGTGATACTTCAGAGAAATATCCCTTGTGGCTCCGCAGCCTACCGGTCTGAGGCTGAGGCCCCCAGGCCCAGACAGCAGCCTGCACTGGAGAAACCTCTAGCCAGTGGATGAGGCAGACACTGCAGGACGAAGGACTCACATCAGAAAGCAGGAAGGACAGTGGCAGAGCCAGGAAGTCTGCTGTGGACCTCCTGGAGGCCTGGCTTCAGGCGCACGAGGAGGGAAGCTGCGCTCCTCAGGGCACACGCAGCCTCTTAAGCCCAGGGGCAGTTTGGGAACCCAGCCACTGGCTCAGGGACCCCACAGGCTGAGGCCCCCAGCTGACTCCAAGCCCGGTGAGGTGAGAAAGCGCTGCCTGTGGTAGGTTCCAGGTCACTCAGAGCCCTCTCCCTGAAGCCTGCCCGGCCTTCCCACCTAGAATAGCAGCACAGGAAGCTGATCTGTCCACCCACCCTCCCTCTCAGCAGAACTCGGAGGGGCCCAGGCTTTGAGTTACACTCGGGAGGGAGGTGGCACGGTCACATCATCTCGGGACTCTCCAGGTCACCAGCAGCCACTCTGGGTCCCAGGCCAGCTCAGGGGAAGCCAGGGACAGGAGAAGGCAGGGCCACAGTGTAGGGTGGAGGACACACCTGGCAGTCAACACCCAACAGATGGCACCCCCAGGCCATTTGGGGAGTGTCCCTAGTACTGCCTCAAATTTGGTGGCAAGTCTTCCTTCCAGTTTCTGTCCCAAAGTGTCTGGTCCCCTTGCAGGTGCCCAGCTCCCACCTCAAGTCTGTTTTCCCATGGCCCCTCCCCTGTCCTCTGAGGGATCTAACCCACAGACCTGACCACAAGCCCCGAGTCCTCAGGCTTCACTTCCCCACTAAGCCTGACTGTGTAGTACAGAGCCCAGGGGAACTGTGACCAACCTGACAGCCCAGTCCCCAGCTCCAGCACCCCTCCATGTCTCCAAGATAGGCCCAGAGGGCTGAAGCAGGGGTGAAAAGAGGCAAATTGACCACAGCAGAGAGCCTTAGAACCACCCCCGACCCTGGGTCGCACCTGCTAGGCGTCCTGAGCCCACAGGGAGCAGCTGCTCATCTGCAGACAGATGCTGTGTGATCTAGAACCTTCCAGGAGGAAAGCAGGGTCCAACGGCCCAGACTCAAAGTCAGCGAGGGCCCACTCCAGCACACGCACAGACACTGCCACCTAGGGCCTTGCGCCTTCTAATTAAGCACCTTCTCATTACCCCAAACCAGTACTTACTCTAGTCTGGCTGCCTGGCTCCCACTCAGCCCAGACTGAGCCCCCGCTGGACTTGCCCAGTCAGGCAGAAAGGCCTGGCGCGCACACATGTCCACACCTGCTGCTCAGCACCCCCACCCCCTGCCCCAGGAGGCCTCGACGGTCTAAAACAGGCCTGCATCTGTGACCAAAAAACAAGTTCAGATGGAAGCCCCTCAGCTGGGAGGGGATTTGTGAAGACCCCCATATCTGCCTCTGCCTCATCCTGAAGGCTGGGCAGTCAGTGAAGCCCCAGAGCCTGGGATACCTGACAGAGGAGAGCCACACCCACACCGAGCTACACTGGATGGGGAGGAGAGGCCCCATGTGGTTAGGGGGAGGTGCAGAGCAGAGACGGAACTCAGCTTAGAGGCCACTCCTCCAGCAAGTCTCCTAGCCTGGGGCCCAGTCTCTACTGCCACCAACTCCCTGTGGGACCTTCAGGTCACTGGGTCTCAGTTTCCACATTTAGAAGATGGGGATGTTCATGGTCCGTCTCCCATGGCAAGGCTGTCGTGAGGTTTTCTGGGGGATTTGTTCTGTTTTTCTTAGACAGTATCTTGTTCTGCCATCCATGATGGAGTACAGTAGCATGATCACAGCTCACTGCAACTCTGAACTTTTAATCAATCCTCCTGCTTCAGCCTCTTGAGTAACTGGGACTGCAGGCATGCCCCACTGCCCCTGGCTAAATTTTTAAATTTATTGTTTCCAGACAGGGTTGGTTGCCCAGGCTGGTCTCCAATTCTTGGGCTCAAGTGATCCTCTCGCCTTGGCCTCTCAAAGTGCTGGGATACCAGGTGTGAGCTGCTGTGCCCAGCCAGTCACGGGGTTTAAAGGAGGCAATGAAGCTAAAGTAGGTCATGGGAGTTCCTCCTCCACAGCCCTTCTCCTCTGCCCTGCTGGCGGAGGGCTGTGATTAAGTATTTGTTTGCTTACTTGTTTATTCCTTGCTCCCCCACCAGACAGGGGTGAGGGCAGCAATGTCTGTTTTATTTGCCACAAAACTCCACACCCAGCCCCATGTCTGAAGCGGGAGGCCTCCAAACAGGCTCATGAGGTGGGGAGGGCTTCCTCAGACTCAGCCCTCCAAAAAAATGCCCAAACAATTAGAACCAGAAATTCCCTGGAGGAAAGCCAACTAGCCAAGGCCATGACCAGGGCCTCAGGCTGAGGGCCCCGGACCGTGGTGGCGACCAGAGGCGGTGGAGCCCCAGGGAGGTGCAGCCCCGGAGGCCTCAAAGAAAGAGGAAGCTGTGCCCAGGCCACAAGCAGCTTCCCCTTTCCCAGAACTGAAGCTCACTGGAGTCACCAGGGCCCTGCCACACCACTCCCCCTCCCCTAGGCAGGGCCCTCCCCTTCCCTACTGTCCCTAAGCTCTCCCAGGGCCTGTGCACATTGCTCCTGCCCCTTTGCCCCATCCCTGGCCTCCAGCTCAGCCCCACCCTGAAGCCTAGGTATCCTGACACCCAGTTCTGGCCCTGGCCCTGGGCCAGCTCCCACCACCCTCAGGATGGCGTCCTGACATGCCCCGCCAACCTCTCCCACCCACCAGCCTGCCACACTGAGCTGCTTTCCACCCTCACAGCACAGCACACTGTACCTGCTGTCAGCTCTCCCCGCATCGCTTGGCCAGTACTCACTCTTCCTTAGAGCTCAGCTCAAAGTCACTTCCTCCTGGAAGCTCCCCCACCCCCACCTCCCCCTCAGCATTCATGGTACCATACAGATCCCGTTACCCAGCCCCTTTCTCACCACAAGCTGCCCCCTCCATGCCCAGGGCTGAGTTGGACTGGTATGAGCTGATCTGGGGGAGGAGGCAGAAAAGGCGCTCTCGGTAGAGGGCCCAGCTATGCCAAGCAAGGAGGGCCAGAGAGCAGGCTGAAGGGGAAGGAGCCGAGAGGCAGGGATGGGCTAGAACCCAGATCTGAACCTTCGGGCTAACTTGGGGATACAAAGTGTGGGGTATAGTCCTGCTCTGCTCTGTCGTGCACTGGCTCCGTGGCCCACCTACAGAGGGCTGTAGCGAGGCTGAAAGGAGAGAATCACATTACATACTCCGCACAGGCCTGGCACAGACTAAGCATTCCCCACACTTCGCTGTGCCTCAGTTTCCCTACGTGTGGACTGAGGGGAAGGGCACACGCCTTTTTACATTCAGTGCCTGGCACACAGCCTAGTACACAGGTGGTACTGGGTTCCCCCTGGTGGGGATCTGGAGGGTGGGAGGGTGCAGGAGACGGGAGGAGTCTGGGAAGGTTGGTGGGCAGTGCTCAGGTCACACCAAGGCTCAGCTGCCTGCCAAAAAGCCTCCACTTCCCCCTGGGGCCTATGGGAGCCTGGAAGGGTTAAGCTGGGGGAGGGAGAAGAAGGAACAGTTTGGGTTGTCTGCCAAGGGAGAAGGAGGTGGGGGCCAGCACCCACCTGGAGCACGGCAGGTTGGGAGGCAGCTACTCTGCTTCCCAGACAGTGGATCCTGAGCCTGTGGACCTCCCTCTGGCCTCCAGAGGCTAGGGGTTGCCTGGAAACACAGCTGGACACAGGTCTCCCTTGGCGGTGGCCACACCCAAAGCAGGAAGACAAAGGCCACCCATCAACAGAGAAATCCAGGTTAGCAAGGAGCCCAGCGGTTCCCTGGCAACTGGGGCTGAAGTAGAGCAGTGCCCACACTGGGTGGCTTTCCCTCCTCCACACTCAGGGGAAAGGAACCGACCCGGCCCTGTGCAGGCCGGGCCCTCGTCCTGGGTTGCTGCCTTTCCTCGCCGGAGAGGTGAGCATTTCTACTGCCCAGCTGGGCAAACTGAGGTCAGGGGAGGTCACTTGCAGGGGTCACACAGCCAGTAAGAGGAGGAGGAGGAATGGAGCCCAGGACTGTCTCTTTCTGCCTCCTTTCACCCTGTAACTTAGCCCAGGACCTGGCACATAAATGTCCTTGTAGTGTTTGCCAAACTGATGGTGGCGGCTAGGAAGCTAGTAGCACCCAGTAGGTGGCTCAATCGAGGGTCTGTTACTAAGGACCCAGGTGGGCCCCAGCAGAAGGTGCTGTCTGCACTGCCAGCCCATGGGGCCTCTAGGAGTTGCCTACATCTATACTCATTTGCATATTCTAGTCTGTGCCAGCTCTGGCAGGAAAGGGAGCTGGGAACTGAAGAGGCAAGAAGACCGGGGAAGTCTGGGAATTCCCAGAGCGGGGAGGAAGAGGTCCCAGGGCAGAGCCCCAGCTCACTACGGCTGCTGCTGGGAGCCCAGAGATGAGTGGAGGCTGGCCCAGGGCCACTCAGTGAGAATGCCCCACTCCCGCCCTCCCCACAGCCCTGGCAGCCATGAGCTCCCAGGTGACCACGCTGGGGTATGCACCCCTCAAATCCTAGACCCCTAATCCTATACCACTTCATGGCTAGGCAGCAGCTGCTCCCCAGCCCACCCTCAGCCGCACCCCCAGAAGCTGGGCACGGTTCTGCAACTCAGACCTCCTGGCTGCCCCTGGGCTTCAGTGGATCAGGCGGATGAGGTGGGGCTGAGGCTGAGGGGGGTAAATTGGCCCCTTGAGGCCAAGAAAAGGGCTGAGGTGGCCATATCTGGCCCATCCAGCTCCTCCCAGTCTGGGTATGGTACAGGCACAATCCTCACCCCACTTCCTGGGCCGAGTATAGGGCTAGAAGAGGGATGTCTGAGATCAGACAGTTGTCTTGGGCAGAGGGGGGGGCTCCCTAACCTTCCTCACTGAGCACACCACTGCCCTGTCCCCTTCCCACTCCAAGCTGGGTCTCACTGAACCCCTCCCTCCAAGACAGGGTTCCATGCTTCACACAGAAGAAACTGAGAATCAGAGAGGCGAAGTGTAATGACTTCATGTTGAAGGAGATGAGGTTTACATACCCTGGAATAGGGGCAACTGGCAGGCGGCTCTTGCCTGTGCAACGCAGACCTGGTATCTCCGCTGCTTCTAGTCCACCATCATCAACCTCTCAGCACCAGGGACAGCCCTGCGTTGCCAAACCTGGCCCTAAGACAGGACAGCAATGGGTCTGGGAGGGCTGAAGGACACCTCACTGCAGCCCTGGCTTATGCTCTGCTACTTCCTCCAAGAAGCCACCTTTGCCTCCTGCCCCACCCATAAACCTGATCCCGAGTCCCTAATGTGCTCAGCACAGGACCTGCCCCCCAGTTACCATGACCTGGAAGACCTGGGCAGAAGATTTAGGAGGGACAGCCCTGGTGTGTCCCATTCTCCAACTTTCCCCAGACCTGGGGTGCTGGGAAAGAGGCCCCCCATGGCCATCCCAGGTGAAGCCCTACCCAGCAGAGTATGCTGAGGACTGGGGTCAGCGCATGGGCAGGGAGGAGACGAGTTTGGAGCAGTCCACCTGGGTTCAGACTCTGGCTCTGTCACTTTGTGGATCTGTGGCCTTGGGCAGGTTACTTACCCTCTCAGCTTCAGGGTCTTCCTCTGCAAACAGGGGTGCTAGTCCCTGCCTCGTGGGATGCTAAGGGCTCTCAACACAGCCCCACGAGGGCCAGAGGAACCCAAGCTCAAGACCAAGCAGCAGCCAGCCAAGCTCACTCAGAGGTTTGGGTGGTGCAAGAGTGCTTTGGGGAACTCCATGTAAATCCTGGCAGCACAAGTGCAGGGGCCTCAGCCTCTCTGGGAGGGCCCTGCGTGCTCATGTCCCAGCCCCTGTACAGGCCTGCATCTACCTGCTTCCACACCAGCCAAGGCCATGGTCAGGAAGGTAAAGGGTAGCTCAGCAGTCAGGAACCCAGCCCCACCTTCTCAAGCTTGTCTCCCAGTGACACCTGTGCAGCTGACTTCGTGGTGTGGTGGATGGAGGGACTCAAGAGTTCACAAGCAACAGGGGCTCTTATAATCAGGCCTTGGGCCAGGCACCCCCTCCTGCAGGAAGCCTCCGCAGGCTCCCTGTCTAGAGGGTCCTGTCCAGGCTCCCCCTCCCCCTGGCCATCAGTTTTCAGTCTCCCTGGACCTCTCTAGAAGGGGTGAGGCTCTTTGAGGGAGGGAGGGAGGGAGGGAGTGGGTGCTTGGAGGAGGCTGGGCAAGCAGAAGGCTGGTGGTGTGGGTGGCCAGGGTCCTCCGCTCTCACTGCTCCTCCTCACAGGGGATGCCCTGGGTTAAGCGCAGGTCCTTCCTTGGGAGCCCCCTACTACTCTTTCCACCCACACACTCAGACCCCGCCTCTCACTAGCCGTAGAGGTCCCTGCTGTCTCCCTCCGTCTGTGACAACTAGCCAGGGCAGTTGCTCACAGCCACATGGGCAGTTTATTTATAGAGCTTTCATCTTTCCCAGGGTGGCCTAGGAAAGAACTCTGGCCTTCAAGGCCAGCAGACCTTGGTTTGGATCCCAGTGACACGGGGGCCTGGCAAGTACCTCCTCTCTCTGGGCCTGGGTTTCCCTGCCTGTGACTGGAGGAAATGATGACCCCCAGGAGTATAAGGCTGAGGATGTGACAGCCTCACAGGCCCTAATCCCAGGGATGGGCACAGAGTAAGGATGCAGCATCAGCTCCTGTCCTCTCTGCCACCCCAGTCCCACTCAGCAGCACCAAGCCTAGGCCCAGACAGACACGAGCTCAGCACACAGTGGGTGTTCTCTCTGTCCAGAGACCACATCCCTGCTCCCTCATCAACTCTAAGTGGGGAATGGGGCCAGACACACCCTGCTGGGTGATCTCAGGCAAAACCCCTTCCTCTCAGATCCTCTCTCCTGCTGACCTGGCAGAAGGGCTAGCCCCGTAACAGAGGGAGTCAGCTCCCACCCAGCCAGACCAGGTGCTGACCAGCCTGACCCTTCTTGGGAAACTGATGTTAGAATTGTCAGACAAGCCCCTCAACCCTCACCTCCTGCCTGGAGATCAGGTTGGGGACTGAGCAAGAGCTGGAGTGCCTGACTCCAACATGAGCAGCCGCATGACTCAGCCTAGGGCTGCTCCCTCTGTTCCGAGTCCAGATTCCCCCATACCAACTTGGAAGGGAGAGGGCCTGGGTCAGTGCTGTTGTCAGGAAATGCTGGGCTCAGGGCCTGGTGCACAGCAGGGCCTGAGCAGGGACAGTTTCCTCTACTGGCTTAGGATGTCCAGGATCATGACAAGCACCACACTTGCCCCCTACCCATAGGAGTGGCCTTGCGTCTTTGCCCCCAATCCCCAGCACACATTCTGCCTCAGGCCATGGTGAGCACCAGAGACCTGGGTGCAAACCTCCTGGTGCCTCCCAGCACACAGGTGCCAGGATCCTAAGGCGGCTGCACTTCCTCAGGAAGAGGCTTTGCCAGCACAGAGACAGCAGCTGGAGGGTGCAGGCTGCTGGCCACACTGACCCCACCTGGCTGAGCATGTGGTGCCCATAGATGCCCCGCACCTGTGCCGATTCCGCAGCAATAAGGGAAGGCACCCAGCAGGTGGCCACAACAATGAAGAGAGTTTAATTTCCTCTTCAGATGAGGTGGAGCTGGGGTTATTCCCTGGATGGCCAAGAGGGTTCTAGAAAGAGGGAAGCAAAGGCAAGGTAGACAAGGCATCTGGCAGGGAGAGGCAAGGGTGAAGATGTAAATTCTGAAAGGCCTTGGAAGGAAAGGCTTCAATGCAGGTGAGGAGTCTGAACTATACTTGTAGGCGAGAAGCAAGAGTTACTTTAGAGAGGTCACTCTGGCAGTGTGTAGAAGAGCTGACGTGGAAGCAGAGAAGCTGGAACCAGAGCCCCGGCAGGGATAGCAAGGCCAGAGCTGGAGTATGAGGCAGGCCAACACTGGGAAGGTGCGTCTTGGGCCTGCTTCCAGTGCTGGCCGACCTCCAGCCGCCAGGGAAAGTGCGGGCACAGAACGGTGAACTCAGGTACCTGGTCTGGAGGGTGAGAGTTCTTGGAGACCTTGGCTAAGTCCCTGAATTCTCAGAGCCTCAGTCTCTCCCTCTGTAAAATGAGACTGGGCCTGACCCTATAAGTAGGGGCAGGTGTTGACCGGCCCTCAATGTCTCCCGTCCTTGGCCAGACACAGACCCCTGCCTCCGGCAGTCCCAACTGTGGCCACAAGTGGAAACCCAGCCTGGCCCCACTGTCATCCCCAGAGGCCCAAGTTCCCAGAAAGGTTTGGCTTGGCCAGGGCACAGGCTGAGGCTGGGGGCCCTCCTTCAAGGCTGGGATAAAGAGAAGTTAACCCTTCCCCTCTCACTCCCCCTCCCAGACCCTAAGCTATTTCCACCTCTTTGCTGGGAGTGGAAATAACTCGGGCTCAGCCCCTAGAGACCACAACAGCTATTTTCATCAGCCCCAAGAAGCACAGCTCCAGTCACTGCAGAGAGGACCAGGGGGACACCCTGACCCCTAGTTCTAGTTCTTGGCCAAGTGACAACAGTGGTCAGAGCCAAAAGGGGTCTCTGGGAAGAACAGGGAAACCGAGGCCCAGAGAGACAAACTGAGCAGGGACAGTTTCCTCTACTCTTTCTGCCCGAGAGAGTACGGACCAGCTCAAGGTCACTGGCTGTCTGCTCCCCACCACAATATGCAGATGGATTTGGGGAAATTCCTCTAGAGCAACTGCAAAGAAGGGGATAGGGGTCTCTCAAGTACGGTGAAGGTCACCTGGGACTCTCAATTGTTACTAACTCCATATACTCTTCAAAGCCATGAGAACACTCCCAAAACCAGGTGCAGGGTCTAAAAGGCAGGGGACAGGTCTTTCTGGTGATGTTTGGTTGGGAGTGAGGTCTGGGGAGGAACAGGAAGACCATGTAACCTGTCCATCCCCAATGTTCCAGGCATGTGTGTACACACACATCATACTTAGAACCCTGGCAAGGCCACGCCTACTAGCCCAAGTTTGAGACACAGAAGCCCAGGAAAGCCATGAGCAGTTATTAGGAAGGTGGGTGATCCTCTCTCCCAGCATCTCACAGGGCTCTGGGGTCAGAAGACCCAAATTCCAGTCCTGGCACTGTCCTGACTCTGTATGACCTTGGCCAAGTCCCTTTGCTTCTCTGAGCCTCAGTTCCTTTCTCTGAAACAAAGTCATTACATCTCAGAATCACTAGGAAGATTCAACAAGACAGAACACCATGAGGTGTTCACAACAGTGACTGACACTGTCCCCAGCCCTGTCCCCCACCACTATAATGCAATCAGCATTTTCAGAAGATGACAGCAGAAGACAGAACTTCCAGATCCTAAAGCAAGCGCCACCCACTCCTAAACTAGGAAGCCCAGCTTCCACCCACCCTGCATGAACTCCACAGACCTTCGTATGGGAGTGGGGCCTCAGAAGGGTCTTGCCCAGATGGCGAAGGGGCCCCACTCTAGCTCTCTAGCAAGAACTTAGCCTCCCAGACCAGAGACCACTCCAGGGAAACAAGTTTCTGTCCCCTCTCCCCCGACCCAAGGAAGTGAAGAAAAGAACACACCTAGGCAGAGAAGTAAATGTCTACAGATTTGGGGATCCTCATTGCCTATGGATCCATTTCATGACAGAGGACTGGGAAGCCTTTGGGTGGAAGGCTAACATTTCCTGGACCAGCTTTGGAGAAGACTGTGCTTCCAAACCTATCTGCAGCCCCTTGGCCACTGTGTCCCTAGCAGAAGCCTGCCACCCCCCCTCCCCACCCCAACACACACACACACACACTGCAGTCTTTCTGCCTGAAGGGAGGGGAGAACACAGACGGTTGACCCAAAAACAATAGAGGATCCCAAAGGGATGATTCACAGTCCATTCAAAGCCCAGCACCTCAGTGTGCAGCTGGAGAGACTGAGGCCTGAGCCGAGGGGGTAGGGGTTGGGTTTGAGAGCAAGATTGTGCCTGGGCCCACTGAAAATACAGGTTACACAGAGGCAGAGCTTTGTCAGGTGTAGGGACTTCAATATGTGAGTGTGTGGGAGCAGGTGGGGGAGGCGCTGAGACTACCATAGGACCTCTCCCCTGCTGCCAGCTGGGCCACCCCACCAGATGTTGCCCAGCCTCACCTCTCTCCCTCTGCCAGGGTCCATCTCCTCACTGAACTCCTGAGGGGAGCCCTCGTGGGGACAGCCCTGGAGAGACCCTTGTCTCCTGGCTCCCCAACTTCCTCATTCCGCCCCCCGCCCCCCCCCGCCGCCCCGCGTCCCGTCCCTCCTCCTCCTGCCTCTTACTCATCATCACCCTAGGCGCACACACACCTGACACCACTTGACCCTACACGCACACCATGGCGCCAGCGAGCCCGGCTCGTTCTCAGTCACTTGGGCTCCTCTCCCTCTATTTCACACTCACAGTAACGGGTCGCCCAGGCCCTGCGCTTGTCGCGCCCCAGGCCATGCACTCCGTGACCCAAGTGACCCCGGGTCTCTCCCTCACACACAACACACGCACACACGCTGCCTGTCTCCCACACACAGAGCCCCTCTGTGTCGTCCGCTCGGCCCGGCGTCACCGCCCAGTGTCCCAACCACACGTTCGCCTGGCCAGGCCGCCTCACGCGCAGTGTCACCCACAGTCACGGGCTGACACAGTCCTGACCCCCCCTCGGCCGCCCCGCGCCGCAGCCGCGCCGAGGAGCCGCTGTCCAGTCCGCACCCCAACCTGGTCTTGGTCCAAGTTTCCCGGACCGGGGGCGGCTCCGGGCCCCGCCTGCCCCTCACACCGCAAGTTCCGCTGCTTCCCTGCGCGACCCCTGACAGCCACCGCGCAGGTCCGGCCCGGAGTCGCGGCCGGAGGACCCGCAGGTCCCGCGGCTCTGAGACTGGCGGGGGCCTGTGCGCGGAAGGCGCCGGGACAGGAGGCGGGGAGGGGGGTGCTAGCGGCCGGGCTGCGGCATCCGCCGCGCCCGCGAACTTCCTCAGAGACGCGGGGAGGCAGGGGGTGCCACTCGGGTCGGCATCCCGACTGTGGCCCGGCCGCGGGGAACGGACTGTGGATGGGGGCTCCGCGAGCCCTCCTTACCTGGCCGCGCCTCGGCAGCTCCCGCTCGGTTCCCCGTTCAACTCCGCGTCCCCACCCGGCTCGGCAAGCGCCCGGGCGGCCGCGCAGCCTGCGCGCCTTTTGAATGAATCGCCAGCGGGGCCGGGAAGGTGCGCAGCCCTGCCCCCGCGCGGAGGCCGCCGGCCCCGCCCCCGACGTCAGAGCCCAGGCTGCGCCCCGCCTCACCCCGAGCCGCGGAGGGGCTCGCCGTTCTCCCGCCGGGCCGCGCTGCACTAGGTCGCCCTCTCTCGCGCTCCCCGGAACTGCAGGGGGCTGCGCGGGACTGGGCGGCGGGGCCCAGAAAGCCCCTTGGATCTGCCTCTTCAGGGCTCCGAACCAAGAAAGGAGGGGTTGTGCGAAGCAAGATAAAGAGACTGGAGACTTCGATACTCCTCTGGGTCCTTTCACCATTGCCAGTGTAACTAGAGCCACCTTCTGCCCCTTGCTGGGCCTCATCTTCCTCCTGCCAGTCGGTGGCAAGGAAGAATAACCTCACTTTGCCTTGTTGACGAGGCCGAGGCCCCACCCTAGAAACCCTAATTGGCGAGCAAAGGCCTCGTGAAGGTGAGTCTATAAAGGACGCCCACCTGGTGGGCTCCTGCGCATCCTTCAAGGCCCAGTGAAATACTCCGGGAGGGGTTTCCTGCCTCCACTCCCCACTCACTGCACCGCTTCTCTCTGCCAGGGTAGTTACTGTTTCCCTCCAGCAGGACAGGTGACTCAGTGCTGCCCTCCCTACTACAGCCATTCCACCCTGCCAGTTCCCAGCCCCAGTCATCACAAACTCCAGGCCCTATTCACACTGTATTCCGACTCTGAATCGTGTCCCCTGGAGTTGTGCTACAGGGTGTGCCAGGACTGGAGGCAGCAGCTCAGTGGCCCATTCCCCCTCTTAGCACCATTCAGGGGATCTCAGGAGGCCCTCCCGGGACAGCAGGGCAGATGGGAGACTGAGACGCCAGGGAGGGCCTAGTGCTGGGCCAGAGGCCTGGCTGGGGTCAGGATCACAGCCCATGACAGGTGGAGGAAGGAAGGTAAATAAGTCTGCTGGGGATAGATGGCTGGAGGTGGGGTTCTAAACAGTCATAGAATCTGAGCCCAGGGACTAGGAGACGGGAAAGGTCAGGTCCCCAGGGTCCAGGAGATTCCAGGAGGAGAACTGGACACCGCATGGGGAGGGGGGCAGGGGATGAGTTTCCATTTTCCTGGGCCATGCCCAGGCTGTGGGGGAAGGGCATAAGGAGCTGCAGGTCATTGATGTCAGGATCATGACATCAGCACCCTCATGTGTCAGTGGAGACCTCTGGGGTTGGGGTAGGGATTATTCCAGGGTCCCACATCCCAGCCTATGGGGGGCCAGAGCAGCCAGAATGTCCTCCACTCCTGGAAAAGTTTTCTTTGTAAGGGGACCATCTACAATTCAGCTCTAAGTTCTAGAGTTCAAATGCTGGCAATTTCAGGTGCTACTCAATAAACCAAATGGGGAAGGCCAGGTGTGGTGGCTCATGCCTGTAATCCTAGCACTTTGGAAAGCTGAGGTGGGAGGATCGCTTAGCCCAGAGTTCGAGGCCAGCCTGGGCAACATGATGAAGCCCAGTTTCTACAAAAATATGTGGGCCAATCACCTGAGCCCAGGAAGTTGAGGCTGCAGTGAGCTGCGATCCTGCCACTGCACTCCAGCCTGGGTGACAGTGTGAGACCTTGTCTTAATCAGTAAACTAAATGGGGAAATCTTTTTGGTTAAGGAGCACTGGCTATATTAATCAGACATTCTAGAGACGTCCAGGCCCCTCTCTACCACCATCTCTCTGTGAGGTTTTGATCAAATCCACCCCCAACTCAGTTCCCTCATCTGAAAACTAGGGTGCCAGACATGTTGCCTAAAGATCATTTCAGTTCTCCATGGGAGGGGCTACCTGGCTGCCCTGGCTACAGCTCCATAGAGTAGGTCTCCCAGGGCCACATCGCAAACACTTCCTGCCCCTGCAACCCCCAGGTTAAGAGAGAGCCTAATTATTATTTACTGCTGGGTGGATGGGCCACCTCCTTCTGCAGCCAGCTCTGACCCTGAAACCACTGTGAGCTGGGCCCCTCCCTGAGAATCTACGAGCATCTGGGTTGCTCCACAGTAAGTAGACAGGGAAGGAATTGTGGAAGCCACAGGAAAGATTTAGACTTGCTGTTTATGGAGCTTGGAGAACCACAGGCTTGAGAACAAAGGACTCTCAGAATCACAGGCTTTCTAAAATCTTGGCATCTCAAATGAACCCATGGAGTCAGCACTGGAATCCTTGAGCTCAGGGACCTCAGAGACGATCTTGTTGAGCTTCACGTGGTACGGCTGGGCAAGTGGGCCCAGAGAACGTCTGCACCTCATTGTAGGTACACAGCACAAGGTCCCAGTAAACTGGGATGAGCTGTGATGGAGACCAGAGGCAGGGGCACAGGTGCCATGTCCCAGCCAGGCCCTGCCTAGGGTGGGGATCCTGGGTCACAGGATCAGAACCAACACAGTGTGGTTGTATGCAGAGGATCTGAGTAGATGACTGCCTTGGGGTCATGGACCAGACGTAGTGGTGCCACCCTGCTGGTTGTGCTGGAATTCCAAAAGGAAGTACATACAGTACAAGCCTGGAGGAGCAGAAGGCTCAGACTTAAATTTCAATGCTCCACCCTAGGCTCACCCCCAGTGGGCCAAGTCCTAACCCTAAGAAGATGGGCTGCTGCCTGGTGTTTGTGCCTTAGCTCCAGGGGAGGGTGGGCTCAGTCTAAGGAGAAACTGGGTCTAGCAGGCCAGGATGGGGCTCAGCCTGGGGCCAGGGCAGAAGCTGAGCGGGGGTGCTGTTTAGGTCTGAGGACCAAGTTCAACCTGGAATCCCACTAGCGTTGAGGTGTCAAGCCCTTGATGCCTGCCTCACTGGCTCCTTGATGAGGGAGGCCCAGCACTCTCAGTTCTATCCATCCCAGGCTCTATTGCCCATCTGACTGGTGCTCAGGGAGGCAGGTTTGGGGTCTTCTTGGTCCCATGGTGAGTCTGAGAGAGGAACCCAGAGCCATGAACTGCAGACAGTAGAGCTGGTGGGGACCCTGGGTACTGTCAGGGTGAGACTTGCAGTCCAGTTACCCTCTGGGCCCAGAACATGAGCAGGCCAAGAGCTAGGGAGTGCAAGCCAGGCCCAGGGAGGCAGGTGACTTGCTGAAGCATCTAGGTTCAGGAGCCTGGAGAAGAGAAATCTAGAGGGAAATGGAAGAATATAGGCTTTGGTGTCACATAGATAATGATTAAGTCCCAGTTCTGCCATTGCCAGGCTGTGTGACCTTAGGCAAATGACTTCACCTTTCTGAGTGAGAACTCACCCATTCAAGCATGTTATGAGGATCTGTTGAGACCTCATATTGGGGGCACCAGCTTCTTTCAGGCTGCTGGACTCAGGAGCTCCCTTGCCTCTCCCTTTCCTTGGTGCAGTGTTTGCCCTGGGCAGCAAGGGCTCTGCCCCAATTTATCCCCGATGCCTGCTCACTATCTCCCTCCCCAGTCCAGCCCAGCAAACTACCCCTGACGCAGCTTGGGATGCCAGCTCACTTGCCTTTGCCAGGCAGGGATCTTCACTGGCTATAATTGGGCCTAAAATAGACTTCCCCTTGCTGCTTCCTGCAACCTGGACTGTAGCTTAAAGTCTATAAGGACACAGACTTGGTGTTTGGCAGGCACACAGAAGACGTGAAGGACTCACAGAAGTCATCCAGGTCCAGGGAGGGACAGACACTTGCTTACCATCACACAGTGCAGAGAGGCCGGGACTGGAGCTTGAGTTCATGCCCTGGGGTCCCCCATCCCCTCCCCAGGCCCTGCCCGGAAGGTTTAAGGTAGGACCTTAAGACAGAATTGCTCTCTCTCCACTGAGCCCTCTGGACCAGCCAAGTGCTGAGGCTGGTTTGAGGTATCTGATGGGACCCCTAGAGGCCAGCTAATCTAACCTTCTGCCTTCCCTGGCTTTAAGGGGCATTTCCTAGCTTTTCTGACCACAGGAAACCTTCCTGCCTGGGATCTCCTTCCCAGCTACCCTTGCCTCAATGCTGCCTTTCTGTGTGGCCTCAGGTAAGTCCCTGTCCCTCTCTGTCCCTCATCTTTTCCATAAGGAAGATGGTCTAGCTAAACCCTGCCCTCTGTCCCTAACCCAAGGGACTACCTGCAGAACTCCCTTGAAGAGGAGATGGGACTCTCCTCACTCATCTGGGATCTGGATTCTCTTCCCAAGGCTGGTCTAAGGAACACTAGTCCAGCCTTATGAGTGACTGCGTGTGGCTCTGGCTGCTCAGGCTGTCTCTCCAGCCACACCAGGCACCTGGCTTCCCTCTTCCATGAGACACAGAGAACTGAGCAGATTCCAGGTTCTACCAGTTACTGGGTAAGTGACCTTGAGGAAGGCATCTAACCTCTCTGAGCCTCAGTTTCCTCATCTGAAAAGGAGGGTAATAATGGTACCAACCTCCCAGGACCATTGTGAGGATTCAAGATCTATGCTCCTGGCTTGCAGCAAACACTAAGTGGAAGCTGGGGTTTACTGTTTCGTAGCATTCAAGACCTAGAGTTGGTTCTCACCTGAATTCTCCAGATTTAATTCAACAAATATTTACTGAGCATCTACTGTGTGTCAAGCACTGTGCCAGGCCCGAGAATGAAACAAAGAAAATCCCATGCTCATGGAGCTCCCAATCTGGCCTCCTCTGCCTTTGCTTCTTTCCCCATCCACCTGGGTCTGCACCAGGCTTCTCTACCCCTCCTTGCCTTGGTTCAAGCTGTTCCTTCTTTTTTTTTTTTTTTGAGACAAGAGTCTCTGTCAACCAGGTTGGAGTGCCCTGGCACAATCTCAGCTCACTGCAACCTTGGCCTCCTGGGTTAAAGCGATTCCCTGCCTCAGCCTCCTGAGTAGCTGTGACTACAGGTGCATGCCATCATACCTGGCTAACTTTTGTATTTTTTGCAGAGATGGGTTTTTGCCATGTTGGCCAGGCTGGTGTTCCGTTCTCTCTTAACATCAATCCAAGCCCCTCTTTCCCCAACACCAGTAGCTAACCATAGTCATACCCTTTAAAGTAGTAGTTCTCTACCTTGGCTGGCAAAACTAGACCATGGTGTCAGAAGCTGGGTGGTTACCTCTGGAGGGTGGCCTGGAAGGAGGTCTAAGGGGAGCTTCTGGGATGATGAGATTTTCTGTTCCTTTACCTGGGTGTATTCACTTTGTGAATACTCATCACGCTGCACACTAATGGTTTGTGTCCTTTTTTGTATAAATGTTATACTTCAACTAAAGGTTTCTATTGCTTGTAGCCATTACTGGATGAAAAAGAAAAAAAAAAAGGGTGTCTAAAAAATATATAGATACCTGGGTCCCACCCTCAGAGTTCAGATTTCATTGGTTTGGGATTGGCCCGGGCCCTCATGATTATAATGCACATCCCAGACTAAAGAACCAGTGCTTCAGAGGAGCTAATCCTTCCAGAAGCCTCCCCTGGGCAGGGGGCCTGAGGCCTGATGCTCATTCCAGGGCCTCCCTGCCCACAGGCTGGCCAGTACCCTGGAATGTGGCCCTCTAAATAATAGTGGGCTGGGCCAAGCCCATTCTTACTGAGGCACTTGAGTGGGGGAAGTGGTGAGAATCTGGCCTTGGGTACCTTGTGCTAAAACTGAAGTCTGCCCAGGGGCCTCTGTGCAGAGGCAGAGCCCCTGAGGCAGCAGAAGCAGGAAAGCAGTGGAACAGCAGCTGACTGGCAGTGTGGGAGGAACTGGAGACTCAAGGTGGAGAGGCCAGATGTCCCGAGATGCAGCTCTGATGTCTGGGCCACTGTGCCCTGTGACAGCTCCTTGCTGCCAGTTCACGTCTCCACTAATAAGCACCCTTCTAGGTGACAGGCACAATGAATCTCTTCCTTGCAATCCAAAGACCTGTGCACGCCAAGCAGCAGTCCTGTGCAGGAAGGGATTATCAGCCCCATTTCATAGGTGAGGAAATGGAGGCTCAGAGGGGATACAACTTGCCATAGGCACATAGCTAGTTAGTGGCAAAGTCAAGATCTCAAACAAGGTCTGTCCAGCTTCACAGCCTGTGTTCCTTCTAATGCTTTGTTTCATTATAAATTCCACATGAATGATGCCTCCTGCTCCATAATACGTCTGTGCTTAATAGAATCCCTTCCTCCCCAGATATCCCCAGTAAAATGATGCTGCAGGGAGATGGTCCATGCCCGTCCTGTGGTGTTGAGGACTCGGCAGACCCCTGAGAGGTGTGCTGCCAGTTCTCAGAGTATGAGCTTGCATGCTTCTTCTGGGGCTGACTCAAAAGTCAGTCAACTAGGCTGGAAATGTTCACACGTGTAGCAGAGCTGAGGCATGATGTGCCCTTTTCTAATGGTGGCCACCTCAAGTTCCGCAGGTGCACCCTGGTGTGGAGGGCTCTTCGTCCTTGCACAGATGGCCCCATGTTGCTGGGCCTATGTGTTCTTGTGTCTGATTTAATGACAGACCTCTTTGGACCAGAAATCAGACAGACTTGGATTCTACCCTTGCTCCAAAGCCTTTGGAGGACTGGAGCAGGGCCTTGGCCTTCATCAGGTTTCTCCAGCTGTGAGGCTTTGCTGGAGAACATTGTTTGCTGGAGGAGCCACAGACAGGTTCACCAGCGGCATGGCTCTTTACCTGCAGCATATCAGCTTCAGATTCCCAAGCTCCATCCAGGCCCACTGACTCAGCTCTTGATTGATATGAAAATAACTTATGTACCATGTTTCCACATTTATATATGTCATCTGCAAGGGATTCTGCCATGTAGCCCTGGTTACAAAGCACTGGTCTAGTACAACCCCTTTATTTTCCTGATGAGAAAACTGCAGTCCAGACACCTGCCCAGGGTAACAGAAAATTGTGGCACCTCACCGTCCAGCAC
Source organism: Sapajus apella (assembly GCF_009761245.1). Taxonomy (NCBI): domain Eukaryota; kingdom Metazoa; phylum Chordata; class Mammalia; order Primates; family Cebidae; genus Sapajus; species Sapajus apella. The sequence continues at coordinate 2,302,743 of NW_022437046.1, read as the reverse complement.
TCTTCTGCATCTCCAGGGCCTCCCTTCTTCCCAAGTGTGTGGATGTTGGCAGGCCCATGTGGCCAGAGACTGAGCCCTGAGTTGCTGACAGGAGGCCACTGTGGCCACCAGTGCAGTCATTTGGTGTTTCTATTTATTGACTCCTTAAACTTCATCATCCAAAGAGAGTTAATACATGACTGTTTGGTAGCAAGAGAAACATAATCTAAGACCGCAATGACCCACCCACCCCAAAGAAAACCAAAACCGAACAGAACAAAACAAACCCCATCTGAAACCAAACCTTTGGAGTTTTAGCTGAAGAAGTGAGCGGGCTGAGGGCCAGAGTGGCTCCCTGCAGTCCAGTGGGGGGTCAGAGGCTACTCTCAAGTGGGAGCTTTCTCTGTTGAAGAGGCTACATCTGGCCCCTCAGCTTTGGGGGTTCCTTCCTGAAGGGGCTTCCCTTGGCAGGAGGGGTGTGAAGAGGGATTCAGTGGTCAGAGTGAGGGGCTCCTAGATCTGCCCTCCAAGGTGACCACATGTGCCAGTGCATGAGACACGGAAGCAGGGCGACTATGAGGAGATCACGGGCCCATTTCTCCTACCTGAGAGAAAGTCTTGTCCAAGGCCCCAAATCTGTGTTCCCAAATTAGGGAACCACTAAAGGCACCACCAACAAACTGGGTAATGACAAAGCCTGGGAGGTTCCCAGATGGCAATCACTAACCCCTAATAGTGTCTTGATCTAGAGGACTGAAGGCAGGCCAATCAGGATGGGGCCCTGGAAAGTTTACGTCAATAGGCAGTGTTTAGGGCCTTGGACATGCAGTGTGCGTACATGCGTGTGTGTATGTATGAACGGAATGGGGCTCAGGGGTGCGTGGGTCCCTCCAGGAAGGCTTGGTTAGAGTCCCAGGGTAGTCCCCAGGGCAGGAATAGGTTTCTTTTCCTCATGACGTTTCCTCAAATCACCCTCACCCCAGGTCACCAGGTCACTGCATAAATAAGTGCTTGGGAAGGTACACATCTAAAAAGGAACATAAATACTGTACATGGGGAGTTCCCCAACTTTCCTGCTGCCCACCAGAAAACCCTCCAAATATTGCACATGGCCCTCCCCAGCCCCGTGGGGTCCAGACCCAGCTGTGTCTTTGGTAGAAGCTCCAGGGTCAGAGGTCCTGGTCAGCCCACATGTCCCCCACCCAATCATGACTGGGAGCACTGGGGCAGCCAGAGGGTCAGGAGAAGCCGTGGCCTGGCTGGCCAGTGGGCGTTCCATCGGGAATGCTTCTGTGAAGATGAGGCAGAGCCCACGCAGGCACGTGTGCCCCTGGCCGGACACTCCTGGTCAAAGTCTGCATGTGGGCTACAAAGAGGCAAGCGGGCTGAGGGCAGGTGGGCAGGTGAGTGCTGGGCCATGGCAGACAGGCTCACACCCTCCATAGGAGGAGGTGGTTTGTGCTGTCATCTCGGCCCACAGTCTCACTGCTGCTGCCGCCCCCACTGCTGAGTCGGAAGTCCTCATAGCCATCACCTCCACTGATAACCAGCATTTTAGGCCTGGCCGAGGTGAGGCCTCGGTGCCGAGGGGAGTCCCGGTGCTCCAGTAACGGTAGCTTCTCAGGGCCTGGGGGCAGAGGGGAGGATCTGTCAGCCTGGGGGCGAATGGAGGCTTCACTGTCCAATCAAGGCCTGAACTCCCGCACCCCGGAAGACAGGAAGGAAGACATACACACTTCCTATGGGGGAATCCCACTTTCTGTTAGCTAGGAACTTATTTAAAAAGAAATGCTCACTTCTTAGCAGCCAGACTTTTTATGTCCCATCTGTAATCTCTTAGTAAAGAGTGACATAACTTCCCAAGGTGACACCATTTTCGATTATTTTCATTTTACAAGTGGCATGTAAAATGTCACTTTTTATCTCTCTTGTTTACTGCATGTAATGTCCTCTGCATTATAGTTAAATAAGCCTCCTACTTCCAACAGCCCTTTCCCAGGTAGCTTAAGTCTTCTCCGAGCCCAGACAACTGACTGAGGCTTTATTGCTTCCTGATTTCTAGGGCTACTTCCTCTTGGGAATATCATTTATTGCCCTGCCAAAGCAAAACTCTTCTGGTTGTGACCTCCCGATGTACCTCATTTCCTGCTGTTTCACTTTATTTATTTTTTTTTGAGATGGAATTTCGCTCTTGTTGCCCAGGCTGGAGTGCAATGGTACATTCTTGGCTCACTGCAACCTCCGCCTCCCAGGTTCAAGTGATTCTCCTGCCTCATCCTTCCAGGTAGCTGGGATTAAACGCACCTGCTGCCACGCCCAGCTAGTTTTTGTATTTTTAGTAGAGATGAGGTTTTACCACGTTGGCCAGGCTGGTCTCAAACTCCTGACCTCAGGTGATCCACCCGCCTCAACCTCTCAAAGTGCTGGGATTACAGGTGTGAGCCACCACGCCTGGCCATATTTTTATTTTTGTTTTTGAGGCAAGGTTTCACTCTGTCACCCAGGCTAGAGTTAAGTGGTACAACCTCTGCTGACTATAGCCTCGACTTCCCAGGGTTCAGGTCAATCTCCCACCTCAGCCTCCTGAGCAGCTGGAACCACAGGTGTGTGCCACCACGCCTGGTTAATTTTTGTATTTTTGGTAGAGGTGGGATTCTCACCATGTTGCCCATGCTGATGTGAACTCCTAGGCTCAAATGATCCTCGTCCTCCCAAAGAGCAGGGATCACAGGCTTGAGCTACTACGTCTGGCACCCTACTGTTTCTTCTTCTTTTTTGAGACGGAAATCACGCTCTGTCGCCCAGACTGGAGTGCAGTGGCACGATCTCGGCTCATTGCAACCTCTGCCTCCCGGGTTCAAGCTATTCTCCTGCCTCAGCCTCCTGAGTAGCTGGGATTACAGGCTCGCGTTACCATACCCGGCTAATTTTTTGTATTTTTAGTAGAAACGGGGTTTCACCATGTGAGCCAGGATGGTCTCAATCTCCTGACCTTGTGATCCGCCCACCTCCGCCTCCCAAAGCGCTGAGATTACAAGTGAGCCACTGCGTCTGGCTGCTGTTTCACTTTCTAGTTCTCACAGTCCATTTCCTGTGCTAGTGCCCTTCTATGTTGTTTTCTGGTGCTATTTCTATTTCCTGCTCTGTGCATCGCTTCCTGATTCCACTTCCTGCCCTGTATATCATTTCTAGTCCTGTGTTATTTCCTGATGTATACAGGAAATATATACAACTGGACATATTTTCTATATACATATTCTGTTTGTGACATATTCTACCTCTTAGCTTATAGTCCCCTTCCTGTCTCAGATGACATTTCTCTGGACAGAACTTTATATACACACAACACATGCAGGTGTGCATGCGTGCGTGCGTACACACACACACACACACACACGTACTCTCCTAGATTTCATTTGGGGACTTCCATGGCCTATTTCCTGTCATATATGCCACCTCTAGCTCTATGTGACACTTTTTCTCCTTCTCGAAAGCTCTTCTGGCAGGTCCACGATCCCTGGCTTGGGATATGATGCACTGACCCACCTGTGTCTGGGGGAGGTGGTGGGGTTGGGCAGAGCAGGTTGAAGCCATCCGGCAGCTGGACTGCAGCCAAGAAGCGGACATGGCCGGTGTGTCCCTGGCCAAGGCCTGCAGGACTGAGTGGCGCCCGTGGGCAGCTGACTGTACTGGGCGAGGTGGGCATAGTAAGCACGACACCGGCACTGGTGCCCACCCACAGCAGCTCTTCACACACCAGCAGCGCTGTGATTCGCAGACAGGCAGCCTTGTGCTGCCGGATGATGGCATCTGAGCCTGGGGTGGGAGACAGAACCAGAGCTGGGGCCGAATGCTAGCCCTGGCTCAGCCTCCTCTACAATGGGGCAGAAAGGTGCCAGGGGGGGTGCTGTGGTAGTTTAAGGTCAGTACCTGCCAGCATCCTGTGCACGGGAGGGGTGACGTCTACTTCTGCCAGCTGCTCAAAGGTGTCTGGATGGTAGAGACACACGTGGGCACTACCTTTTAATGTCACCCACACGCCCAGGCTGGAGTCCACCATGCAAGCCACGCTGCGGCTTGAATCCTGCCCCACGTAAAACGTGTGCTGGGGAAGGCGGGGGGGCAGGGTGGGGGGGAGAAGATGGGTCACTGGCAGGCCTGCCTTCCTTGGCCCGCCCTGGCCTGGAGCTTCACCAGTGTCCATCCCTCACAGCTCACACTAGCGTTGGTCCTTGGTCTGCACGATTAACCTTTCAAAGCTTGGTTTCACCAGCGCCTCCTAATTCTCAGGAATTATAATGGAGGTGCTTTTTCCCCATTAAGCTTGAGTGATTTAAGGATCAGAGAACTTCAATGCTTAAAGAGTTTTTGAATCAGTCACTGGCCTCCCCCTGGACAGGTGGGGAAGCTGAAGCCTAGAAGGGAAAGTGGTCACACAGCAAGTCAGTCACAGAGCTGGGGCCTGAACCCAGGGCTTTGGACTCCTGCCCAGCCAACAGTGGAATAAGTGAGAGTGAAATTAAGGGAAACCATTGCCCCTGGATACTTCTGACATGTGTGCAAGTGAGGCCAGGACTATATGACAGAGTCTAATGCTAATGGATGTTGATATCAGGACGGATCCCTGTCCTATCCCTAAAGAACCCCAAAGAACCCCAAAACCTGAGTTGAGAGATAGGGTGGGCAGGAGGATGAATAAGATTCCTAATGTACATGGGACACTTTACTGTAGAGAAGAAATGAGGATCGGAGAAGGGCAGGGACTGGCCAGCATCACTCTGTGGTCAGAGGAAGGCCCCAGCCCTCTGCTGGATACTGTTTACGCCCGAACCATAGTCTCATCTCCCTCTCACAAGGGCCCAGCTCATCCCACAGCACCAATTCCATCCCCCCACCCTCTGCTACCTCCAGCTGCAGCGTGTCAGGGCTCAGGACAAGGACTCGGTTCTGGCAGCCACACCACAGCCGCCCACCCACAGACACCAACTTGGTGATGGGGCTCCCCTGGGCGCCCACGGTCACTGATTTGAAGTTCTGGGGGTCCCAGAAATGGCCTGGAGTGGGGTAGAGAAAACAGGAAATTCACTCGTTTTAAACTTGAGCTTCAGTCTCCCCTGAAAGGAGATGTTAACATTCCCCTTTATAAGCAAGAACACCAAGGCCCAGAGAGGGCCTGGGAGTTGCCTAAAGCCACATCTCCAGGACAGGGCCCCAACACCAGTAAGGGGATAGGGGAAGGGTGTAGTGGAAGGCAGATACTCACCTGCTTCCCTTTGGTAAACCACAAGCTCTCCATTGGCCAGAGACACAAACACCTTGTTATTCAGATACCTGGGTAGGAAAAAGAAGGAGTAAGGGAGTTCAGGTAGCCAGTGGGTCACCCAGGGCTAGGGGAACCACAGATAGGATGGCTACAGCCACCTCTTCCCACCCCTTGTTCTCCAGGTGCGGGTTGCCTGAGGGTAAGAAAAGGGAGTGACTTTCCCGAGCTTATACAGTGTGTAAGAGGCACAGCTAGCCTAGGGCTAGCCCTCTGGCTTCCAGCTGCCACAGAGAGGAGGGACAGTAGAGCAGGGGGCCCAGGTGAAAAAAAGGAGGCCTGCACATGTGGCTGAGAAAAGTCTAGACAGGAAGGGCCACCCTGGGGCCTTACAAGATGCAGGTTACAGAGGCCGCATGCTGGAGCTTCATGCTGTTCCTTCGGTCACGGATGCTGTCAGAGGACTGGTACACGTGGACACTGTGGATCGGGGTGTGCACCTGGGACAAATGCTTGGGGCACACCAGCCCCTGGAGTCATCCCTCCACCTCTCGGCCCCTAGCACCATGTCTTCAACACCAGGTGCCTTCCCGAGGAACTGAGGTCCCACAGCCTCCCGGGGGTTGTCAGACCCACCAGCATCCCTGAGGTACGACCCAAAGCCCTCCTGCCACATGATTTCAGGGAACCACATGATTTCCTGAGCAGGGAGCTCAGGGTGCTGGCACTGTGTCCCCAGTCCCTCCCCTATCCCTACCAGCCATCCTCAGTGCCCAGCCACACGGAGCTCTGGTAGGCCTCAGGGTCGACACTCAGCAGGTCCTCAAGGCTGCCCCGGGTGAAGGAGCCTCGGCTGGAGCGGCGAAGGGCTCTCCCATCCATTGGGCTGGTGCCACAGGGACCGCCAGGCCCGAAGGAACCAGACAGTGGCAGGAAGCCAGGCTCCTGCTCCTCCTCTGAGCTGGTAGTCTCTGCTGTGGCCTCCTTGGAACTCGGGGTCTCCTCATCTGAGGGAGACAAAGATCTCTGTCTTCATCCCCCTCCGCCAGGCCTGGGACCTGGTATCTTTCTAGGCCATGCATCCCTCTTGGCCATGCCCCTCCAGAAGGCCTCTCAAAGCTGTCCTCCCCATTCCCAAGGCCTCTGCATCTGCTCTGGCCTGCTGCCCTGCTCACTGACAGCTCAGCACAACAGAATCCTTGATCTCGCCTGGCCCCTTGGACCCAGCGGCCACACTGGAGGGTGGAGGGTCCCCACTCCACCAGCCCTATCTTCCTTAGGTGAGTGCTCCAGGGTCTTCATAATCCTGCCTGACTGTCCCACCGTCCTCTCGGTCCTCGGTGTCACAGCCCCTGCCATCACTGTTCTGTGTGCTAAAATCCTGAGGTCTGACGCCATGCCTTTCCCTACACTAGTCCCTCCTCGCCCCCTCCTCTGGGCAGTCCACCCTGCCTGCCAGCGCCAAGTTGGAGGAGATGGCCAAAGCTCACTGCCAAAGCTGGAGGAGATGGTGGACCGGCTGGCCTGGCTCTGCAGCGTCCCCGAGGGGCTGGGCGAAGACTCATCATCAGAGTCACTGTCAAAGGGCACCAGCTCTGGGCGGGGGTCACCCTCGGTGGGGCCCTGAGCCATCTCCAAGCCCGAGCCTGCAATGGAGATATGAAGGCAGGGCTGCGGCCCTGGCTCCGTGAGCGTCGCGGCTTCCTCATCTGCCGCGGCCTCGACATCCAGTTCTGGCCCGGCGGGCTCCTGTGCCGTCTCTGGAGGACACCTCAGCGATGGAGGAGGCTCCCTGCGAGAAGAGGCAGTGAGGATGAGAGCTGCTACGAGCCAGACGTGGCCCTGCTAGCGGACACGCCCACCGACCCCGCCCACAACAGCACCGGGGCGGCCTCACCCTGTGCTGGGACAGGGTCTGGATCTCCCGGGCCCGGGGTGCCGTCCACCCCGCCACCCAGGCCTCACCGGTGGCAGCGACGCTGCAGCCCGGGCACCGCCCCGATGCAAAGGATGCGGGCGGAGCAGACGGCAATGCAGGCCTCCACGTCTGGCTCGGCGCGCAGGCTCAGCAGGCACACCTGGCCCACGTAGCCATCGCTGTTGCACACCCACACCTCAGGCGAGGGCTCCGGGCAGCTGTTCAGGGTGGGGGCCGCGCAGGAGAACTGCAGGAGGCACCAGTGTACAGGAGGTGAATGGAGGAACTGCTGCCAACTTTCCCCACTCCTGGGAAACCCCAGCAGAATGAAGGGAGGCGGGCCTGCATGGGTGTGTATGGATGCCCCTATATACCCCTTTACCCCTTTACAGGTGTACACGTACACGTGGCACAGGACACTTTTTTGTGTGTGTGATAGGTTCTTGCTCTGTCACCCAGACTGGAATGCAGTGGTGTGACCATGGCTTACTGCAACCTTGACCTCCCCGGCTCAAGCAATCATCCCACCTCAGCCTCCTGAGTAACTGGGACTATAGGGGCGCGCCACCACATGTGGGTAATTTTTAAATTTTTTGTAGAGATAGGGTCTTGCCTAGCCTGGTCTTGAACTTTTGGGTTCATGCGATCCTCCAAACTTGCCCTCACAAAGTATTGGAATTAGAGATGTAAGCCACCGTGCCGTGCCCACGTGACCCTCTACACGTCAAATGCACTCATGCCTATGGGATACAGGCATCATGCCTACATGTACACACACATATCCCCGGCTGTAATAGTGGATACATGCATATAAAATGTGATGCTGGTAATCTCTGTACATATGTATGCAGCTCATACAAGCACAAAAATGAAGCAACTTCCCAACATCCATATAGCCTTTGTTCACATGCACAGATACAGACATGCATGAAGCATACCCATATACATGTAATACATATGCAGCATCCACACACAGACAGCTGAATTCTCCAAGACATAAGGAACAACAGCAATGTTCAAGGCATCTACACAATGTCATACACAAAACAAAAATTCATGAACACCTGCTGACTTTGAAAACATGCACCCATGTGACCCAGATGCAGACATACCTGCATGCCACTGCGGGTTTTCATGATGGGGATGGCCTTCAGGAACTCAGGGTCTAGACAGCTTTTGCTGGATGCTGTAGTGGAGATGGACGGACAGAGAGACCCTGCTTAACATAGTATCCCATCTCGCCCTGGTCCTGCCCTTGCCGCATTCTCCTTCCTCCCTTGCTCCCTCAGCGTCTCTCTAGGGGAGGTCTGATCCCAGCCACACTAGAATAAGGCAGTTGCTCCTGGCCTCAATCTCTTCCCATGTGTATTGTCTTGGGGTTAGACCCAGAGATCTCTATGGATCTTCTAAGCCAAGAACCCTGATCAATAGCTTCCCCTGATCCAGCCCTGCTCAGAGTGTGTGTAGGGAGAGTATGGGGAGGGTCTTGGCTATCTCTGCCCACTATGGGACAGGCCCAGCAGACAGTGAGACCCTATCCATGGAATCCTCTCCCTGCCAGGAAGGCCACAGCTATTATTCATTCTGATGTTTCACTGCAGAAGCCTCGGTCCCCCCTCCCCACCAGGTGGAGCTGGTGCACAGGGCACTGTGGTTCTGGCTCCTGAAGTCACAGAAAGCCGAGAAATGGCTCTGACCTCCTGCCTGGAGGCTCTAGGAGAGGGCCAGCATGTGCCTTGGCTTACCCAGCTTCCTCTTGGCCTCATCGAATGCCTGTTCAAAGCCAAGGCGGGCGTCAGGGTGGGGAAACTCAAAGATGTATGAGTCGGTGCCTTCTGGCCGAGTGGCACACAGCTCCAGCTTGGTTGGAGGGAAGGAAAGTGCGTAGCACAGCGCCTGCTTCTCGGACAGGTCCCGGTGCATGGCAGCCGAGAGGTCCCGCAGCACGTCGTCCAGGCTCTGTGAGGAGGAGGGCCCAGGCCTCAGGCCCCAGCATCTCACTGCAGCCTGCACCTGCCCTTGAGAATGTGTGGGGACCTGCCTCTCTCCTCAGACAGTGAGTGGGACTATCTCCTCCCTCAGACCAAGAGGGGGCCTAGATTCCTCTGACAGATGAGGGATGGGCCCTCTGTTACCCTTGGATGGGGATGCAGCTATGTCTCCACCCTCAGACCTGGAGCATGTTACTTCCCCCATATTCGGGGAGGCTGCAATTTTTCCCTTCAGGTGAGGGGAAGGGACATCTCTTCCCTCAGGGAAATGTCAGGGCTGTCTCTCCCTCAGATAGGGTCAAGAGTCCCCCAGCCCCTGGCTCCCCAGCCACAGGCAGAGGACACAGACCTGGTGGGGGAAACCCAGGCTCTCAGAGAGCTTGCTCATTTGGCCCAGGATGGTGAGGTCCTCATCAAGACGGCTGATGGCCTTCTGGATGTTCTCCCGATTGGTGGCTTGGGATGCCCCTAGTAGGAACAGAGGAAGGCCATGGATAGATACAGAGACAGACAAGGTCAAGCTGGGGCCGACTCTCTTTCCCTCAATGCACAGCCTGCAGCTGGGCATGGGGAGAGGCCTGACACACTAAGAGCATAGAAACCCCAGGCTCTCGGGAACAAAGTTAATAGGCAGCTCCCAGAGGAACCCTAGGCCTGCGAGCTGGGCTCTGGGCCTGATTCAGAGCCACGCGGCGCAGAATATCAGGCCCATGGAGAATTCCTGGGAGAGCACGGAGTATGAAACGGTGGCTGGCTCTGTGATACACAGGCTCCGGCTGACACGGAACTGCTTCGGTGCTGCAGCCTCCCATGGGGGCGGTGGCAGAGCACGCAGAGCCCCAGGCAGTCAAATGTGCTGACCAAGAGACTCATCCCCCACAAAGGAGGGGGCAATGTTCAGAGCTCTGGATTTCTGTGGTCCTATCCCATACCTGAACATTGCCAAGCCGCTAGTCCTGCAGACGGCCTGCCACCCCCAACCCAAGGCTTGGGACACACACCCTGGACCAGTGGTCCATAAATGAAGCTGTCCCTCTGCCCTTGGGCCAGGACAAATGCATCTTGAAATCAAGGGAAAAGAAATTTCTTTTTGCTTTTTCCTAAATGAGTTTCTTTTCCTGTTTTCCTCCGATTTAGTTTACTGAGTGTGTTATTGGTGTATATACATTTAGTATTTGTACCACACGTTGCAGAATGGTAAGAGTGCTGGATGGGTCATGACAGCACTAGAGACATGGATCCTGAGACTGGCAAGTCCTGTCTGAAATGGCCCTGTGACCAGGAACCCCGTGGCGGCAAGAGGCAGCCTGCTTAGGAGGGAAGGGCACACTTGGGAACTGTAAGATGGAATCACGCTGGACAGGGAGGCTCAGAGAAGTCTCAACATGTCTACGGGAAGATGAGTGTGTGCTGAGTGGATGGCAGTAGGGTTTCCTGCCAGGCCGAGGCTGGGAACAGCTCTGCTGTTGCCTGAATGTTTGTGTCCCCTCAACACTCACAGTTTGAAATAGAATTCTGAGTGTGTTGGTATTAAGACGTGGACTTTTGGGAGGTGGCCCAAGTGGATGGATCACCTGAGGTCAGGAGTTTGAGACCAGCCTGGCCAACATGGTGAAACCCTGTCTCTACTAAAAATACAAAAATTAGCCAGGTGTGATGGTACATGTCCCAGCTACTTGGGAGGCTGAGCCAGGAAAATCGCTTGAACCCGGGAGGCAGAAGTGCCAGTGAGCCGAGATTAAGCACTCCAGTCTGGGCGACAGAGCAAGACTCTGTCTCAAAAAAAAAAAAAAAAAAAAGGTTGACCTTTGAGAGGTGACCTGATCATGAGAGCGGAGCCATTGTGAATGAGATTTGTGCCCTGATAAAGGGGACTGAGGAGCTTGTTCGCCCCTTCCACCAAGTGAGGACACATAGAAGGTACCCTCTGTGAGGCATGGGCCCCTGATCTTGGCCTTCCCAGCCTCCCAACCTATGAGCAATTCATTCCTTGTTATAAACTGCCCAGTCTGTGGTATTTTTGTTAGAGCAGCCTGAAGAGACGAAGCCGATCTCTTTTTGAAGTAACTGTCCCACCCCAACCCTTACCACCTAGGCAGCCATATTTTCTTTCATATGACCCTGCCCAACTCTTGCCCACAGCTGCCTGGACCATGAGTGGGCACCTAGCTTAAAAGTGGTGATTCTATTGACTTAGACCAATTACAGTAATAATCAGCTGGTACTCCTGCATAGTGGGGCAGGCCTGGGCTCACCAAGGAGCCAGGCGAGCCCCTCCATTACCCTGAGGGCCAACTCCAGGTGAGCTCCCCTCCAGCTGAGCCTGGAGCCAGCCTTGGTCTGATCATGGGAGTTAGGAGGAAGCGGAGAAAGCTAAGAGCAGTGAGAACAGGGCCAACTCAGCAAGAGGGGGAGAAAGACAGACGCCGCAGGAGGAGTGGCTCCTGGAAGCTGCCTCAGCTCCCGACAGTCTCAGCCCAAACAACATGGATGGCTCCAATCGACCCTTTGCTTGCAGTAACTCAAACGAGTGTCTGTTCCCCGTGTGCAAAACCACCGAACCAGACAGAGCAACATCATCTAATATTAGGCACTCAAATGGGTTTGCACAGATGAATCAATGGCCAATTACAGTGACGCTGCTCTCTGTGAACCACCCCCACCCAGCCCCCACTGCCAGCCTAGGTCCCTGCTCAGCTGGAAGGCGGCGTGCATAGACAGATTGTCTGGCTCTGTGGGTGCCCCCTTGTACTGGATGAGAAAGCCAGGCCTGAAAGTGGAAAAACAGCTGCACAGGCAGCCACACTGGCTGCAGCTCAGACCCTCCAGGAGGGCTTCTCAGAGGAAGACCCCAACACTTAGAACCCCTAGCATCAAACTCACCTTTGATGATGTCTGCGTCTTCCAGCGGCAGCTTCCATAGCATCTTGTACTTGCTGGCTGTGTCAATGACACTGGCTGCCGTGTACCTGCGGAGAGCCAATGGGGCGCTCTGGCCAGGGCCGGGGAGTGGGGCTCAGAGAGGGACAAATGCTCCCCCTGCTGGCACCACCCTAACCCCACTCCAGCCACTCACAGGCTCATGGAGCTGCGCCGCAGGGAGCCTGACTTTCGCTTCAGAGTGGTGCAGACGATGAGGTCCGTGAACAGGAAGAGGGATCGGTCCTTCTTGCCACTGATCGCCTTCTGTGGAACCCAAGGCAGAATTCAGGCTGGGTGGACACAGTCCAGAGGCCCACCCACCTGCCCACAGTACCCAAGGGAACACTGGAACCCAGGGAGAGTAAGGGCTCTTCCTCAGCTGCCCAGAGAGTCAGAGCAGAGCGGGGACTCAACCAGGGCTCCCCTCGGGGTAAAGAGCAGGGAGACCTGCGGGTAGAGGGTGTGAGCAGAAGAGAGGACAAAGTGAGGACATGGGAACAGCTGGGCAGACACTGGGACACTTCTTACCACTTCAATGACCATCTCCTGTCTCAGGAACCGCCGCATAGGGGCCTGGAGCTGTGGAACAGGAGGGACAAGGAGTCTTATAAAGGCCAGTTATTAATCCCTATCCCCTCCACACATCCCAGTGACCCCTCAGCCCCACTCTATGGGCCAGACCAATGGAAGCAGCATGCTGCCCACCCTCCCAACACCCTTGTGCTGCCAGGCCACGGGACCCAAGGTCAGAGACAGACGTGGAAGAACACAGACAGGTAGATACATGGCAGACACGGATGCAAACACACTGTGGTTCCGGACATGGACACAGCCACGATTCCAGGTGGCCACAAGTGGACACAGGTGTGGGCGGGGCGGGGTGGGGCACACGCACATCCTCCATGCCCTCGATGTGAGCCTCTATCTCCTGCAGCACACGGGCGTGCCGCTCTGCCTCCTCGGCACTCCGCACACCCTTGTTGATGCGCTCAGCCACCTGCTTGATGTTTCGCTGTGCCTCCAGCAGGAGTGGGTGGTCTGGGTGGTCCTCAGGTGTATGCTTCAGGAGGTCCTGGGGTGGGAATGGGGACCAGACCTGCCTGCTTAGCTACCCTTGGGGTCCTAGACTGCTGAAGCAGGAGGGACTATGGATAGACACCAAAGAGGACTTTCTTTCCTACCTGACCCCTGTGGACCCTGACGTCAGGCTCAACCAGGCAGGGGCCTCAGACCTCCTTGTATCGCCCCATGCTTCCAGGCCTTGCCCATTTGCCCACCCAGCTCCATGCCCACCTTCACCAGAAGCTCATAGCGTGGGATCCGCTGCACGGGCTTGATCATGAGGTCAGACAGCGCCTGCTTCTCCTTGTTCTCACGCATGCTTTGCTGAAACCCAAAGTGGGGTGGATGGATGGTCACTGTGTGAGGAATGGCCTACCAGGAAGACTATGTCCAGGAACAGGTCCCCAGCAAGCCCCTCCAGCTCAGCCTGAGAGCAGAGGCTGGCCCACTGGCTGAGGCTATGGTGCCCACGCTGGGAATTCCTGGGGCCCTCAAAGCTGGCCCAAGGCAAGAGTCACCTCCATCTCCCTGCCCTAGCCCACGGTACCTCCAGGAACTTGAGAAAGGCTGGCCTCGCCTCCTTAGCCACACGCACCGCATCCTTCGCATTGAGGAAGTTATCGATATAGGCGGAATAGATGTTTACCAGGACATCCTTGGAGAACTGTGGAGGAGGAGGCAAGTTGGGGACCCTCAAGGTGTCCCTCACCCCAACTCACCCTGTCCTAGTTTTCATTGATTCAAAAGTCACCATCTTTTCCCTCCAACTAGAAATGATACCGTCTCTACAGGATCAGGCATGTGTCTTGTGGCTCTAAGTGTGATTGTGTTTAGGCATATGTGCATGTGTACACAGGTATACACGAGTGCTCATCTTATCTGGGCATGACTGTTCATGTATGTATATATGTAGACCTGAATGTATCCTGTGAGCTCAGACCTGGTTCTCTCATTTCCAACTGGGCAACCTCACAAAATCCAGCCAGGCAGGTCTCCCTTTCCCCGTTCTCTGAGTGACAGACTGTTCTAGCCACTTGGCCTTTGCTCATTCCATCCCCCGACCAGGAATGCCCTTCCTCATCCACATCTCGCCCCACCTCAGGGCTGTGTTCCAGTTCTGCCTCCTCTCAGCAGTACTCCTTTCCCTGACTAGAGCTCTGTCTGATGCTACACTGGCCTCTGGCTTCTCCTGATCTCCTACAAGTCCTCCCATCCCACTCACAGTATAAAGCCCAGCTCAGGGCAGGGCTGTCTTCCACCCCTCACTGCTTACAGCTGGTGGCTAACACCTGCTGGATGCTGATGGTGGACTAAATAGGAGGTTATTGGTAAGAAGCCTTGTCTGGGAACCAGCACACCTGGGTTTCCATCTCAACCGTATCGTGGATAAGCTACGTGACCACTTTAGTGGTGTTTCTGTCCCCCTTGGAGTCCTGTCTCTTTTTTTTTTTTCTTTTTGAGATGGAGTCTCACTCTGTCACCCAGGCTGGAGTGCAGTGGCACGATCTTGGGTCACTGCAACCTCTGCCTTCCGGGTTCAAGCGATTCTCCTGCCTCAGCCTCCCAAGTAGCTGGGATTGCAGGTGCGCGCCACCACACCTGGGTAATTTTTGTATTTTAGTACAGACAGGGTTTCACCATGTTGGTCAGGCTGGTCTCCAACTCCTGACCTCATGATCCACCTGCCTCGGCCTCCGAAAGTACTGGGATGACAGGTGTGCGCCACCGTGCCTGGCCAGAGTCCTGTCTTTCTAAGGTGTCACCTGTCCCTGCCTCTGGACACAACAGGGCAGGCATGAAGCAGTGAAGGAAGGAAGACAGCCCTCACCAACCACTCCTATCTTGGGATGAAGCATCCTGTGCTGACCCGTCCCTGGGGCCCCAGGGCTTCCGCCATAGTCCACGGTCAGCATCAAGGTCCAGGCAGGCGGCTAAGCTTAGTGACACTAAGGGTGACGATGGGCTGGAGACATCAGCACTCAATCCAAGCTGGGGCCCCATCACGCCTGTCTGGTCCCATCTGTTTCCAGGTCAGCAGGGACATTCTAAGACGGTTCAAGGCCCCACCCCACAGCAGAGCAAATATACTGAAACACTCACATCCCACAGAAAAAGATATAATTTTTCACTTCTAAAATTTTTGGAAGAATTGTTACAATTTTGCTTTTGAAATTATGTGGCTATGGGAAACATTTAGTTTGCATTTGGCTATGATTTACCAGTCACCATGGTGTATTCTTGGGAATTCTGGCAAAATAAAACTGAATTGGAAGCTTTTCAAATGTAATTAAATTCTTATAAATACTACATTTAACAATGAATGAAAATGGCATGCTATATTTTACAGGCATTTAATTAAAGGCTTATTGGTTTTGCTTTTGATGTTCTTTTTGAATTCTGAAGTCAATACCTTTTCTAAGGTCTCACTCACTGTTGTGGGAGCTTGTCAAGTGTACAGTGGAAATCTGGCCTGTGGTGAGAGGCAGTATGGGGGAAGCCTGGGCACTGAAACTGGGTTCCTGGAGTTGAATCCTCTACCACTTCCTAACTGTAACTTTCATCAGGTTAATAATCTCTCTACGTCTTAGTCACCAACTTTAGAATCAGGGTAATCACTGAACTCTCCTACTAGGGCTGTTATAGATACAACGCATTTAGAATAATGCCTAGCAGACAGGTATGCTATTATGATGAAAATATTTGATGGAGAAAAAGTCAAGACTCAGCCAACATCAACATCCTACCCAAGTCTGGGGTCAGGACCAGGACGGTTATTTTGGTTCCAGTAAAGATGGGGTGGAGGTCAGTACCAGCATCCATCTGAGGTGTGAGTGAGCATCAGCACCAGCTTGGGGTCAGGATTAGGTTCACATCAGTGCCAACCGGGGGTGGGGTAGGGTCCAGGATCAGAGTCAGTGTCTGGCTGGGGTCAGAGTCTGTGCCAGAGTCTGGCTAAGCTCTGGGATGGGGGGGAGTGTCCAAGTTCAGGTCCACTCAGGGGCTGGGATAAGTGCTAACATCGAGCCAAATTCTGGGACCAGATCTGGGAACAGTGTCAGTATCCAGGTGCGGGGGGAGTGGGGGGGGGTCCATGGCCACATCCAGGCCCTTCCAGGAGGGCCTGTGCTTGTGGGGGCTGGAAGCGGCGGGGTCACTCACCGACTGGACGAGCAGAGCTCCCACCTTCTGCTGGGCATGCCAGGTCTGCACGCAGTGCCGAACCTGCTCTAGAAATTGCTCGTGGTGCTCCAGGAGCTCAGGGATCTGGTCGAAGATCTCGTCCACCAGTGAAGGGTCACAGAGCACGGAATTCTCTGGCTGCTTCAGTGGCTGCATGTAGCCCTGAAGGACCCACAGGGTCAGTGCGTGCTCCCTCAGAGATGTCGGCCCCCACCCCACCTACACAGGGCCCCTGTGTGAGTGCACACAGAATCACCCGGGCCTGCAGCTCAGTGCCCTGCTTCCCATATCTCCCTCATGAGACCAGCTGCTCCAGGAGGGAGATGTGAAAACCTAAGCCCATGCCCTCACTGCTGAGCCCAGGAGGGAGCAAGGGCGCTTAGGAGAGGTTTAATGCATGAACAAACAGCTTGGAATAAGGAAAGCTAGATGGGGCTCCCTGAAAGACCTCCCACCCCTAACTCAGCAAAGATTTACTGAGCACTTACTATGTACCAGGCACTGTTCTAAGAACTGGGAGACAGCAGCGAATAAGAAAGACCATGATGCCTGTCCTGATAGATCTTAGGATCTAGTCTGATGAAACACACAAATGAAAGAAATTTTTTAAAAAATCGTATTTCATCAAATCTAAGAAACATTTCAACTCATCTCATCTCATGACGGAGTCTTGCTCTGTCACCCAGGCTGGAGTGCAGTGGTGCGATCTCAGCTCACTGCAACCTCAGCCTCCTGGGTTCAAGCAATTCACCTGACTCAGCCTCCCGAGTAGCTGGGATTACAGGTGTGCGCCACTAATTTTTTACATTTTTAGTAGAGACAGAGTTTCACCATGTTGGCCAGGCTGGTCTCAAACTCCTGATCTCAAGTAATCTGCCCACCTAGGCCTCCCAAAGTGCGGGTATTACAGGTGTGAGCCACCGCGCCTGGCCATTATTTTATTTTTAAGAAAAACTCGTTGCCAATTAAATTATGATATGCTAGCAATTATAGAATGAACCCTGATTTAGGAATGTTAAAATATGAAGACAGTGAGTCTCAGAATGGATGACGTGTGGAAATCTCCTAGTCAGTTAAAAGGCGATAATGCTGTGAAGATAAAGCAAGGGGGGTCGTGGGAGACCACGAGACCACATGGGAAGTTACTGGAGGCTCTTAGTGACACTCCCTGAACGCTGTTTTACAGTTTTCATATCTGCTGGCCAGTCTGTGACTAAAACTCCCTACATGCAGTGATATTCCCCTAGCTGGAAGAGCCCAGCTCAGGGACCAGTGCGCATGTGGAGAGGTGGCCCTCTACTGGCCCCACACTGTAACTGCAGGCCAAAGAAACAGGAGGGTGTTATTTGAAAAAGCATATGTGATGTTGCAATAACATTTATATTAAACATTTTTAAAAATCTGGCTTGTTTTGTAAAACAGGCTTGAGAAAGTAAAGCTCAACAGAATCCTCTCTCTTGGCTGGGGATTCTGAAAAGGCCGGGATGACAGTGAGGAGATAGGCAGGCAGTCTCCCACACACAGGTGAGCCAGCTCCTGGGCTGGGTTAGGGCCTGATGCCCACTAGGAGGAGGGGCAGCAGCTAAACCACTCACCTTGGGGTCCCGGTTACCCACACAGAAGCGGGCACACATCAGGAGGAAAGGAAAAACAATGGCTGAGAGCCCAATACAGAACCTGCCATAAGTCAATGCCCTATTAACTCACCAAAGCTCAGCACTGGGGCACCTCACTGCAGAGACCCCCTCTGGGGCTGACTCATGAGTGGCAAGAGGCAGGAAAGAAGCACAATAAATATGTAAATTACTATACAGCATGCTGAAGACAGTGAGTGCTACCGAAAAGAGGAGAGGGATCAGGGTCCCAAGGGGAGGGGGCCTGGTCAGGGTGCTGAGGGAAAGGGGCATTTGTTAGCTTCAAGTGTTGAGAGTTGAAAATAGGCTTACAGGCTGAAGGTGACGCTGAGGAAGGGGTGTAGCCCTAGGACCTAGTTTCAAACCCTCCCTTCCTTCTGACTCCTAACTTCTATTTAACTTCTTTGTTCACTTTGAACACCTGGCCTGCAGGAACAACACTTATCAATTAGTGATGGCAGTGATCACTGGAAGTTAACACCGGGGCTATGGAATCTAATCTCAATTTGAATACCACTGTGCTCCAGGCAGTGTATACTAGTGGGTGACAGGGAGGACCCAGAGCCACAATGACAGGATTTCAACCCAGGATTGTAGCACTTCCTAACTCTGTGACCTTGGACAAGTGGCTTTACTTCTCTGTGTCTCAGTTTCATCATCTGTAAAATGGGGTTTATCGTCCGGTTTATATGAATTAACTCACTGTTTTAAAGCATTCAGAACAGTGCCTGGCACACAGTGGAACAGGAACAGTGCCTGACTCAGTGAATGTCAACTAATAGCATTCACTAGACAGATGACCCTGGGCAAGTTTCTTCGTATTAATAATAATATAATATCTGCCTCACAAGGTTAATACAAAGATTAAATGCAACTTTTTACCATGCTTGCAGAGCTGCAGGCAGTATGCTAAATTATATACATACCTCTCTAATAATCTGCACTCAAGGCAGGTCTATTATTATCCCCTCTCCACAGATGAGGAAACTGAGGTGGAGACTGGTCATGTGACATGCTCCAGGTCACACAGCTGGCCATGAAGTGGAGCCACGTTTGAACGCTGGTGGCTTGGCTCTAGAGTCATGATCCTGACCTGGAGCCAGACCTCAGTCCTCCTCCCACATTCCAGGGCTGCCTCCAGGGATGGTCCTCAGCTTCACATGACACCTTCCTGTCCACCTCCACCTTGCTCACCCAACACTCTGGCTTCCTCCGCCCACAGGTCCTGCACCCTTTTCTGAGTGCAGCCCTGCATGGGTCTCGGAGGTTCTGCAGAGGTAAAAAGACATGCCCAGGCCCTGCCTGCTCCTAGTTCTCCACCAATCTCGCCTCCTGCCTGTGAACAGGCATGGATGGCATCATCACCTTTTTTTTTGTTTTTTTTTTTGAGACAGAGTCTCACTCTGTCACCCAGGCTGGAGTGTGGTGGCTCACAATCTTGGCTCACTGCAACCTCCGCCTCCCAGGTTCAAGAGATTCTCCTACCTCAGCCTCCCAAGGAGCTGGGATTACAGGCACCTGCCACCACACCCGGCTGATTTTTGTTTTTCTAGTAGAGATGAGGTTTCACCATGTTGGCCAGGCTGGTTTTGAACTCCTGACCTAAAAGTGCTGGGACTACAGGTATGAGCCACTGCGCCCAGCCAGTGTCATCACCTTTAAATCTTGCTGGGAGATAGGTAGATCAGCTACATTTTGCAGGCAAACTTGAGGCTCAGAGAAGTGAGGTGATTAGGCTAGTATCCCCCAGTGAGGATGCAAGTGACTTACAACCCTGGACTGTTTGACCCTAATGCCTCCAACTATTACCAAGGGACCCCCTCAGACCTCCTGCCTGGCATTCTGGCTGCGTCCCTCCCATGGCTCCCTTGCATGCACAGGAAAGCCCAGCTCCATGCCCAGCAGCCTTCCTTCCTGCAGCCACCCGGCCACCTCTGGTTCTCCGCTGGTCTAGGTTCCTTCCAGCTTCCTGGCCTTTGTCCCTGACACACCTTCTGCCGGGAGCCATCCCTCTAGGCTCTGCCAAAATCTACCCACCCTTCAGGTCTCAGCTAAATACCCCAGCCCCAGGGAAGCCCTTCCTGACCCCAACACCAGGGCAGGCCCCCTTTTGTGTTCTCATCTCCCCATGCACTTTTTAAAAACAACAAGCAAAAGCAATATATTTTTATAGTAAAATATATACAATATAAAATTTACCATTTTAACCATTTTAAGGGTATAGTTCAATGATATTAAATGCATTCACACTATGTGACCATCCAGCTCCAAAACTCTTTTTATCCTGTAAAACTGCAACCCTGTACCCATTAAATAGTAACTCCCCATTCCCTCCTACCCAGCCCCCGGCACCCACCACCCTACCTTCCATCTCTGAGTCTGACTACCCCAGGAACCTCACGCAAGTGAAATCAGACAGTGCCTGTCCTTTGAGACTGGCTTCTTTCACTTGGCATTGTGTCTTCCAGGCTCATCCGTTTTGTAGGATGTCAGAATTTCCCTCCTTTTAAGGCGTATCCCTGTTGTGTGTACGTACTCTGTGTGCCCACTTTCACATCACCACGTGTCACTGTGTGTGATATCTGGCTGGTCACTGTCGGTCTCTGTTGTAGACTGAGCTCCAGGCGACAGGCCCTGACCACTCATGCCCCTGCACAGAAAACACTGCCTGGAGCACAGCAGGGGCTTACTGCGGGTTTGTGGAGTGATTGAATGAATGAATGAGTGTAAGAATGCTCTGAATGTTTCCAAAAGGTAAAGGTTCTACCTTTACCCTTTGCTGTCACTCTGCCCAGGTGGCTTGGGCAAATTCATCCTCAAAGGTGACTGCCAGGGCCCACTTCTGCTAAGGTCCACACTCTATCCGGCCCCAGGCTATGTGTGCATCCAGGCCATGGGGCTTTCCAGGTTCATGTCTGGGCCTGAACTCACCACCTTGCCCCAGCAAGTGCACAGGTGCTTCTCCCCTGTGCTCCACCTTTCCAAGGCCAGGAGCCCAGACATCACCTTGGGCTTTCCCACCTTGCTCACAACATCCAACCAGTTACTGAGTCTGGCCTGACCAGTCCACCTCCTGAGTGCCTGTCCCCAGCACCCCTTTCCTATAACCTCTATCCTTGCCTGATCTCAATGGCCTTGACCTCCTCTTCTGCCACCCACCTTCCCAGCAGTCAGACAGACTTCATGAAGCATGAAACAGGCCACACACCTCCCCTGCTCAAAGCCCTCTGCTGGTGTTCCAGGCCCCCACAGTGTGGCCTCTGCCGACTCTGACAGCAATGCTATAGGACCAGTGCATTGTGCTCTGTGCTGGCCACGTGGACCTCTGAATGTGCCAGGCCTCACTTGGCTTTGCAAGGTGCCATTCCTGCTGCTGAGAAGACAGGTCTTGGTGGGGGTGAGCACCTCCTCCAGGGAACCTCCCTGACCCCAGGCCTGGTGGGTGCCTCTTGATGTTTCTAGAGTGTCCTCAGAAGAACAGTGAGCTCCTGTGGCAGAGCATTCATTCCATAGTGGGCATTCACTTAGTGCCCACTATGTGCCAGGCTCTCTTATTCATCACTGTGCCTCCTGCACCTGGAACAGGGCCTGCACACAGCAGGTGCTCAACACTGAACTCTATTCAACTCATATTCCCAGTCTGTGAATATAATGGAGAGGGACACCAGAGGGAGTTCACAGATCTAAGCTCAGGGTCAGGGCTGCTAGGGGGATGGGGAAGAACAGTGGGGTTAGGGACACCTGCCCTGGGGTGGCCTGGCCCCTCTGCATTCTCTCCTGCCCAGGAGGGGGCTTCCTCCTTCTCCGGGATGACCATGTTGTTGGGAGGTTCTGCATAGAAAGGCAATGGGTGCCAGGGACACAGCTCTCTGGCCTCGGCCCTTTGTCCATGAAAGGGGTTTGCTCACACCCATCTGACAGCCTCCTAGGTGCAGAAAGGCCATTCTCAGGGGAGTGGGCCCAAGCCCCACCTGCATCAGGGTGCGCAGCGACTCCACATATGACTGCTCTGTGTCCAGCAGGGTCATGGCCACGTGCTTCCGCATGTCCTGTGGGGACAGGAGCAGAGGGTGAACAGGGGTCTTGGTCCCTTCAGACCCCATCACCAACAGCCATGTGGCACCCAGAGAACCCGCCCACACCCTCTCCCTACCCTCCTGCCCCTTCCCTCCTGCTGCCCAGTGCTCCTGGCTCTTCCTCCGAGGCCCCCAGGCCCTCCACTCTGCCAGGCATTTGCTCAGCTGCACCCCCTGCCCCGCACTTGTACTTCAAACACATGGCCTCGCACGATTAGCCCTCACTCCTCCACCCCCGCCCCACCCACCCACCCACTTCTTGGCTCCTCTGACGGCTCTTGAACAAAGTTCTTTAAAAAATCAATAACCTTTCACATTTGCAAAGAATGATGCCTCCAGGCCAGCACCAACTCAAGCTGCCAACTCTGAAGACCCCACCTTCAGGCTCAGTGCTATGGGGACATGCCCACCCAGCTGGGCTGCCCATCATCCCTAAGAGTAGACACCATCGCCCTGCTGCAGAGGAAGACACTGTGGACCAGAGAGGGGAAGTCAGTGCTGAAGGTCACAGAGCTGGGGGGTGTCAGGGCTCAGCCACTCTCAGACAAGGATGGATCCCAATTTTCTCATTTAAAAACATTAAGCCCCCCTATGCGCCAGGCACTGTTCTAAGCATGATGTATTATTCAATAATCTTGGCCACCTTGTGAGGTAGATGTTATTATTCTCTTCATGTTAGGGAGGGGAAAAAGGAAACCCAGACACCGATGCCTCCATCCTATGATCTGATGACCTGAATTACCGAGCCCCCAAGGAGTCACATAGCCTCTGCACCCATACCCCCAGGCACAGGGGTCCTCATCCCTGTCTAGGGGGCGTTCTTTGTGTTCAGCCCCTGGAACTGAGCTTACCTGCTGCTCCTCTCCACTAGTCCCTACACCTCTCCCCTGACACCCCCACTTCCAGGAAGCCTTTCCAGATAGCACCAGCCCCAACAACTTCCCTTCTCTGGCAGAGACTCCACTCCAAGCATCCTCACTGACTTCTCTAAGGCCCTAGAGTGATCCTGGTCAAGGCCCCTAACTCCTCCAAGCCCCAAATCTCTGGGTTATTCTCCTCTCTCCACTCCCCTCCCAGGTCTTGGTTTGGCCTGAGCATCTGCAGACCCTATCTCGGGCTCCTGCCATCAAGGCCTGCTGGTTCGAGCAGACGCTGTGCAGGAGGCAATGCCCGGGTGTCCACGTCTGTGGCATCCCTTTAGTCCCCACCTCTAGTCCCTCAGGGTAGGGACTCAACCAGTGGGGCTGCCCTGGTCACTGCCATGCCCACGGCCCATGTCTTAGTGGACCTGAGCCCAGGCCTCTCCAGCTTGCCTGACCCAGCCACTGCTCCCCTTTGCTTTGGCATGCCCAACCCCAGATCCCTCACCTTCTGACTAGGGACTCAGGGGCAAGGTCTGTCCCCCACAGTGTCCTATAATGAAGCACACTCAGAAAAGTGGGCTCCAATGCTAGGAACTCAGTAGCGGGGGTGTGAATGATGTCCCCTGGTGCAGGGAGGAAGGGGAGGCCGGCTCTCCCCATCCTTGCCAGCCCACCCTTGCCAGCCCTGGGCTCTGACAGGTGGGAAGGCACCTCAGAGCCTCCGGAGACAAGCAAACCATCCATCTTTGGTGCTCCTGTGGCCTCTAAAAAACCAGAGGAGCTTCCAGAAGGAGGCAGTGGGAGCCAGGCTCACTGTGGGATGGAGAGCTTGGGAGAGCAGGGGGGGCCAGGAAGGCCTCCTGAAGACAGGCCCAGATACCTATCCTGCCCTACCCCATGCCAGGGACATCTCAGCGCCCCACAGACATGGCCTCACTTCAGCCTCACACTCAGTTCTGTGACACAGGTGTTGCCACTTCCACTGCACAGGTGAGGAGTCATGTAGGAAAGGTGACATGACTTGTTCAAGGTCACACAGCCAGTGAGTGGCACAGCAAGGACCAGGGTCTCTTCAGCTACTTCATGACTCTTAGGGGCTCAGCCTCCAGAGTTCTCACCTAGACTGGGCAGCCATGGGCCACAGGGTCCCCAGGGCTGCCCTTAGTGGCTGTGTGGCTGTGGTGGTCACCTAATGGCCCTGTTTCCACATTCTCTTCCATGAAATGGAACTAATAATCCCTCCCTCCCAACACCGTGAAGGTAGGGCAACAGTAGGGTGGAGCAGCTCTGTCCACAAGCCGCAGGTCACCAGTGCCCACCCTTCCTCCACCTCAGTGAGATGGCATGGGGAGCTCCCTGACAGTGGGGCCAGGCCAGACTCGGCCCTGGGCCCCTCAGCCACCCTCCCCCACCCACACCACGGCCCTGTCAGGCCCAGCAGGCACCACAAGGGTCATGGTCAGGGAGGCTTCCTGAGAGGCAGGGCTGGCACTGGGCCTGATGCCGGGAGGCTGGGGTGACACGGGGGGGGGGGGGGGCTGACGCTGCAATGCCCGCCTCTCCCAGCTTCCTCCCTGCAGCAGAGCACAGCAGCCTGTCACTCAGCTGTCAGGTAGACACTGAAAACAAGGCCAGCTCCCTGTCACTTCACGAGCAGCCCTCCACACGTGCCCAGACATGGGTGTAGTGTGCAGGGCTGGGGGGTGGACAGGGGAGGTGGGAGGCAGACAGTGCAGCTGTCAGCCTGAACAGCAGGCCCACCTGTTCTGGGTGGGACAACCCTGCAGGCCCAGCTTCCCCACAGCGCCCCTCATCCCTTGCCAGCCCCATCCCTTCTCGATGCCAGGCACTAAGGTGGGCACTGGGGGATACAGCAGGAAGACAGAGGGGGCCGCTCCTGGGATGTCTGGAGCAGCACAACCCAAAGACTGAGACCCTGATGTGCACAGTGTGAAGACAGATACACACACAGAGACGCCATAAAGCAAACCACCCGGCACAGACACCAAACACAGCCAGGTCATGCAGCTGAAAGCCAGGCAGGCCAGCACAGAGACTTTGGGCTGTGGAGAGACACAGCCCAGTATGGGGAGGGGACAGAATTACAGCCCCCACTGGGGCCGGGAGCATGGCACAGAGTCCAGGCCAGGAGACACACAAAGACAGGGAAACGGCCCCAGGACGCCTCCCTTCCCCCAGGGGGACGCACACCGTTGGGAACCGGAGGCTGCTGGTCCCACCGCAGCACGACTCCTCCAAGGGCCAGTAGGCCCAGCAGCAGCGAGAGGATGGCAGTGGGGAGCAACAAGGGCTACCTCCCAGCACACACATACACCCGGGGCCACCTCAAGCCTAAGAGGAGGGCTGGGAAAACCTCTCCTTTTTGAGCCTGTGGACCCAGGATACCCCTAGCAACAGCCTCGGCTTCTACAGGGACCCGCTCTGCAAGCGGAGTGCCACCAGGCCTTGACCCTCAGCGCCCTGCCAGCCACACCACCGCCTGCCAGGTTCTTCACCTTAAATCTCCTGGTCTCCATCCCCCATCACAGAGAGCCCCCCGCGCCCCATGGCTCCCCTCCCCCTACCCCATCCCCGCTGTCTCCTGGGTTGGCTGAGTTCTAGGCCACGGCCCAGGTCCCTGGCTGCCCCTCCCCCTCCCCTTACCTGGGCCTCCCCAGGCTCCTCGGCGTCAGCGCTGCTGCCCCCGGTGGGCTCCCCGGAGGCGGCGGCTGGGCCCAGATCGCGCATGTCTTCCAGCGCGATGGTGAACTGGGCCAGGGTCTTCACCATCTGTAGCATGCGGCCGGCCCGCCGCCGGGGCGGGGGCGCCGGGGTGGCGGCGAGGGCGGGGGTCGGCGTGGAGTCAGGGGCTCCCTCCCACCCTCGCCCCTAGGGACCCAGCCTGGCAGCGGCGGCAGTCGCGGTGGTCAGTGCCAGCGTCGATCTGAGCGCTGCGGCCCGGCAGGCGGTGGCGCTGTTGCCTCCCCCGCGCTGGGAGTGCGCCTGGCGAGCCAGGCGCGCGCAGCGCCGCTGTTGGGAGGAGGGTCCCCGCCCTCTCCGCGCCGCCCCATCTCCCCCAGCCCGCTCGGGGCTGCCCTCGCACCTGCCCCTTCCCCCACGCGGCGGCATCCGCTCGCGGACCCATTCCTCACCCCAGGACAGGAGTCGGTGCACACCCGTGAACAAAAGCGGCGACATGTACTTTCTGTCCACACCTGTACCCAGCGCGGGCACACGCTGAAAGCAGCTTCCCACCGAGGAGCCACGGAGCACAGGTCACATACAGGGACACAAACACACCTAGGCAGAATAGGCCACGTTCATCGAAACCTGCCCTCGGGCCTGGACCCCTATGCACCAGGGGGTCAGGGCCAAGTGTACCCACATGAACACAGTACCTTACAGACCTGAACCCTGACACACACGAACATGACCCTTCCTTGCACCCAGACAAGTGCTTCTGTGTTCACACAACTATTGCCAGGCAGAAACAGGCACTGTGTCCAGGGTTGGACATTGAGAGATGTGCACACATACACATCCCTGGTCTTCCACCCAAGGGAGGCACTCTTGGGCCTGAAGGAGAGCCACTATCAATCAAAGGACCCACCTCGAATCATCTCTACCACTGCGCCAACGCAGCTTGCCCTGTGTCCTATACCTGGAACCATCTTGGAGGGTTCTAGTCCTGTCCCTGCCCATCCGCCTCAACCCTAGACTATGCTCCCATCCCTAGACTATGTACCTCTAGACTGTCTCCAAGCAGGATCCTCACAGCCTGCTGCTTCAAAGCCCAGAGTGACAGCAGAACTTATCCCAGACTCACTTAATCTGGACTGAGGGGTGGGGACAAGCAACCTGGTTTTGCACCAGCTCCCACCCCACAAGATGCGGGGGCAGGGGAGTCTCTGAGGCGCCCTGCAGCTGTGCCTCAGCCCTGGGAGACTTCATGCCTTTATTGTGCTGAGCGCTCTCACACTCACCAAGCTCCCAGCTGACTCCCTCTCCCAAACCTGCTTTCCCCGGGTTCCCGTACAATGGACATCCTGACCCTATTGCTCAAGCCAGGCCCATCTGTCCGCTCCTCTCACCTCCTTGCTTGATGTGCTCCAGCCACTTCCGTTTTAACTTCCAGAAACTGACCATGCTCTCTCCTGCCTCAGGGTCTTGGCCCATGCCTTTTCCCTCACCTAGGAATCCTTTTTCTTTTCCTTAAAGACTAGTTTCAGTGCAAATGTCACCTCCTCAGGGAAGCCCTCCCTGATCCTCAGATTAGGTCATGTGCATCTGGTCTCTGCTCTTAAAGCCTCTCGGTTTTCCACACCTTAACCATGTATTGCAGTTCCTAAATACACATTTAAGCAATTACTAGATTGAGGCCCATCTTCTCCCAGGAGGCTATATGCTTCCTGAGGGCAGTGTCCTTGTCCCTTTTGTAAGCCAAGACACTGTGAACACAGTACAGGCTGGCTTAATAAGCAAGCCCCCAGTAATTCCTCCTCCCTCCTCCCCACACGCCCAGCAGTTACCGACTGAGAGGCAGACCAGCCTAAACAGCTCTCTGCCTCTTACCTTCCCAACTGGAGGGATTGTGGGCTTCCCTGCAGGTGGAGCCTGCTCCTCCTCTTCCTTCTCCCCGGGCTGGGCATGCAGGGGGTCTGGAACAGCCAGACCAATTGACTGAGTGGTGGCTTGAAAGGGAGGATGGACAGGCCCTTGATCCAGTCCAGACATCCAGGTCCCACAGCACATGCAGACGGTGGTCTGAGGGCCCCACCTCTGGCCCCACTGCTTGGTCACTGAGGAAGGATGCCTAACCCACATCTGGCTTTCTCTCAGGGCACCTCGTCCCCCATCTAACCCTATCTCAAGCTACACGACCCTGGGCATCAGCTTTCTCTGAGTGGCTGAGAGGCAGTGTGTGGCTCAGGATTTAGAGAGGTGCATCCATTCCCTCACTAGCTTTAGTGAGATGGGGCCCTGCAGAGATCAGTCCACCCTTTTTGGCTCCAGGAGCTCCCAGACAACACACAGGCTTCTCTCATAGGGCTCAGCAGAGGGAGTCACTGCTGCTTGAGGGGCAAGTATTCAGGAAGGGCTTCCTGGAGGAGGCATGGCATGAACAAGGCCCTGAGATCAAGAAATCGAGAGGCATATGAGTGCCCAGAAAGCAGAGTTCACTGAGGAGCCCTCTCCCCAAGAAGGGGGTGGGACTTGGTGCCAAAGGCACTGCTTGCTGCTGATGCTGCTGCTGCTTCATTAAGGATGGCTAATGAAATCTAAGCCTGTTGTCTTGGCAATGGAGGGGGACTGGTGAGGTGGGGAGGTGAAGGGAAGCAGAGAAGGAACAGGAGCATATGGGTTGGTCGCTGAGTCAGGGTTTCCAGGGAGGGCCCCATAACAGCACAGGCATCAGAGCCCTTCAGGATGAGGTCAGCTGGGGTAGGGGGTGAGGGCAACATGTGGGCCAAGGCACCCCTGTGCAGGTATGGTCCTGTTGTTCCTCTGAGCTCCTGTTGTGGGTGCTGATTTTATTTTCCTTTGGAGTATGTGCAATTGTATAGAGTGAGTGTGGCTCAGGAGAGTTTTTTTAAGTGTACAAGGTGCTTGGTGAAGGCCTACCCAGCCCTCCTCTCCATGCTCCACACCCCACCGCAAACACCTCTTCTCCCATGAAAGAGCCACACTCTCACCTGTCTCCTTAGTCAGGGAAGGCAAGACAAAGGTGGAAAAAGGGCTCTGCTCTACATAAGTACCATCTCACTCCAGGAGAGGCAGGCTGAGGGCCCAGCTCTGTGGGACCGCCTTTCTATACCAGTCCTGGGGAGCACCTAACCCTCCCTACTTTTGCCCAATCTGTTGACAACTTTCCCATCTCTGCGGGAATCCCAATACCCTGACTACCTGCCTCCAGACACTCCTGTATCTGGGTACGGTCCACCTGGGAGCCACCTGGTCCTGCAGCTGGTTCTGGACCAAATGGGACCAATGATGAGAAAGGCTAGACATAGGGATGAACAGCCAAATGAATGGATAACCAGCAATGCTGAACAAATGAAAGGAAGGAATCATGATAGATGAATAAATAATAAATTGATGGATGAGCAGATCAATGACAGTCATGAATACATGAACGAATGCATAGATACATGGTTTAATGGATGAGTAATTAATTGCATTTTTATTTTATTCATTGGCTGACTTGTTCAATAAATACTTATTGAGCACCTACTAGATGCCAAGCACAGTGCTGGGGATTTAAAGGTAAGGAAAGAGGCCTGTGCCCTCCTGGGCACCACAGTCTACACAAGAAGACAGGAATTGAGAAAGAAATGACAAGCATGATGCAGGTGGTGAAGAGAAATGCCGGTTCTGGGGCAGCAGGCCTCATCAGGCTCCTGCGGGTGGAGGCATAACCCTATTAAATCTTGATGTCAAGAGAGTGCCTGGGCCCCAGAGCTGCCCAAACTAGAACACTGGGGAGCCCATAATCTCAGAATTGCCCCCACCACTAATGTTGTTTGGACAGTTCTCAGGGGCCAGGCACCCTACCATTGCTTTGCACATCCTGGCTCCTTTAATGCCCACAGCAGCCCTACATCAAAAACTCTATTATTACTGCTCTCCCTTCTTACAAACCAGGAAACCGAGGCTCAGAGAGGTCACCTGGTTGGTAAGAAGTAGAATCCAGGTCTACCAGCCACCTCCAGGGCCCTAGCTGCTAAACTGTACCCCCTCCTCAGTAGGGAGAGCCCCTCTCCACCTCCCCTGGCCTGGTGCACATAGCTCGGCTCTCCCCACTCCCACCTACCTGGTGTGGTGGCTACCTTTCTTCAGCCTCCTTTGTTCCAAGATAGTGACATGGAGTTTCCTGAAGGTTTAGGTGGTAAACAAAATGCCATCCACAGGTAATGCGAGAGTCAAAGAAGATCCTCTTCCCTGGGAACTCAGCCCTGGCAAATGGCCCAGACAGACTGTCTGATGCTCCTGACCCCACCAAAGTCCACAAGCATGGGGCTGGTACAGGATGTTCCCAACCTAATGGGCTATCCATTTCCCTGACAGCCGCTGCCTTCCTTGGGTGCCCAGTTCATCAAGATGAAAGTTCCAAAAGGGGGACTTCTTGGTGTAGAGAGATTAAGAAGGCAGGCTCTGGAGCCAGAGAACTCAAGCCCAAATCCTGGCTCTGCCACTTACTGGGGAAGTGACCTTGCTCGGGCAAGACACTTCACTTCTTGGGGCCTCAGTCTCTCCATCTGTTCCTATTTGAGGACTCTATCTTCTTCCCGTCCCCCTACCTTCTCTTCTCTCCTCTCTTTCCCCTGCCTTCCCTGGTCAGGTCCTGTTCCCTAAAGACCCTCCCTTCTGGAAGGAAGAGCCTCTCAAGGCTCCACAGAGTTCCCAGGCCTCCTAGGCATCTGGAAGGGAAGTGTCCAAGCCACAGGGCTCCCTGGGGACTGGCTGCTCAGGGTGGGCTCCATAATTCCGGGGAATGTGCTTTGGGAAGGGGAAGGAGAGCTCCTTAGAGCCACTGGACCTTCCTGCTGTGAGGACACTGCCCTGCTTAGGTGGGTCTGTGTGTGCACCTGGGGTGGGATTATGAGTGACACGACCTGTGTCCTCTCTGTGTGGACTCCTCCATGTCTCTGTGTGCCCGTCAGGGTCTTATGTGGACATGTGACTGCACGATTGGTGTGAGGGTGATGGTCCATGGGGTTCAATGGCAGAGATGGAAAGTGAAGGGGTCACTTCAATAATAAACAAAAGTAGCTGGGCACAGTGGCTCATGCTTGTAATCCCAGCACTTTGGAAGGCTGAGGCAGGAGGATCACTTGAGCCCAGGAGTTTGAGACCAGCCTGAGCAATATAGGAAGACCCCATCCCTACAAAAAATACCAAAAAAAAAAAAAAAAAAAAAAAAAAAAAAATCTTGGCCTAGTGGCAAGCACCTGTGGTCCCAGCTATGCGGGAGGCTGAAGCAGGAACATCACTTGAGCCCTGGAATGTCAAAGCTGCAATAAACTGTTTTCCTCATAATCACCCCCAGTGGGTGTGGTAGATTGCATGTTTTGAAAATAGCTGTCAAGCCGGGCGCGGTGGCTCAAGCCTGTAATCCCAGCACTTTGGGAGGCCGAGGCGGGTGGATCACGAGGTCAAGAGATCGAGACCATCCTGGTCAACATGGTGAAACCCCGTCTCTACTAAAACTACAAAAAATTAGCTGGGCATGGTGGCGCGTGCCTGTAATCCCAGCTACTCAGGAGGCTGAGGCAGGAGAATTGCCTGAACCCAGGAGGCGGAGGTTGCGGTGAGCCGAGATCGCGCCATTGCACTCTAGCCTGGGTAACAAGAGCGAAACTCCGTCTCGGAAAAAAAAAAAAAAAAAGAAAATAGCTGTCATCTCACATGCTTTTTTTTTTTTTTTTTGAGACAGGGTTTTGCTCTGTTACCCAGGCTGCAGTGTAGGGGTGTGACAGTTCACTGTAACCTCAAACTCCTGGGCTCAAGCGATCTTCCCACCTCAGCATCCTGAGTGATGGGGGTACAGGTGGGCAGCACTATGCTCAGCTAATTTTAAAAGATTTTTTAGAGATTAGGTCTTGCTATGTTACCCAACCTGGCATTGCACTCCTGGGCTCAAGCAATCCTCCTGCCTCAGCCTCCCAAAGTGCTGGGATTATAGGCGGGAGCCACCATGCCCAGCCCACATGCTCTTCTTACAATGTGGCATTGACTCTTCCCACAGAGTGATGAGGTCCAGGTCCTCTCCCTTTGAAGCTGGGTAGAGCTTTGTGACTGCCTTGACCATAGAGCACAGCAGAAGCAATACTATGTGACATCCAAAGCTAGGTCATAAAAATGTTATGTACTGCCATCTTGCTCTCTTGGCTTACTCATCCTTGAAACCCAGCCTCCACGTTGTGGGGAAGCGCAGGCCACATGCAGGGGCCATGTGTAGGTATGTCAGCTGACAAGCCAGATGATGTCCAGCCAAATGCCAGCATGAATCACCAATTCGTGAGTAAGGATGCCTTCAAGGTAATTCCAGCCCAGCACTATCTGACCACAATTGCATGACTCTCAGTGAGAACTGCCTAGCTGAGAAAACCGAAGATCAGGGAGGTAGAGGAGCCATGGTCACACAGCCAGTAAGTGGAACAGATGAACTGTGAACGCAGGGTCCCTTATATGCTGACTGGAGAAATGAAGGAAGGGGATTATTTCTGCACAGGCTAGATTTCACCTATTGGCCCAGAGGGGTCTAGCTGGGACTCCAACCTCACCACTCCTTCCAGAAACTGTCCCTGCTGGCTGAAAGGAGGATAGAGGTGGCAGCCCTCACTCCTTGTGCTGGGACTCAGGCCCAAATTCCAGCTGCTGAACCTTGCTGGTGCACTCTTAGCCCAGAAGGGACTCCCCTACCCACTGTGCTCCCAGCCCTCTCCTAGACCTGGAATGAGGTGTGCTCCCCGTATCTGTGGTGGGAGATCACATCTACAGCTGCCCAGTGTTTAGTAAGGTGCTGTTTCTCATGCATTATCTCATTTAGTCCTCACAGCAATCCTCTGAGTTATGTATTCCTGTTATTGCCACTTTACA
The DNA here is from genome assembly GCF_009761245.1 of Sapajus apella. Classification (NCBI taxonomy): domain Eukaryota; kingdom Metazoa; phylum Chordata; class Mammalia; order Primates; family Cebidae; genus Sapajus; species Sapajus apella. The sequence continues at coordinate 2,270,258 of NW_022437046.1, read as the reverse complement.
GATAAGGAAACAAAGGCTCCAGGAAGCAACGCAACTTGCCTGAGGTTATGAAGTCAGGATGTGGCAAAACTGGGATTTGACTCCAAGTAACTGGCATATCAGAGAAACTGAGTGACCTCACCAGGGTCACAGAGTGCATTAACAAGGAGTCAAGCCAAGCCCAGAGCACCTTGAATGAGAAGGTGGGGTCTATATTCCATGGATGGCTGGGAGTTAAATGGAAATAGGATGGTCTCAATGTCTGCTCCCTGCTCCCCACAACCAGAGGATCCATAAAACCAGAGACCAGGTCTCTTGACATACAGTAGGTGCACAATACTTATCTATTGACTGTCTTGCTTTGCAACTTCTGCCAAATTCCTCTCCACTCTGGGATTCAGTTTCCCCCTCTGTAAACAAATGGGGGAGGAGGGAAGGTGCAGATGGATTCTAAATTCCCCACCAGCCTTCCTGGCAGAGGTGGTGGAGGTAAGGTCATGCTCAGGGATGGACAGTTTGACCTTCCTCTCTGATTTCAGGCGTCAGGATCAAGCCTAAGGCTCCAGGGAGGAAGCTGAAGCCCCAAGAATTGCACTTCCACCAGACGCCCACAGGTGACAGCAGAGGCCCACATGGCAGGAGCTGTGGTGCATGTGGTTTGAATTTTAACTCGTGGTTGTTTTTTTAATGTGGTTTTTTTCCCTTTCTTTCTTCTCTGAGATCCACCCCTCTCCCTCCCAATTTCAAGAAGATACAGCTGGACCTTCCAGGCTGGGAAGGAAAAGTTTCTTAACATCACAGATAATAACCGGAAGCAGGTGGTGGGGGTTAAGGGGTAGATGGATAGACAGAGCCCCAACAGATGTGAAAAACATCTGAGGAGCTCAAAAACTCTGAATGTGACCATCCTCAAGAGGCTGGGACTGTCACCCCCATTTTACAGGCGGAGAAACCAGAACCCAGATCTTCTGGGCCCCACATCTGTTTCTGAGGGGGGCAGGTTGCCCTGCCCTTGGCAGTCAAGGAGGACCCCATGGGAATCCCATGGGGCCTTAGGGTAGGTAGGACTTGCTAAATCTAGCAACCCCTGCTTTAGGGGCTCCCAGGAAATGTACCACCTGCCCCTATGCACACTTCTGCCTACATACTGGCCTGCCCTGTGGTCCCAGCACTGGCTTAAAACCTGTGAATGAGATGACCTCCAGGGCCCTCCTCTCCCAGCTCCAAAAGTGATTTCATTCAAAATGTCTAAAGCTGGCTCAGCACCAGACCAGTGGTTAGGGAATCAGGTCCGTGTGGCCCAGCACCACCACAGTTCAGCGTCTGATTCTTGACCTGCACAGAGCACTGGAAAGCAGGGATCCCTTCCCTCTCCTCCGCCCAGCTCCCGAGCCTGCAGGAGGCTGGGATCGTGGGAACGGAAGTTATCCAGGGTCTGTTTCCAGCCCCTCTTGTTCCCTCCCTCCCTCAGACCCAGGGGCAGGGGGAAGGGCTGCAGTCTTGTGTTGTTGGTGGGATGGGGTGTCCTGCCTCTGGCGCAGAAGATGACTCACTAGGCCGTGGGCCAGGCACCCTGGGAAAGGCCAGGCCAGCCTCAGCCAGAGCCCCAGGGAGCTGACGCAGGGAGGAGGGGGCCAGGGTCTGCCTTGGCTGAAGATAAATCCTGGGGGCTCTCAAACCCCATAGCCAAAAGAGGCTGTCTTCCCCACTTACCACAGTTCCAGAAATTCTATTCATGTCACCAGAGGCCTAGGGAAGCTTAAGGTGCAATCATCCCTCAGCAGCCTACATGTGTGACCTCCCAGGCTCCCCTCCAGCCAGGCCAGGTGACCTCACCACTGTCCAACTCCAGCCTCCTCCCCACCTTGCCACTTTTGTGTAGGCTGCTCCTCTGCCTGGGCTGCCCTCCTTGCTCTTGGCCCTGTTCAAGCGCCATCTAACTTTTATGCTCTGCCTCTTCCAGGAAGTTTCTTTTAAATCCTCCATCCTCCCTGACCTATCCCCACGACAGACCAGGGCACTGAGCAAACTGCCTGGTGTTAATTCCCCAATCAGCAGCCTCCTTTTTGGCATATTGAAAGACCTACTATGTGCCAGGCTTGCACTCAGGCAAGCTGCCCAGGTACCAAGGGACATATAACAAAATCTGTGAGTTCCAACAGGGAGGGCACATTTCTGCCTTGTTCCAGCAGTTTCCATGCCAACAACAGAGGCTGGCCCATAGTAAGTGCTCAGTTCACATTTGTTAATTTGTGGCTGAATGAAAGCAAGTATCAGTGTTAATGAATGTGCACTGATTAGTTTAGAATGTCCATCCATGTTCAGGCCAGGCACGGTGGCTCATGCCTCTAATCCCAGCACTTTGGGAGGCCGAGGCAGGCGGATCACGAGGTCAAGAGAACGAGGCCTTTCTGGCCAACATGGTGAAACCCCGTCTCTACTAAAAATACAAAAATTAGCTGGGCGTGGTGGCATGTGCCTGTAGTCCCAGCTACTCAGGAGGCTGAGGCAGGAGAATTGCTTGAACCCGGGAGGCGGAGGTTGCAGTGAGCTGAGATCGTGCCACTGCACTCCAGCCTGGCGCCTGGCAACAGAACAAGGCTCTGTCTCAAGAAAAAAAAAAGAATGTCCATGTTCAGTCCTCTCTTGAAGGAGGGAAGCAGAGAAGGGATCATTTCTATGCATTTCATATACGGGCATTGAGGCTCAAAGAGGAAATGTCTCATGACCCCAAGGGTGGCAGGCAGTCAGCTGGGCTAGAACCAGACCAGAACAGACCAGGCTTTTGGAGCTCTTCCACTGTAGCTTGCCCAGAGAGGACCAACCAGTTGGGTTGCACTGTAGCCGCTACCTCTGCTGCTCTCACTCTGTCCCAGGACCCAGGTGACACGCTGAGGGAAGAGTAAGTTCTGCCCATCAGTCAGTCACTCCAGCCCTGGGCCTGGGTCCCTACCATAATCCAGCACCAAGGGAAGCCCCTTCCCATCACATCAGGCAAGTGTAGGGTGGTCAGGATGCCCATGGGCAGTGACCATGCCCACTCAACGATCCCTCCACCCTAGCCTCTGGAAGAAGTGGTCTTTGCCTCTGACTGACCAACAGCTTGGGCTTTTAGTCCTTACTGAATTTATCCACCAATGGTGACCAGCCTTAATGCCTGGATAGCCATAGTCACACATGTACATGTGTGTGTGTGCACGCACGCGCCCATTCAAGTGTGCACAGTAGATAAGATTCACAGCTGAAGGTCAGCCTCAGCCAAACCTGGGGTCTACTCTCCTGAGGCCCAGGACCAAGACCACCACCGCCAGGAAGTCTTTCTGGTAGCACAGACCTGCCCGCTCCCCTCCTCTGAACTTACGGAGTTGTAGCCTTCAAAACTCAAGGCCTTTCTAGTCTTGTGGTTATTGACAATAGCAGCACCACCTAGTACCTTAGAGTTTACAAAACACTTCCAGGGCCTAATTTCATGAACTGTTCCATGGGAAAGCAAGGCTCAGCTCAGTGAGAAGCCATGCTTACTCAGGTTCTCAAGACAGAGGTTGGTGGGACAGGGACTCAAATCTCCATGCTGCCACTGACCTGCTGTGGGACTGTGGGCAAGTCACACAACCTCGCTGGGCCTGAGGACTGGAAGAGAGCAAAAGCATAAACCAGGAGGAGAAGATCTCCTGAGGATTCCTCTGTGCTGCTTACTAAGTGCTCCACAGGTATTATTTTAATCTCACAATAAGCCTCCTGGGTAGGCCCTATTATTACCCTATTTTACATAAGAGGATGATGAGCACAGTTAAGTACCTTGCTCTTAAGTATCTTGCTCAAGGTCTCTCAAGCAGACAGGATTCCCAGCCCCCCAGGGACCCCAGAAAGAAGAGGTGTGGGGTTTTCTAGGAACCAGGAGAGAGGGACACCTTCTCGCCTAAGGGAGTGACCTTGAGACAGCCCAGCCTCCCAGAATGAGAAGAACAGCCACTTGGCCTTTTTCACAGCAGGGAAAACTGGCGACAACCTCAAGGTCCAACCACAGGAGGGCCCAGTGACTCATGCACTTACTGAGATCTTTGAAATGCTATGGAAAAGTATTTGGGTATAGTATCAAATGAGAGAAGCAAGAAGCATATATTCTGTACCATGTCAATGTTATTTAAAACTCTCTCTCTCTCTCTCTCTCTCTCTCTCTCTCTCTCTCGGAGAAAAAGCCTAGAGGGAAATACACCAGAACATTAACAGTGGGCAGGGGACCTGGACAAAGGTGGGTAGAGCCAGAGACCACTCTCCATTGATGGCTGCCCGACCTCCAGGAAACCGCCATCTGTGCCTCAGTTTCCTCATCTATGAAGTAGAGAATATACAGGGCTTACTTCGCACAGTGCCTGGAACAAAGAGAGCATTCAATAAATATTGGCTGTTACGAACAACCACAGTCTCAGAGGTCAGGTCCCCTCAGGGGTCAGCGGATGGCTGAAGAACCCTCTTCCCAGGGCAGGCCTCCCTGGCAGCCCTCGCTGGCATATCCGCAGGGCCGAGGAGCTCACCCCTCCAATGGTGCCATTGTAGCTCCTTCCACTATGGGCATGTCTGCTTAAGATAAAGCCAAGGTGGGCTGGACCCCTCAGTGTCTGGGTAGCCTTAGAATTGGACAGCAATGACCTTGGGGAGGATCTTCCTCCACCTCCTATTCAAAAATCCTTTGGGCTCTGACGCTTCTGTGGGGTGATTCTCCAGGTGAGAGCTGGGAGAGGTTTTCTGGGTGGCTCTCTTGTCCCCAGCCCAGGTGACACCTCTATCCCTTTCTCTCTCCGGGGACAACAGAGTAGCATTTGTTGGCAGCACTTTTTGCCTTTTCCATTTTCTCCTTTGGAAAACAAATGAGAAGCCAGCTGAGTCTGACCTCCTCCCACCCCACCCCCAACCCTCCAGGCCCCCAGGGGAGGGGGGCCCTCTCTGCCTTCTCCCTGGACAACAGGCCTGGTGGAGAACCCCAGAGGAGGGGCCCTGTGAGCTGGCTGTTGCCATGGCAATGGCAGTCCTGGAATTTGACCACTGGGGCCCAGGAGTGGGGGTGGGGAGCTGGTATAGGCTATGCTAGGGGCAGGGAGGACGGTCCAGGGGCCCAGGAAAGCCAAGAAGAGCAATGCAGGGATCCAGGGTCCCCTCCATGATCTCAGTTTCCCCATCTGTAAAAGAGGGAGAGGCATGGGCCTTAAGATTTCTCTTTCTACCTCTAATCCAAATCAAGATGTGGGTAAGGGCTAGGGGTATGGGAGCCAGCCAGGACAAGGCCACGTTCCCCCTTTGATGGATAGGGACCCCAGGGAACAGGGACTCAACCCAAGGTCACACAGCAAGTCCAGGGTAGCAGCAGGACTAGGTTCTGGGGGATGTGGTCTGTCCACTCTGGCTTCCCTATTTTGCTAAAGGAGAGGACAGGGGTGCCTGCCTCACGGTAAGGAGAAGAGGACCCCCAAGAATGGTAATGGCTGGGCCCACAGTGCTGAGATAGCAGATTATATGCCCACCCTCAGAAACCCCTGACTTTCCTGGATCCAGAGGGCTGGCAGAGGGTCTGCCACTACCCCCACCTGCTGTGCCAGGCTGCAGTGGGTATTTCTAAATGGGTGCCTACCCCTCTCCACCTTCCTGTCTGCCCATTCCAGGAACACAGTGAATTCTGCTGCCAGCTCTCCAGCCACTTGGGCCAAACCTGAGTGGGTGCTAGCTCCACGGTCTTCCTCTCTGCTTCCACCTCCAGGACAGCCCCCTCTTGCTGGCTTCCTCCTCCCTCACAGTCAGCCCTGAGATCAGGGTGATGTCCAGGGCCTCTTCCAGCTATGACACTTTAGGCCCAGAGAGGGGATGGGACTTGCCCAAAGTCACACAGCACAGACGAGGATTATGAGAATGTTGTGCCACCTTCCAGTGCCCAGCAAGTTCTCTGGTGCCACTCCAGGCCCTTCTGTTCATCTCTCTGTCACTGCCCCTCAACAGCCACAGCCTCGATCCCCTCAGCTGACCTTCACACCCACCCTAGAAAGATACACCAATTCTGACCAAGCCATTCCTTACCTTAAAACCAACCATCAGGGAAAAAAACAGAGTTGCAGCCATAACTCACACTACACACCAGGATAAATTCCAAACAGATCAAAGATTTAAATGTAAAACAGAACAAGAAAACTTCAGACGCCAGAGAAAAAATAGGAGAGAATTGCTTTATAACCTTGGAGTGGGAAAGGCCTTTCTAACTATGACTCCAAATCCAGAAGCTATAAAATAAAAGCTTGATAAATTAGACCACATAACAACAAAACCTTCTGCATGGTAAAAATATAAACAAAGTCAAAAGTCAAGTGACAAATCAGGAAAAAATATTTGCAACTCATATGCCAGACAAAGAACTAACTTGGCTAATATTTAAAAGGTTCCTAGAAACTGATGAAAACAAAAGGCCAACAAACCAACAGAAAAATAGACAAAGCCATTTACAGCAACAGGAATCCACATGTCTCTTGGAGACAGAAAAAGATGCTCAATCTTACTCATAAGATAAATACAAATTAAAACACACTGAGACCTATCAGATTGGGGAAATATCCAAAGGTCTGAGTTGGCGGGATTGCAGGGAAATGGGCCTCGTACCTACTGCTGATGGTGGAACCCCATGGACAGCAGCAAAATGAGAATCACGTTTACCCTCTATCCCAGCAATTCCACTCCTAAGAAATGACCTACGAACATGCTTGTTCACTGCAGCACTGTTTGTAACAGCAAAAGACTGAAAAAAGCCTAAATATCCATCAAGAAGTGGTTGCATACAGTTTGGTATTCTGCACGATGGTACACCATACAGTACAAAAAAGAATATGAGGCGGGGCGCGGTGGCTCAGGCCTGTAATCCCAGCACTTTGGGAGGCTGAAGCAGGTGGATCACCTGAGGGTAGGAGTTTGGGACCAGCCTGGCCAACATGGTGAAACCCCATCTCTACTAAAAATACCAAAATTAGGCCGGGCGCGGTGGCTCACGCCTGTAATCCCAGCACTTTGGGAGTCCGAGGCGGGTGGATCACAAGGTCAAGAGATCGAGACCATCCTGGTCAACATGGTGAAACCCCGTCTCTACTAAAAATACAAAACATTAGCTGGGCATGGTGGCGCATGCCTGTAATCCCAGCTACTCAGGAGGCTGAGGCAGGAGAATTGCCTGAACCTGGGAGGCGGAGGTTGCCGTGAGCCAAGATCGCGCCATTGCACTCCAGCCTGGGTAACAAGAGCGAAACTCCGTCTCAAAAAAAAAAAAAAAAAAAAATTAGCTAGGCATGGTGGCGCACACCTGTAATCCCAGCTACTCAGGAGGCTGAAGCAGGAGAATCGCTTGAACCCGGGAGATGGAGGTTGCAGTGAGTTGAGATCATGCCATTGCACTCCAGCCTGGGTGACAGAATGAGACTCTGTCTCAAAAAAAAAAAAAAAAACAAAAACAAAACAAAACAAAAAAAAACACAAAACACAAAAAACAAAAAACAATATGGAAGCTCTCAAAGTACCAATAGGGCAAGACCTGCAAATGATATTAAGGGTAATGAGCTAGGGGCAAAGGGGCAGAGTGATGTGCTACCATCGTGTGGAAGAAGGGAATAGATGATGAATTTGTTAGTGTTTGCAGATAGAAGGATTCACAAAGACACTATTAGCTGGGTGCCTGGGGTCAGGCAGGGTAGAAAATAGGCAGCCAGGTGGGAAGGAGACTTTCTATCCTTTTGGAATTTTCCTAACCATGTGAATATATCATCGATTCAAAATATTAAATATATAGATTTAATTTTTTTTTAAATCCACCTTGTAATCAGGCCCCTGCTGCCCACTCCAGCCTCATTTCTCATCTCTGAACAGCTTTTGCACCCCTCATCTTCCTTCTCCATCCTGCCTCTCCCGGCTCCCTCTAGGACTCTCTCTCCTAGACCTTCTGGGCTCCCCTCGCCTCAGAGTACCTCTGCCCCAGGACCATGCCCTGATGACACAGGCCTGATGCTCCTGTCTGAGTCTGTGTCTGCCTCCTCAAGGTGGGGCACCGCCTGTGTTCCCAGCCTACATACAGGACCAGTTTCCAAGGTGGTTCCCATTGAACGAAGACTCCACAGAAGAACATGGGGCACTGCCTTGGGGCCCCAAGTTTGGAGGCTTCGTCTTTGCTTTCCCTCTTCCATTTCCACATTGGTCTCCTCTGGGACGGTTCCAGTCTCACATGTGGTGTTCCTCCAGGAAGCCCTCCCTGCCCACCTCACATTCAGAGAGGGGTCTAGCATTCCAGCGCCCTTTCTGCAGAGAACTGTCCAATTCCTCCTTCAAGTCAAACCCCCCACCCCTGCCTTAGGTAGAGCAACCTCAGCGCTGGGCTTTGAGCTTCAAAATGAATACCCAGCCTGGAGAAAGGCCCTGGGGTCAGAAGTCACTGGGTGACTGGCAATCCTGTCCCTCTCTGGGCCCCCATCTGTATGGCGAGGAACACAGACCAGCTGCTCCAGAGTCGGTGATGGGCAAGTTTAAAACAGGGTGGGGATTTCTGCTAGCAAAAATCCCGCAAAGCCCCCAGCCCACAGAGTCCCATCCCTCCTGCACAGCCCCACTCCTTTCCTTTGGAAACTGCCCGTGGGGAACTCCAAGCCTCCCTCAGGGAACTCAGCTCATCCCCCTACCAAGGAAGACCATCTAAGCTACTCTCAGTGACCCCATCCCCTTCTCTCCATCCCTGAGGCTCTTCCTCAGCCAGCTAGGTCAGCTCCCTCCCTCCCTTCCAACTTGTTTCATGGCTTCCCACTAATCCCCAGTGGCCTGTGGTCCAGCCCAGCCACCACAGACATTATCACCTTAAATTCTCACAATAACTCTATAATAGGTGCCACCATCATCATCTCCATTTTACAGGTGCATACACTGAGCCACAGAGGGGCTAAGTACTAACTTGTTAGTACTTAGCTTTTACCATGAATAATTACCCAGGACTACCCACAAAGTTAAGAGGAAGAGCAGGATTTGAACCAAAGCCATCTGGCCTCAGTCTATTCTCACCATTATACCAACTCAGCTGGATATAAGATCAAGTACTTGTACCCAGACACCTCAATGAGCAGGCCCTTGCTGACCCACCGGCATCAAATTTCCCCACCATTACCACGCTCTGGCTGCACCATGTTCTGGCCATAGCAGTTCCTCCAGCCCATCACATTCTTATGCCCTAGGCCTTTGCATATGCTGGTCTCTACCAGGTGGAGCTTCCTATGTTTATGTTTGGCAATTTCCTACTCATCCTATATTTTTGGTGGCCAAAGAAGTGGGAGCCTAGGCTGTATGGTGGGCCAGGCAGGCTGGTAACAAGCAGGGCAAGGCCTAGGTCCTGCAGGGCCTTAGACCTGCCAGCCTCAGAGCTCAGTCTTTCTCCCGCCAACACTTGTTCACACTCTTCCTTTTACACACTCCAAACTCTAGGGAACTCATTCCTGATTCTAACCTAACTCACTCACCCTACAGGAGTCAGAAGGACTCCTGGGCTTCTAAGGAATGTGCTCCTGCCTGTTCCCTGTCAGTGTGACTGAGCTGGGCTGAGACAGGGTGCACATTCTGGGAGCATAGCTGGTTGTCAGCTCCTACCTCCCTCCAAAGGACCTGTGTCCTTCCAGGTGGCAGCGGTGGGCAGGCAGGATCTTCCCACCACTCCAACAGGTTGTGCTCCTGATCAACTGTGATCCAGCCAGCTCCAGGTCCCAGGTGGAGGGTGCTGCCTGCTCTTAGGAGCACCAAGGATGGGCAGTGTGCTCCATCAGCCTGGTTGCTTCTGGAGACCTGGCCCCCGACAGAGTTTGCCCCTGCCCAGGGAGCCTGGCTGGTTGCCCTTCTGAGCCTGCAGAGACGCTGAAGGGAGAAGCTTGTCCCACTCTAACACTTCCCAACAGGAAGGGCTTCCCTCTGCCCACAACAGAGATTTCCTGACTAAGTCCCTGGGGGCTCCATGGAAGTACATGAAGATGAGCTCCAGGGGGCAGACATGCCCCTACTTTCACTTAAATCAATGAGATCAGCCTGCTTTATACTTCTGTGTCAAGATTCCTCCAGAAGAAAAGGTTCCACTATTTTTATTTTATTTATTTACTTAATTTTTTTGAGATGGAGTTTTATTCTTGGTGCCCAGGCTAGAGCGCAATGGTGCGATCTCAGTGCACTGCAACCTCCACCTCCTGGGTTCAAGTGATTCTCCTGCCTCAGCCTCCCGAGTAGCTGCCCAGCTAATTTTTGTATTTTTAGTACAGTCGGGGTTTCACCACGTTGACCAGGCTAGTCTTGAACTCCCGACCTTAGGTGATCTGCCTGCCTCGGCCTCCCAATTGCTGGGATTACAGGTGTGAGCCACCACACCCAGCCAAGTTTCACTATTTTTAAAAGCTTGGAAATTACCACTCTAGGATCAAGCCCAGGCTTTGAGGTCTGGCCTTTAGGACGCTCCAGGGCCCACCTGACCTCTCGAGAACCAGGGAGCTTTCATGGTAACCCAGACACACCAGGACTACTCCATCACAGGCCTCTACCTTAGCAGTTCTCTCTGCCTGAAGGGCCCTGGCTCATTTCTGCCTGTCAAGGCCCCACTAGTCCTTCAATATTCCAGCCACCGCCCTAAGTTAGCCTCCCCTGCCCTCACCCTTTTTGGCCTCCTCTGACCCCCAGTTCTCAGGAACCCCTTCTCCTTCACCCTGCAGCCCCCATGCTAACCCTGCATATACAGGTACCAGTGGGCCAAAGTGCAATTGAATTTTAAAGGTTCCCCTGGGTTCCCCCAACCCACCACTCAGAGCTTACTTCAGAGTTAATTATCCAGAACTTGTTAGAAAAGTTAGGAGCAGCTGTGCAGTCAGCACTCAGTCAATCTACAATGACGGTGAACACACCAGTTCTCAGTCAAATGGCTGGGCGTCCCCATGGGAGCAACGTCTGATCCCAGGCAGGAAAAGGCCTAAGCCCTCTCCCCACTCACCGGGCTCTGGCATCCACTGCCCAGCCGCACCCCTTGCTGGACACTCAGAGGGTGGTACAGGAGCAAATTGCTCTGTTCACATCTCTCCAGATGGATAATGCCTGTTTATATTACTTGTTAACATCTGGCTGCCCCAATTGACTCCAACGTTGCTGTCATCAAAGGTTGCTCCAGGGAAGGTCTCAGGCTCAGTCCTCACTCCTGATAGCTGCACAGATTGAAAAGTGTGTGTGTGTGTGTGTGTGTGTGTGTGTGTGTGTGTGTGTGTGTACAATGCCTATATGCTGTGCTCCTCAGAGTCTGCCTGTGTTGAGATGGGTGTGGGTTTGCTGTCAGCTTACCCCACAGTGTGGGAATTGTTGGTTTCAGTGTGTCCACCTCCAGCCTGCAGGCTTCCCCAGGGCTCCTCTCTACATTTCCAGCGCAAGCACAAGGCCCAGCCCTGCAAGAAAATTTCTTCCCCAGCACCCACAGCCCAGGCCTGGCCACACAGGACGCGACCTGATGACTGAGGCCCAAGCGTTAAACTCATGGGACAGGGCTCAGGGCTAGGGGCCCAGAGGGAGTCAGGGCAGGAGGCTGGGGGTTGGGGAGCCTTGGGCTGGCTGCGGGTCTGGGCCTCTCTGGGCTCTTTGTCCAAATATGGAAGGTTTTTTTGGTCTTCATTTGAGTCACGCCGGCCATGGCCCAAGAGATCTGCTTTCCAGATACTACAGATGGGACTGCGCCACACTGCCTGTCTCCCCTTCCCCTCCCTGCCTGTGGCCCATCTCTGTACCTTCCCAAACTCCTGGGCTGAGTTATCTCTGCCAGCAGAAAGCCCAACACCCACCTCAGCTGCTTTCCAGCACCAAGAGAAGGGTCTCAGGGCCCATGAAAGGAGGAAACACTCATTCCTTCTGTGCCTGTCACCTCCTCCCACTCCCCATAGGGCCCCTCAAGTGGAACTGAGCCATTCAACTAATATTTACTGAGCAACTACTATGTGCTGGTTCCTGGGACTCAGACTATCGACTGCGAATCCAGTAGTATCACTATGTCCAAAGCAAAATCCAGCCTTTCCTCCTATGCCCACCTTGGTGATGGCCCTGCCCCCCACTCAGGCAGGCCTGAAAGGCAGGGGCCTAGGCACGGGTTCGAGTCAGACCATCTGAGTCTGAACTCCACCCAGTGAGACTGTCCTGGTTGGAATACCACCTCTTTCTAAGCTCTGTGATCTGAGCTAAGCACCCTCACCCTCTCTGGGCCCATGTCTGCTTCCAACCCACCCCCAATCAGTGCCGACTTGGGACAGCACCCTTTGCCCATCTGCCAGCTTCCACCTGCCTGGTCCGCAGGGCAGCAGAAACACTGGGCTAGGCATAGGCATGGGTGGGGAGGGGAGCTGAGGGGAGCCTGGGCACTCCCCCAGGGCAGGGCTCAGCTGTCCTCCTCCAGCCTCCCCCACATTATTTATTTAATAAATGTGTGCTGAGGCTCCACCTTGTGCCAGGAACAGGAGGGCTTGGCATGGGTGGATCCACCTGACCAGAGCCAAGCATTGGGTCACAGCGCGAACTGGGGGCTCCCACCCACATCTCCACACCCCAGAGCCTTAAAGGTCTATTACCCCCGAAGCAGAGAGGAGCTGCAATCACAGCTTATCCTGGGACAGAGGTAGTTCTGGACATATGGGCTGGGAAGCGGAGGGGGCTCCGCCCTACACGGCCCTTTTCCAAAGGCCACTCCCTGGCCAGGGGTCTCTGTCTGGCTCTCTAAAGGGAGGCAGGGTGACACAGACGGTCAGAGGAGACGAGAGACAGGCAGAGGGGCAAGACCCAGGGAGGAGAGCAGGGCAAAGGACGGGAAGAGAGAAGAAAGCAAGAAGCCCCTGTCAGAGGAAAGCCTGGTGCGAGTGGCTGGAACAAAGACAGACGCATTGCCCAGGAGGCCAGCAGAGGCCCTCCACTACCCAGGCCTGCGTCCAGGTGATGAGATGGAGCAGGCCAGCCCGCCTTCTCCTACTCCTCCACCAGCCTTGGGGCCAGGCCCGGTACTATTTTTAGCTGGGGCTGAATTTAGCCATCTTTCGGAAATTCCTCACCCGCCCCAGGCAACGCCCCCGCTGGCCTTGGGGAGAAGCCTGGAAGTGGCGGGTCCAGGCTGGAGGGGAGGAGGGGCCCAGGAGCAGCAGGAGCTCCCAGAGTGCACAGGCATCTGATGGGGAAAGCAGGCTCTGCTCAGGCCCCCCTCAGGAGGCACTCCTCTCCCTACACTGTGGCCCTCCTCTTCCTCAGGAAGGCCTCCAGGTCTGCGGGGCTGCAGAATAGCACTGGTCTCAGGATCTTGGGTACAAATATCACAAGATTCTTTGTCTCTGACTACAGGACCGGCCACGAGGGCTGCTGGCAAGAATGCCTGCCTGTGGACCAACCAGTTCCTCTCCCCCAGTTCCTGAAAGCTGCATATTCTAGAGCTCTGTTGGGACTGTGGACGACTTCACCAATGGGGAAATCAAGGCAGAGGGACTTATTTTGGGTTAGAGCCAGCAAGTCAGCCCAAGCCTGCTTCTTCATTCCCTTCCACACTCGCTCCATCAGGCCTCTCCCAGGAGGGCCGGGCTGCAGGTGCGGCCTGGAGCTCTGCTGCTCTGCAGGGACCCCCCTCAGTGGCAGGGCACTTCCACTGGAGCAGAGGGTTTCAGGTCAGGCGGAGGCTTACTGGGCACAGAGGCAGGGCTCACAACCACCTCACTCTTTCAGAATGCAGAGGAAAGTTCTTCCCAGATGAGAAGTGAGTTCTGCTCCTCCAACACCGTTTCTGATAGAGCCCCTGAACCTAAATTCAGATCCCCAGATTCTACCTCCAAATTGTCTTCCCAGTCAGTTCTCCCCTTGCCAGCTCCATATCCTATGCTCCCTAAGCTCAGGCACCTCACGTTCCTGGACCCTCAAGTCAGATCATCACCTCACAACCAGAGGATGCTGTGATGTGCAAAGCTGGCAGTGCTCCCTGCCCTTCCACTCCCATGGTTCCCCTCTGCCCATGCTGTGTAACTCAGCACTTGAGGCTATTAGCCTGGCTCCTGCCCACACAGAGCCTCTCCTCAGGTGCTCTGGTCAAACTGAGACCTCCCTGCCCCTCTAGGCGTCAGACACATACAGGGGCTTCCCTTTTCTGCCCTGGTTCAGACAACTTCCCTAAAATGTCAGATGAACCATATCACTGCTCTTCTTGAGAATTCTCAGCAGCCCCTTCCACAGTGCGAGGCTGGAGCAATGGTGACATGTGTGGGGAGGATTTCTGGCTCTGGTCCACTACTGTGTGGCCTTGGGCAAGGCCCCTTGCTGGGCCTCAGTTTCCCCATCTGAATGATGCAGGCGTGAGGAAGGCTAGAAAACATGGCTGGTTTCTAAGGGTCTTTCCAGGTAGACAGTTCTGGCATGAAAGTCCCTGGCCCTTTTCTTCTTTCTCCTGCCCTTTTGGCCTGCCAAGTTGGACATCTCATCACCAGGCCCCACTCCAGGGAGACAGGGAAAGATGGGGGATAGCAAGAAACCTGTGGCAAGACCTCAGTAATGCAGGCAGCTAAGAAAGCTGGAGCTATCGGGACCTTTATTGGGGGAAGGCATCCCTCCCCATCCATCCACCCCTTCCCTTCCACATCTGCTCCTTAACCTCCAGTGCCCTGTCCTGGGAAAGGACTGAATGTTTGTCCAGGGGGTTGGGGAGTAGGGTCCCAGCAGTCCCTTGAGGCCCAGCTGTGGGGCTGGCTGGCAGCCAGGAACCCTGCCTCCCCTCCTTCCTGCTCCACAGCACTGCACGGGAGCTGGGCCTGCTCACCCCCTGGGAACCAATAAACAGGAAGCAGACACCAACCTTGTGTTTGCTCCCTCAGCTGGCCCCTCCATCACACTGCTCCCACTGCACTCCCACTGGCCCCTGACCTGCCACGCCTCTCCCGACCCCAGTCTCAGGACCACAGGACGTCAGAACCAAGAAGTCACAGTCTCAAAATCACAAATAAAATCAAGTTAAGAGGTCTGGGCTCTTGGAAAAGAACCCAGAATCCTTCATCTTGAAACCACAGGATTCTTGCCTCTTGAGTGACAATCTCAAAAGCACACACTAAGTGGCCACATTTCTGAGAGCTGTCTGGAGCCAGCGTCCTGGGCTGAGCACTCCACAAGCCTTCTCTCTTTGCCCCTCATAACTCCTTAGTGCCCCCATTTTACAGAGCAGGAAACTAAGGCTCAGAGTTGGGATCCAATGGCTCTTGTTAATATCACCCAGCAAAGGGAGTCAGAATCAGTTGTGATTTTAACCCTCATCAGTCTGACCCCAAAGCTCACCAGGCACACAGACACTGACTCCCTGAGCCCCACCTCACAGGCCACTTCCAACTGAGGGGCGGCTTTGAGCAGAGAGGGCTTTTGCTCTGCTCTCCCCACCATGTGTGCTGAGCTATCCTGGACATGTCCCAGGGTGGGGCTGGTGGCAACAAAAGTAGAGTGAGAGCTGGAGAGAGGAGCAAGGACAGCAGGCATGTGGCTCAGCCTCCAGCCCCGGTTTCTCCCTCCTCCCCACCTCTGGAGAACCAGGCTTGGAGCCACTGACTCTATGTGGGTGTAGCCAGGCCCCAACCTGCCCTCCAGTCTCAAGCTTTGTCTTCTGCTTCACAGCTGGAAAGAGATGCCCAGCAGCCAAGAATCTTAGAATCATAAAACCTTAGTATCTGTCATGAGGGGAGGAACTAACATTTTTTGAGCACTTACTGTGTGCCAAGCCCTCTTGGCATGCTCTCACTTAATCTCAGCAGTCGTTGGGCGCAGTGGCTCTCGTCCGTCATCCCAGCACTTTGAGAGGCCAAGGCAGGACGATTACTTGTGCTCGGGAGTTCGAGACCAGCCTGGACAACATAGTGAGGCCTTGTCTCTACTAAAAATAAAAAAAAAATTGGCCAGGCATGATGGTGCACTCCTGTGGTCCCAGCTCCTTGGGAAGTTGAGGTGGGAGGGATTGCTTGAGTCCAGGAAGTCAAGGCTGCAGTGAGCTGTGATCGACCCTCTGCACTCTAGCCTGAATGACAGAGTGAGACCCTATCTCAAAAAATAAAAAATAGGCTGGGCATGGTGGCTCACACCTGTAATTCCAGCACTTTGGGAGGCTGAGGAGGACGAATCATGAGGTCAGGAGTTCGAGACCATCCTGGCCAACATGGTGAAACCCTGTCTCTACTAAAATACAAAAAGTTAGCTGGGAGTAGTGGCCTGAGCCTGTAATCTGGGCTACTCAGGAGGCTGAGGCAGGGGAATTGCTTGAACCCGGGAGGTGGAGGTTGCAGTAAGCTGCCGTTGCGCCACTGTACTCCAGCCTGGTGACAGATCAAGACACCATCTCAAAAAATAAATAAATAATTAAAAAAAATTTTTTTAATTAAAAATAATCTTAACAATAATCCTCTGTGGAATTAGGGGATACCCCCATCGACTACAGCCACAGGGGAGTAAGTAAGTACTTGCCTGGGTCTGAAAACCAGCATGCAGGCAGAAGGCATTCTGGACAGCACCCTTCACCTTCCACCTGCCACCTCCCTGAAGCCTCCCTAGGCCTCTCAGGGATGAAGGGACCTGACAGGTACTCTGATCAGACAGCACCAAGGACACCAATCCCTACGTGGAACTCCCAGCACATGGGGTGACAGAGCTTCTTTCCTTCTGCCATCGGGCTCTCAGTTCTGTCCTCAGCTGGGGCAGCCTAGCAGAGACATGATCCTGCCTCCTCCCTAGGCCCCCACCTTCCCTCCTTGCCCTGGCTTTAAACTCTTCGATCAACCACCCTTCTTGGGAGCTGCCTCATCCCACTTCTAGTCAGCAAAACTAGGGCCTGCCACCTCTGGAAGCCAGGCCTGGCCCCAGGAACACATTGGCACTTCTGTCCCTGCCCCACCAGGCCTAGGCTCTGCCTACCTCTGGACCTCACCCAACTCAGGGCGCTAGGACCCTTGGTGAAAGCTCCTAGCAAGCAGGGATGGTGTCCAAGCTTTCCCTGTGTGTCCCCACTGCCCAACACAGGGCTCAATGATTGACTGCTAAATGAACGAATGACAAATGAAAAGGGAAAGAAATGGCAAGTTAAATACAGTGGGCCTGAGTTCAAAAGTTCTGCCCCAGGAGCAGCACCAGCGGGGGACTCCAAATCTCAGAAGCCAACATCCTGATCCTTTGCCTATCTGTGCAGTAGGCAGAATGATGCTGCTGCCATTACATCCCCATTCTAATCCCTAGAACCTGCGAATGTTACCTTTTCTGGCAGCAGGGACTTTGCAGGTGTAACTTAGGATTCTGAGAGGGGAAGATTATCAAATTATCAGGTGGGCCCAATGAATCACAAGGGTTCTTAAAGAGGGAGGAAAGAGGTACAGGGTAATCAAGAGATTTGAAGATGCTGGGGAAGATGGGGGAAGGGGCCACAGGCTGAGGAGTGCTGGCAGCCACGAGAGGCTGGTAAAGGCAAGGGCGTTGATCTTCCCTGGGCCTCCAGATGTGGGCAGGCGTGTCAGCACCTGGATCTTAGCCCAGTGAAATCCTTCAGACTTCTGACCTCCAGATTGCAGAGTAAGAGATCTGTGTTGCCTTCAGCCACTGGATGTGTGTGGTTTGCTACCACAGCAACAGGACACTAATACATCACTCATCGGCTGACCCAGACCTCTGCAATCAGCACAGGTCTGCCTACCTCAGTTGCGCTCTGCACACCCCTCTCATCCTGTTCCTGTCTGGCCACTTCTCCAAGCCCCACTGGAAAGAAACCAGAGGAGGTTTTGTTTGTTTGGTTTTTGCTTTTTGTTTTGAGACAGTCTCACTGTTGCCCAGGCTAGAGTGCAGTTGGGCAATCACAGCTCACTGCAGCCTCAACCTGCTGGGCTCAAGCCCTCCTCCCACCTCAGCCTCTCAAGTAGCTGGGACCACAGATCTGCACCACACACATGCTTTTCATTTTTAGTAGAGACAAGGTCTCCCTGTGTTGCTCATGCTGGTCTCGAACTCCTGGGCTCATGCAATCCTCTCACCTCAGCCTCCCAAAGTGCTGGGATTACAGGGGTGAGCCACCACACCTGGCCCAGAAGAAGTTTTACTGTCCCATCAGCTGTAACACCACACTTCTGGACAGGCCCCAGAGTGAGCACCACAGCCTGCCACAAGTGTGGAGAAAGACCCCATCTGGGGGTGGGGGGATCCCAGAGCAGAAGCCAGTGGTGGGGAAAGCAAGTTGGCGGCAGACCCAGGCCTGAGTCCCGGCACCACTCTGAACTTGCCTTCTCAGCAGCCTAGTGGGGCGGTGGGTCTCTCCCTGCCAGCACTGCATTCTGCAGCTGAGATCCTCCTCAGACTGGGTCCTTTCCCAACAGCCCTGGGAGGAGGTTTATCCTGGTGCTCAAGAGCATGGAAAGCTCTATGGCTCTGAGAGGGGACAGAACTTATTGAAGGCCTCACACCAGAATGGTGGCGAGGCAAAGCTGGACCCCAGGTCTCCTGACTCCTCATGCAGAGGTCCATGTGAATACATTTATACACATATCCACCAGGCTGTCCCTAGTGAACCCTTGAGCTACTGGAGGGTGGGATCCTTGAAGTCCCTCCAGGTGCTCAGGCACCCTGGTTGGGGCCCCAAACCCCTGCATCTCATGGACTGAGGCTCACGCTGCACAGAGCCAGCAGCCTGACAGTTTTCCTTTGCATCTGTCTCCCCCAATCCCCAGAATGCCCCAGAGACCCTGGAAGGTAAGAATTAAAGGGAGGACACTGGGGCGGGGGGAAGGAATCAACTCCCATGGGGAGACATCAGCTCCAATAGGCTCCTGCTTCCCAGGGGACCAGGGCCCCCATTTCAGGGCCTGCCAGCAAGGCGCCAGGCTGCCTGGGCACATTTCCCAGTAAGTACACCAGGGCTTCAAGCCTTTCTGGGAAACATGGGCTCCCCCTTCCCCCACCCTGCCACCACCATCCCTGCCAACTCTGCTTAGTGGGAACTCTGTGGGGCCGATGTATGCTCTGGGAGTCAGGACACCTGGAGCCAAATCCCATACGCGAGCTTTGGGGCCTTGGGCAGACCCTGCTCACTCTGGGCCTGCTTCTTTATCAGACTATTGGAGCCACGGCAATGCCCACCTAGCTGGAGGATCAGATGGGAGAGATGGGGCTGCCTTGGGGGTTGGGGAAGGCGTGAGCTCCCTGTCCCAGGAGACATGCATGCTGGAGCTAGATGGGTGTCATGGTGGTGGCTGCAGAGGAGACACCAGTGGGATATGGCCCTGTCACCTGCCTCACGGGGGCCCTGTGGCGGCTCCACTCTCCTAGCCTTTCAGCCAAGCCAATGTGGGTCTTCGAGGGGTGGCCATGTAGCTCAAAGCCCAATTTACTCTGGAGACTTTGTCAAACTCCCCCTCCC
This sequence comes from Sapajus apella, assembly GCF_009761245.1. Classification (NCBI taxonomy): domain Eukaryota; kingdom Metazoa; phylum Chordata; class Mammalia; order Primates; family Cebidae; genus Sapajus; species Sapajus apella. The sequence continues at coordinate 2,250,829 of NW_022437046.1, read as the reverse complement.
CACCTTAAGTGACCCCTCACACACTGCCCAGCCATGCAAGCAGTTACAGCTCTGTGTTCACCTTGAACGTCGTGGTCCAGGCCCTTGAGAAGCCCCTGGGGCTGCAGCAGAAACCCACCACCCCACCATCTCTGCCCGGGCCCAAGCCACCATCATCTCTTGTCCAGATTATCCCAGTAACCTTCTGACTGGCCTCACAGCCTCCACCTGACTCCCTGCAATCTACCCCCATGGAGCAGCCAGAGCAGACCTGTGAACACATAAGTAAGACCAGGCCACTGTTCTACCAGAACCTTCCAACAGTGCCTGTCCCATCTCACTTAGAGCATGTGCTGAAGTCCTCCTATTGGTCTACATGATCTTCCTCACCCTCACCCACCTTTGATCTCCTATTTCTCTGCTCCATCCATACAGTCGTCTTGACTGTTTCTCAAACACCTCAATGCCTTTGCACCTGCTGTTCCTCTCTGTTCACAATGCTGTTCTCCTCAGCCACCTGACCTGCTCCCTCACTTCTTCCAGGCCTCTGCTCAAATGTCACCTCCTCTGACAGGCATTCCCAGCCTCTTGATCTAACGTACCCCCACCTTATCATTCTCTACTCCCTTATCCTGCTTTATTTTTCTACCAGCCCCTACCACTCCCTGACACAGAATGTCTCCATTTACAGACAGGCCTCCTCCCTCGTCTGGAAGCTCTACAAGGGCAGGCCTTTGTTTTGTTTGCTGCTGTATTCCCAGGCCTAGAGGAGTGCCTGACATGTCTCATTGCTCATACAGTATTTGTTCAATGGATGAATGTGTTACCTTATCAAAGGCAACCCAAATCTCCGAAACAAACTCTTTCTGCATACAACCTGCCATATTCCTTTCCATCTCCTAGCCTCTGCTCAAGCTGTGCCCTCTTCATGGAGCCCCTCTCTGCCAGTGTTCAAGGTGAAGCTCAGGCAAAGCCTCTTCTGGAAGCCCCCACCCAGTTCCCAGGCTAGTCCCTCAACATCCTAAGCCCCTTTGAGTCAGCTTCTAGATCCTAAACTCTCTGAGTGTCTCAGAGCTCCCAGAAAGCCTGGGGGTGCCTCCACCCCACTGTGGGGCAGCAATGTGTAGCCAGAGAGATCACAGATGGGAGGGAGGGAGGGAAGCAGGAGAGGCAAGTCCCTACATGGAGAGAGGGGGCTGGGGACAGGAGTAGCAACAGCCTCTCTGCCTCCCAAACCCAGCTGGTCCTGGAAACGTGGGGCTGGAAAATGTCAGACTCAACTCTAGTCCATCCCCCAACCCTTCCTTGCTGGGGAGGACTCATTCCTGGACAGCGTTTCCCACAAGAGCTCAGGGCCCTTAGGAAGGAGTTGGGAGGAGACATGTGGAATAAACAGAGGAAAGGGACTGCCCTTCTGCCTGTCCTCCCCCTCCCGTTGGTGACAAGACATTTAATTATAGATATTTGGTACCGCTCAGAATTCCAAGTGTCCTAATCGCCTTCTCCCCTCCCCCCAGAACCAGTCCATGGAAAAATCACACAAAGAGCCAGGAAGGGGAAGGAAAGAAGCCCTACCCCTGGGGGTTCCCCACCAAGGGGGGACAGAGAAGGGTGACTAGAAGAGCTGTTGCTAGACCTTCATCAGTAAGGCAGGGAGCTGGCCAGTAAGGCAGGGAGCTGGCCAGGTAGGGAGTAGATCTGAGTGGAGAGGAACAAGGCCAGGGTTCTGGTGCCTGGGGCTGGCTCTGCCCAGCCTTGCTGTGTGACCTTAGAACTAGCATTCTCCCTTTCTGGGTCTCAAAGTTCTTCCCATCCCAACCCCAGGCCCTGGTGAATTAAATAACCACTAACTATGAAAGTGTTCAGGCTGCTGGGGATATGGAGGTGACACCCCAACTGTCCCTGACTTGTCCCCCCTACTCAGATGGCAGGCCAATCCCCTTGGGTCCCTTCACCTCTAAGACATTGATATGCTAGGATTTAGGGTGAATTCAACAATCTTTGGGTCTAAGTCTGCACTGTAAGATATCAACAGTTTTCACAGTTGAAGAATGAAACAGACAGTATCTGACATATAGTAAGCACTTGATAAATGTTGGCCATGGTTACTGCTATTCTAATATGTTAAAGTTTTGTGAGTTGTTGGGCGCAGGTGGCTCATGCCTGTAATCCCAGCACTTTGGGAGGTTGAGGTGGGCGGATCACCTGAGGTCAGGGGTTCAAGACCAGCCTGACCAACATGAAGAAACCCTGTCTCTACTAAAAATACAAAATTAGCCGGATGTGGTGGCACATGCCTTGTAATCCCAGCTACTTGAGAGGCTGAGGCAGGAGAATCACTTGAACTCGAGAGGCAGAGGCTAGGGTGAGTCCAGATTGCGCCATTGCACCCCATACCAGGCAACAAGAGCGAAACTGTCTCAAAAAAAAAAAAAAAAAAAAGTTCTGTGAGTCATCCGCCTATGATGCTGAGAGACAAGTCACTCCCTGCTTCGGGCTACAGTTGTAGCATGTGTCAAACAGGTACCAGGGACCTGAGGGCAGAAGGTGGGACTGCAAGATTCTGCACTTGGGGCTGGGGTGGGGGAAGCCTCCCTCACAAGAAGTGTTGTTGACCAACCAGGCTACGGTGGGCCTCGGTGGAGGTAACAAGGGTGTGGGAGGGGCGGGGCAGGGAGACCAGACAGTTCTGCCTCCTCACCTCCCAGCACATACACACGCGTTCCTAGAATAAATGAGCGATCCCTTACTGCCTGTGCTCCTGGGTTCACACAGCTATTGCAGATAGCTGCCTTCCTCTCCCCTCCAGCCACACCTCTGGCTCCTCCCATTTCACTTGATACCCCCTATAGGCTGAGTCCCTCCTCTGAGCCTCACAGACTCCCTCCTTCTGAGCCTCACAGACCAGGCAGTCTAACCTCCCACTGTACTGAGGGCCAAAGATGGGAAAACTGAGGGCCAAAGATGACTCTGTCCAGGTCTGAGTGAGTCAGAGGCTGAGCAAGGCCTGGTACCAGGCCTCCCACCTCCCAGCAAAGGGGGCAACGCCACATACAGCGTGAATATAGACCTAAGGGTGTGGGATTCCCCCAGAGTCTGGTGAGGGGCGGGGGTCCTCTCAGCCCCCAGGGACTGTCAGAAGCAAAGAATGACAGCTCCTCCCGTCTCTTTTTATTCTGGAGTCCATATCACACCATCTCCACCCATGGCCCAGGGAGCGTGACTGGAGCCTCAGGCTTGGAACAAGGGAACATTGTCTCCTCAACAGAGGCCACCAGGAGTGGGTGGATAGACAGCTGCTCCCCATCTTCCCAGAGCCAGAAGGAAGGGGACAGCAGGAGGGGTTCAAGCTAGCAGATGAGAGAACTTCCAGGCTTTATGAGGAGGTGGGAAATTGGAGGATGATGGATCTTTTTGGAGCCGACTGCAGTCCACCAGGTTATACTGAGGCCCCGGAGGACCAAGCCCTGTATTCAGAAGCCAAGCCTGGTGGCTGAGAAGCAGCTGGGCAGTGCAGCCTGCATTTTTCTTTTTTCTTGCTACCAGGGAGGGAATGATCACACCACCCACTCACCATACGAGAGCCTGCCAGGCAGAAGCCATTACCCTCATTTTACGGAAGGGGAAAGTGAGGCACAAAGCCGGGATGTGATGGATCCTAGACCGCGTAACGATTAGAAGAGCAAGGCAAACACCCTACTCTTCTAATGACAGACTCACCAGTTCCCTCCCCCTAAGAGGACATCAAGCTGGGCCTGGAAAAGTGAGAGGCCTGGAGTGGGCAAAGGCTTGGAGATCAGAGGCCTCTGTTCACGGCAGGGAGAAGCCCATGTTACAGCACATCTGTCCTGTCTTAGAGCTCCAGAAAGGGGTTAGGGGGTGTAGACGTGAATGTGAAGGGAGGTGGGGCCAGTTCTGTAATTTCCCACCTCCTCTCTGGGTCCCAAAGCCGCTTCTTAGGAGCACCCCTGACCCACCTTCAGTCTCACTGAGTCCCATGGTTTATTCCTGTCCTCTCCCACATTTGAGCCTTCAAGGCTTCCACAAAAGATAATTATATGGAACAGGAGACCGGGGAGGAGACCCCTGACAAGAGCCAGCCCTGCTCTCTCCCTCCCCTCCCCCACCTTCCAAAGACAGAACCAGTACTGGAGTTCAGGGGCACCTGAGCTGCCCTTGCTAGGACTCAGAAGGAAGGAAAGGTTCAAAACCCCTGCTCCTCACTCCCTGCCTGCTGACTCTCTCCACAGCCTCTAGGAGAAACTCCAGAGCCAGGACCAAGGGGAACTGGAGACAAGGAGAGAGAAACAAAGAGAAAAGAAGTTCAGAGGGGCTGTGAGAGCGCTGGGAACAGGACTGACCAAATCAGTCCAGGGTTTATAGCTTCCAGGCTTCTCACAGTCAGGGAGCGCAGTGGGAGTACAGGCCACAGATGAAATAACCGCTGGCCATCCCTGAGCTTAGCCCAGAATCCAGAGCCTGGAATCTAGCTCCCAGCCCAGATGCCAGGGCATATGCCATCTGGATCCCATCTGAATCCACAGCCTAAACTCCAGGGATAGCTGAAGCCAGAAAGTAGAAGGAAGGGTCTCAGGGAGAGTGAGCCCCCAGGGTCGGGGGTCTGGCAGAAAAGGGGTACATCTCAGAGTCACCAGGGAGGGGGTAGAGTGGGGAAAAGATGCAAGGAGACAGGATAGGGAAACAAGGACTGCCCCCCCGCCCTGGACCCATACAGGTGGCACTGAATATGGGGCCCAGAACCACCCCTGACCTCTCCAAAGGGCCCTGGCTGCTCAGCCTCTGCAACCCCCCCACCCTACCTCTATCCTCCCCTAGAAGTCCCCCATCTAGAAGCTTTTATGTGAAGAGATTCTGGCAGAACTCAGGCCCCAAGAGTCCCCAGCTGAAACCCATAGGCTCCCCCAAACCTGCGCAGTGCCAGCTGAATGGAAACAAGGCACCACTTGTCCACCCACCTCCTCTGATTTTACAGATGGGGAGGTTAAGTCACAGAGAGAGGCCAATGTCACACAGCCAGAACAGAACTGCGGTAAGAACCCCGAGCCCCCTCTGCTACTCCGTAAAGTAAAGCCTTGTACCTCCGCAATTCTCCCAGGTCCAGGAACACATCTATGTTATGACCTGTCATAGGAAAGCCACACGAGGAAGAGCAAACCCATGTCCACCGTAGCCCCTGAGCCAAATTTCCTATCAAAGGTCTGGCCAACAGAGCAGCAAGCCTCAGAGAAAGGACTGAGCCTGTGCTGGATACCATCACACTCATTCCTCCAACAAGCACCCACACAGGGATCTCCAAAACCAGTCCCTGAGAAACATCCAAAGGACAAGATAAGAACCACCCAGAACACCTGGAGCAGAGGAGCACCTCTGCCATTAGCACCAGCAGAAAACTGACACTTCTACAGGGCTGGAGTAGACAGGACCCTGTGTCATTAACACTCTTAAAACTGCATGGGCAGTTTCAGGACCAGAAAAGCACCTGGGCACCTACCCAGTGAGTACAATGCAAAAGACTCCCAGTGAAGTCGGCGTCCACAGCCCTCCTTTGGCCCCATCCTGAAGGTTCCCCACAAAGGACTCACCACCTGTGGCTTGCTGCACTTGCTGGCAGGGGCAGGCTCATCTGGAGGCCGAGCTGCCTCAGGGGCCTTGGCCTCAGCAGAGGGGGGTACAGCCAGAGGCGAGCAGGGCATGTCCACTGGCACTGGGGCAGGGACCTCGCCCGAGTGCAGGTTCAGCATGTACTGCTTGGTGACGTCCTCAAGCGATGGTGCCTGCAACGTGGGATGGGCTCGGGCAGGGAAGCCCATGGGCTCTGGCACAGCCACAGGGGGGGCGACAGAAGTTGGTGTCTCAGGCACCACAATAGGCATGAAGGTGGCGGGCACACTGGCGTGGCGAACGTGTTTGGAGGAAGGCCGGGCCCGAGACAGGCCACCAGTCTGGTCCTGACTGCCCTCATCTCTCCGAAGCTCCTGGTGACTACTTCGAGCTGGGCGCTTCTTGGAGCCTCGGCGGATTAGCCTTGGGGACAGAATGTCAGCCAGCTTGGGGTCAAAGTGAAAGTTTCGGTGGGCAGCGGTGGGGGGAGGCAGAACCTCGGGTAGAGCCCTCTCAGACTGTGCCCGGCTCCTGGCAGCACCCAGCTGTTCTGGCTCTGCCCGCTGCTCCACAAGGATGGGCTCACTGCTGGATGGAGGCAGCACTGGCTCAACTTCTCGGATGGGCTCCCCTCCAGGGCCCTCAAATCCAGGCCCAGCCAGCTCCCCACGGCGGCTAGGGTCACTCAGGGATTTCTTCTTGGGGGCTTTGCCAGCAACCCTGTCGTCCACCACATGCCCCAGGGTGCCAGGCCCCTGAACTATGCTCTGAATAACCTCCTGATAGCCCTTGCTGTCTTCACTGCCCACAGACCAGTCACTGTGACCGCTGGTCAAGCCATCATCAATGGCTGAGGTTGCAGGGAGCCCTGTCTTGGGGCTCAGTGAGCCCAGGAGGTTGCTGTCCACAGAGAACCCAGTGGGCTCCTCAGAGGTGGCAGCCCGGTGGCGCTGAGGAATTGGGTCACTCAGGGACCTGTAGGCCTCACCTGCCTCCCCATTGCTCAATTCACTCCCACCAGAACCTGAAGGTGGGACTTTTCGTCGGCGGCGGAGGGCACCTGGTGTGGGAGGGGTCTCAGGGGACACCAGGGCCCACCCACCCAGACTGTCCTCAGTTCCAGGGCCATGGTGGTTCGTCTGGGCCGAGGATGAGGAAAGGGGTCGCCACATCCCTGTGGTACCCAGGCCGCAAAAGGCTGCAACAAGGGGCTCAGGGTCCGCCCCAATGCCCTCATCCGTCAGACTGGACTCAGGGCCCGAGAGCTCCTCCTGGGACCGCTGTCCTCGGGTGACGTCCCCTGACCAGTCAGGGCTTTTAGGGGGGACATCGCTTCCATCATCCTGCTGGGCACCCATGCGCCGGATCTTCTCAAAAACCTGGCGGGCCTCCTGCACATACTGGTCTTGGATGATGAGGGGCAGTGGATCCTCCTCAGCACCAGAGCCTGCCAGAAGGAGCTCGGAGGAGCTGGGCTTCAGGGCACTGGCACGGGGCAGGCGGCGGGCCATGGGCTTCTCGGAGCAGGTGAATGACTTTGCTCTCCGCAGGGTGGCTGTCAAGTCCTTGAGTGTGGGGCGCGTGCCAGGTGATGCTGGGGCTGGGACCGGTATGGGTCCAAGTTGCCCCACGGGGCCACCTGCGGATGCTGAGTCTCTGCCATCTAGGGGGCTGCTTTCATGGTCCCCGGAGCTCCCACCAGGTTTTCGGACCCTCAGCTCTGAAAGATCTGAGCGCAAGAAACTGAGAAGCGTCAGGGTCTCTGAGGCAATATCTGGATTTGACAGGGACTTCCGCTGACGATTCTTTTCCGGCTCAAATCCTCCATCCCTCAATGCCCTAGTGGTGCCCCCAAGTCCCTTGGCACGAGTTCGAGCCTGAGGCCGCAGAAGCCCTTCCCCAGCTCCAAAGCTAGGGGAGCGGCACACGCTCCAGCCCCCGGAACCCCTGCTAGACCAGAGGTCATCATCCTTGAGGGTCTCCGTGCTGGAATAACGGCTGCTGCCGCGGGAGCCTGCGGGGCTGACCAGGTATGAGGGAAAGCTCACCTTGGCCACGCGGAAAGCTCCTCCCACAGAGTCAGACGTAGGCCGAAGTCCCTCCTGGGGACTTGGGACGTAGGGCGGAGAGCCACTACCCCACTCCCGGAGTCCTTCTTCCCTAGGGACTCTTGTAGATGTAGGGGGTTGGGGGCTCCCGGCTCCCCCTGTTGAGTCCATGCTGCTCAGATTTAACCCATCACTGTCAGGCCTGCAGTCCTGATCCAATAGGGAGCTTCCAGGCCTGAGCCCCGGCCTCCCTCCCCAGCGGTGGCTGCCCTCACCGTCTCGGTCGTCGTCACTGCCCGAGGAGTGGCCGCCGTGGTAGGCCGGACTCTGGGCCCCAGGCGGCTGCGGCGGGCCCTCCTCTTCCTCCTCGCTGGAGCTGGCAGCGCGGCTGCGGCTGACAGGATAGGAGGAGGCGATGGAGGAGGAGGAGGAGCAGGAGGCCCGGGCCCCGGCCTGCGGTTGGGAGAAGATATGCCAAGAATGTAAACCATCCGCTGGACGCTGCGCCCGCTCCTGTTGCTGCTGCTGCCGGAGTAGCCTCCCTTCGGTCCCCGGCCCGGGCAGTGGCCGCGCCGAACGCAGACCCGCCAAGGGGAAGCATGTCCGTGGAGGTGGTGTCGGTGGCTGTCGCGACTCCCGAGACAGAGGCTCCCACGCGGCACCGTCGGGGCTGGGCGTTCCCGAGGCCTCAGAGTCGGCGCTGGGCCTCCTGGAGCCAGGACCGCCGAAGAGCTTGCGCATCTCGGTGACGCTGGGCCAGGCCCCTCGAGCGGCGCCCTCGACCGCTTCTTCCGTGGCCCCGGGGAAGACGCCCCCGTCCCGGGCCCCAGCACAGCCGTCGTCCAGACGCGGCGCGTCAAAGCGCCGGGAGAGCTGGCGCACCGACGGCGAGAGGCTGCGGAGCGGGCGCGGCTGCGCGGGGGCTGCCGGGGGCCCCGACGCCAGCTTGGACACGCGCCGAGAGGGCTGGTCCGGCACAGCCGTGGTCGGCCGGCACGAGGCGCGGCGCCGCAAGCCGGGGGTGTCCGTGTCCTTCTCCCTTGGCCCGGGGCCGCCGCTCCAGCGCTCCAGCAGCTTGAACGAGACGCTGCGGTAAAGCTGGGGCCGGGGTGCCCCGTCCGCCATGGTGGCGGCACTCACTCCGGGGGGGCTGGCCTCGGGGAGCCGCGGCCAACCCCCCCCTGCGCCCCCGCTCCTTAGGAGCGCAGCGGCCCGCGCCCAAAGCAGCGCGCGGGGGTGTGGGAGGAGGGCGCAGAGACCCGAGCAGAGGTTTCCCTGCCGCGGCTCAAGTTTCTGTGGCCACCAGCCGCAACGTCTCCATCCCCGGCGGCCCCTCCCGCCTCAGCTCCGACCCCTAGGCCCAGCCTTCGCCGCGGCCGCAGCGACCAGGGACACCGCGGCTCCGCCTGGGCGGGATCCCAGCGCTCGGTTCCTCGACTCTGCGCCCGCCCGCCTAGCGGCCTCGCTCTCCCGCTCCGGCTCCCGCTCCCTCCCACTTGGCTGCGCACTCCTGGCACCCTTTTGTTGCAAATAAACTTTGCGGCAGAGGAAAGGGGGCGGGGGGCGGGGCCTCGCGCCCAAAAGAGGGGGTGGGCTCCGGGTGTGCGCGAGCCTGGGAACCCGCTGGTGGGAGGGAATCGGGGAGGAGCCGAAGAAGAAAAAGCCTGCTGGAGGACTTGCAAGCTGGGGCGACCCTCCGGAGCCCAGCGGGCCGAGCTGCCCCGGGGACTCGCTGAGATATACGCATCCGCTGAGCGTGCTCAGCTCCGCAGACTCGTAGCCAGGGCGCCGCGCCCACCGCGGGCCAGCCGCTTCCGCGCGGAAACACCTCCTGCCCGAGGGGCTCCAACATGGCAACGTCGGACCCACAAACTTTCGTACACACTGACACTCAGGTGCACGCAGACGCACACTCTCTGGGCCGGGAAAGGGGTGGGACTCGGCTACAGCCGGAGACTCGGAGCGGTGGGCGGACTAGAGGGCCGGTCGCTCCCCCCCCCCTCCCCGCGCGCCCTCTGCGACGAATTCGCTTGAAGCCACGCCCTTGCCCCCCCATCTGGCTCCCAAACGTCCCGCCCGTCCCTCCTCCATGCCGCCAGTCCAGCTCCGATCAGCCTCCAACCCGCCCAACGCCGCTCCCAAAGTCCCACCCTTCATGACCGCGCCCCCACCCCTACTCTTCCAGCTGCCACGCCTCCCACCTGCCCCCGCCGCCTGGCTGCGCTTCTGGACTTTCCGCCTGGATCCCGGAGCCCCTTTCCTCCGGGCTCCTGAGTACGCGGCTCTTGCGCCCCCTCGCGGTCTGATTTTCCCAACGCACGGAGTCCTGGACAGATAAAGCAGCACCCCATCCTCAAAAAAGCGGGGAGTTAGGAAAACTTCGTTTCAGTCGTTACCTAATCCCCTTAGTCTTTTTCAGACCTTCGCAAAGCGCACTGCTCCTCTTTAGGCCTTACACACAAAAGGAGCTTTGACGGGAACGCCCTTGACTTCCCACTGCCAAACCTATACTCTTCCCTGCAGCTGCTCTACCTTCCTGGCAGGGAAAGTGTAGGTTGTTTCTCCGGCTTCACGCTGATCCCTCGCTTGAGCTCCCCTCCCGCTCCTGCCCCCTTATGGCGCGTCTCGCAGTGTTCTGGGTATTGGGGCATCATCCCTTTCCCCACCCCAACCTACCTCTAGATCCCATTCATCCTAACTCCACAACTCAAATGCATGACCCTATATATGAATGAAGGAACAAATGAAAATGTGTGGTGTACCTATGATGTGTGGGCAATGTTATTTCACTTATTTTTTTTAATCCACAAACCACCCTTGGGAATAGATTTTATTTTATTTATTTTTTTTTTTTTTTTTGCGGCGGAGTTTCGCTCTTGTTTCCCAGGCTGGAGTGCAATGGCGCGATCTCGGCTCACCGCAACCTCCGCCTCCTGGGTTCAGGCAATTCTCCTGCCTCAGCCTCCTGAGTAGCCTGGATTACAGGCACGAGCCACCATGCCCAGCTAATTTTTTGTATTTTTTAGTAGAGACGGGGTTTCACCATGTTGACCAGGATGGTCTCGATCTCTTGATCTCATGATCCACCCGCCTCGGCCTCCCAAAGTGCTGGGATTACAGGCGTGAGCCACCGCGCCCGGCCGGGAATAGATATTATTAGCCCTTCCCTGTGGGCCATGAAGGAGAAGTAACTTTGACCACTATGCAAGTCAGGAAATAGGAGCTCCTGCTAAAATTCAGATTTTAGGGGCTTCAAACACCATGCTCCTCTATAGGAGGTTCTCACTCCTTTGAGCCCCCAGTCACCTTCTTCTCCTCCTTCGGCCTGAGCTCACTCTCCCCAGGAACAGAGGATAACCTGGTCTGACCCATGCCCCTCCAACCCTGCCCAGCCTTCTTCAGTCCTGGTCAAACTGCCCTGGCCCCTCCAATCCCCAGTAGCAAGGCCTCAGGGACACATGGTTAAGTCAGCAGTCTGTGCATTACCCAGCCAATCCCACTGCCACCCGGTCCAGCCAAGGAGACTGTAGCTGGGCCAACTAGGCTGAGAGGTGGGGTTCAGAGGAGAGGGGCAGGCAGGAGGGTAGAAAAGGCTGGTAGACACCCAAGGATTGCCGGACTACTGAATGAGAGAGGGAGGACTCAGCCGAGACACCCAGAACCTGCTTGCTACTCATATATCCCCAGAATGAGGAGGCCACTCTCCACCCTCTGGGCAGCCTCTTGGGTTGTGAAATATCTCTCTGTAGCGAGAAAAACCATTCCTCTCTGAGTTGAGATTAGCATCCAGGGAGTTCCCCACCTCAACCTCATCTCAGCTCTTCCTCCAGGGGGCCAAGGAGTCAATCTCTCCGTCTACTCTAGGAAACTGATAAAAAAAAGGCCTGTGCCTGTCAGCTCTGCCTTACTCTGTGACCTTGAGTAAATCCCGGCACTTGCCTGTGTCTGAAAAGTGAGGAGTGGGTCATGTTTCCCCAAGGGTGCCCTCTCTGACTCTGGCATTTGATGTCAGACTCTCACCTCCTTTAGTATTTTCTTTCTACTCTTTGGGGCATGTTTTGGTATGTGTTGTGGGGTGAGTTGGGGAGGGGTGAGTTGTGGAGGGATGGGGGACAGGACTCTCATTCCAGGAGTCACTCTCTGTCCCCATAATAATGACTCCTACCAACTGAAATTTGTACTTTTCCACCTCCCTGTTACTTCTGGGAGAGAATCCTTTATCCCATATCACAGATGGGCAAATGGATAGAGAGGAGTGGAGGTTCAGGTAACGGGGTCCCAGAGTCCTGTGGCTTGGCCTTGAGGTGAACTGGCTGGGGCCTTTGGCTCAGGAATCCTCTTGGTGGGGAGGGAAGGATCTAGACTGAGTCTCTGTCCAAAGGGAAGCTCACCTAATCTGAGAGTGGCTTGGTTGCTTCCAGTGTTTCATGAATCCTCCACCCCCACCCAGCTCCTTATGATCCAGGATAAGACAAAGTTATCTTCCATGAACAGAGGGGTTCTGGAATCTTTATGGTGCTTGGTAATTATGTATGGCAATTTTTAGCTCCAAGAAGACTTATCTGGTAGGAAGCTGGGAGCACTGGGCACCGGAGAAACACTCTGCTGGGGTTTTGAAGCTCAGTTTCCAGTGTTCACTTCCTTTTCTCTGGACCCCAAGCTCCTCATCTATGAAAGGGTAATGAAAACAATAGCCCATCTACCCAGTGAGTCATGGTGATCTAGTGAGGCGAGGACCATGGAATCCCTTGGAGAATCAAGATGGGAAGGTTTTGAAGGTTACACCTCATGGCCAATGAGGCTTCAGGTACAGATGGTCCCCAGCTCATGAGGTTTCAACTTAATGATTTTTTGACTTTATGATGATGCAAAAGGTATGTACATCCAGTAGAAACTATACTTTAAACACACATGCAACCGTTCTGTTTTTCACTTTCAGTATTCAATGAATTACATGAGATACTTAGCATTTTATTATAAAATAGGCTTTGTGTTAGATGATTTTTGCCCAACTCTAGGCTATGGACACATTCTGAGCCTGTTTAAGGTGGGTTAGGCTAAGCTCTGATGTAGGCTAGGTGTATTAAATGACTTTTTGACTTATGATATTTTCAATGGGTTTATTGGGATGTAACCACATTGTAAGTCAAGGAGTAACTGTACTTAAGAGGGAGATAAATGACTAGTGTGGGGACCCCAAGAAGCAATGAGCTCCATGAAGGAACTGTCTTAGGGGGAAATCTCACTCCTCTGACTCCATTCCAAAGCTAAAGAGAAACTATCTGAGATTGCCCTTTTTCCTATATAATTAGACCTTAAGCACATAGGATTTGATTTTTTATATTTTGTTCCTGATATAATCTTATCAGTTATTTAATTGGCTTTCTCCAAGAAGCAAAACAATACAAGTAGGACCTTTATAATAATTCACTTCTTATTATATGGTTCTTCTTCCCCCATCCTCCTGCTGTCCCACCACACAGAAAATCATCTCAAATCTTGTGTTCAGCATTCTCTTGCTTTCCTTTTTATATGGTTCTATTGCATCTACATATTCCTTCAAACTATATATTTTCATTTTAGTTGTTCTTAACTTTTTAAAAGAGCATCCTGCTGGACGTGGTGGCTCACGCCTGTAATCCCAACACTTTGGGAGGCTGAGGCAGGTGGATTGCTTGAGGCCAGGAGTTCAAGATGAGCCTGGCCAACATGGTGAAACCCTGTCTCTACTAAAAATACAAAAATTAGCTGGGTGTGGTGGTGCATGTCTGTAATCCCAGCTTCTTGGGAGGCCGAGACAGGAGAATCGCTTGAACCCAGGAGGTGGAGGTTGCAGTAAGCCAAGACTGCACCACTGCACTCCAGCCTGGGCAACAGAGCAAGACTGTCTCAAAAAAAGGGGGGTGGCATTTTGCTGTACATAATTTGTTATTACTTCTTTTTTCTTAATGTCATACTGCTAAGATTTACCCATATTGTCACATGCCCATATAGTCCATTCTGGCCATTTGGACTATTTCAATGTGTGAATATATCACAGCGTATTGATCCACTGTTCTGCTGATGCACATTTGGGTGTTTACAGGTGTTTGCTGAGCATTGTGCATGACTCCAGGTACACATGGACAGAAATGCTTAGGCACAGGGCTGGCAACTGATTCAACATTAGGAGGCATTGTCAAGCTAGGATCTAATTTCTCTTCTATGTTTTCTGATCATCTTTGTTTCCTTTTATATGAAGTGCCTATTTGTGCCTCTTGCCCATTTTTTTATTGGTTTATAGTATGTTTAGTACTTTATGAAATTTCTGCTTTAACTTTTCTAACCCTTGATACCCCTGGTGGCTTAGGAAGCTCTAGTATTTTACAGGTAAGGAAACAGAGGCTCAGAGGAGTGAAGGTGCTTGGTCAAAGTCACAGACTCTGCTGCAGCCCTTCTGCACTGAGCTAATGCCTTCTGAGGCCTTCTGAGGCTCCAGGCCTCACTAAGAAATCTTTTCTGCCCCTCAGCTAGGTCAGGGCCCCTCTGGTATTTAGCATTTCTTGGCCATGGACCATTCCAGGAGCTCATCATCTTCCTAGTGAGACCTTCCTTGCCTGGGTCCTCTTTATGATCTGAGCTCTCCTCCCCAGCCGTAATGATCCAGGTATGCATGTGTTTCATTATTACCTGTCTCCTCCATGAGGGCCCAGCATGGTGCTTGGCACATAGGAGGTGCTTAGTAAGTATTGTTTACTGGATGAACTGTTTCCTCATCTGCACCCCAAACTGTTTGGATTCTTTCCCCATACTAGGGTCTGGATCAGAGCTCATCTCAGAAACACCAGCCAATGTTCGTTGAACAAATGAGTGAGGGAGGAAGAGGCCAGCTGTGTCCATTGCTAGGACAGATCAAATGCTCCTGGGCTTTTCCTTTTTGGAATGGAAATTTCCCCAAGGCTGGCCCTGATTCCCGACTTTCTAGTTTCCCAATCCTTGCTCCTACCTCCCCACCCCCCACCCCACCGCCGCCTCTGTCCTCAGCTGCCACCAGCCAACTCTCAGCAACAGCTTTATCCTGGAAGCTCCGTCCCTGGGCCTGGCCTTTCTTGGAATCTTCCTCTCTCTTCTCTCCTCTACCTCCCACCCCCACTTCCTTCCCTCAAGCCTCTCCCTCACTCACTAACTCCACTCTTCTCACGCCAGCACCACTCAGAAACTCCACTCCCCCTCATGCCACCACCATTCAGAAACTCCACTCCCCCTCATGCCACCACCATTCAGAAACTCCACTCCCCCTCATGCCACCACCATTCAGAAACTCCACTCCCCCTCATGCCTCCACCATTCAAAGACCCCCGGCCGCTGCCGTCCACATCTCTGGCTCCTTCTCCTCAGCTCCCTAATGTTGGAATTCCCAAAACTCCTCCCCTTTTCCCACTCTCTCTCCCACAATGCCCATCTACCCCTTCAAGCTCAAGCCACTTTGGGGCTCACTGTTCCCCAGGATCTGCATCTTTTCTAAGAAGCCTTCCCGGGTGTCCCTAGATTTTGTTGACTCCTTGCTCCCACCACAGCCTAGGCCCTGCCCCTCCTCAGTCCAGGTCACTGCCTGGCCTGCCCCTAAGGTCCACCATCTCAGGATGGAACCCAAATAAAGGTATTAGTTTTGGCTGTGGGTAACAAAGGCCCCAAAAAACTAGTGGCTTTAAAAAGATAGACATTTATAATAATGTTATGGGAATAATAATGAGGCACAAAGAGGTGAAATAACTTGCCCAGGCCAGACATGGTGGCTCACGCCTGTAATCCCAGCACTTTGGGAGGCCAAGGCAGGAGGATCGCCTGAGGTCAGGAGTTCGAGACCAGCCTGAGCAACATGGTGAAACCCCGTCATTACCAAAATATAAAAAATACCCGGGCATGGTGGCAGGTGCCTGTAATCCCAGCTACTTGGGAGGCTGAGGCAGGAGAATCACTAGAATCCAGGAAGTAGAGGTTTGCAGTGAGCTGAGATCACGCCATTGTGCTCTAGCCTGGACAACAATAACAAAACTCTGTCTCAAAAATAAATAAATAAATAGAAATAAATAACTTGCCAAGCATAACAGAGCTAGTAAATGGTAGAGCCAGGACACATACCCGGATGATCTGGCTCTGGAGTCTGCACCTTCCATGCTAGTCAGCCTCACAAAGGGAAGCTTGAAATGGAATTTACCTGTGGGTCACAATTTCCACTCCTGGAAGACTAACCAAAGGGTCACAGCTCTTGGAAGTCGGCTGGGACAGTCATCTGGGACTCTCTACAGGGGCTCAGGTGGGCTATGGGCAGAGGCCCTGTCCTCTGCCCTTGCTCTCACTATCCCCTAGCCCCCATCCCAGGCAACTGAGAAGATTGGTCTGAGACTTGGAGCTAGATGCAAGGTGGGTCCTATGTGTCCTGCTTGGCATGGCAGGGCACCGTACAGGGAACGGAAACCAGCCTCTGTCTTCTAACGCACGCCACTCTCACTGTGGTTATGAGTCAAAGTTCCTTCTGTCCAAATGGTCTGCCTCTCTAGCAAGGAAACTTTGAATGGCTTCCCAGGGTGGGTTGGGCCTGGTTTTCCCACTTCCTCAGCCAGCTGCAAGCACACCTGTGACATTACCATGGAGTTAACTCCTCCAATGCCCCTCTCTAAATGACCCTACTGCCCAGTAGCCTTGGGGACTAGGTGGAGCTAAAGGAAAAATATTGCATAAACTATACAGTCTTTCCCCTCCATGCTTTGCCTTCTAAAAAGACTGTTAGCCAGGGCTTGTTCTTGGCTTACAGGGTCTGTGTGGTGCACCAGCAGCCAAGGGCAGGCTAGATTGTTCTACATGAGAAAATCAGATCTGGGAGGAGGGCACAAGGACTGGAGGAGAAGTGATGGGGAGGAGTCAGGGAGGAGAAATGAGAAAAAACGGCAGAGAGAATGAGGAGCTGCAAAGGAGTGGCCGAGGGGCGGTTCTCAGAGGGGAAGAGGATTTGGTGGAGAGTGTCGGGGCAGAAGTATCTCTCTGTCCCCAGGCTGGGGTGCAGTGGCGTGATCTCAGCTCACTGCAAACCTCTGCCTCCCTGGTTCAAGTGGCTCTCCTGCCTCAGCCACCTAAATAGCTGAAACTATAGACCCGAGCCACCATGCCCAGCTAATTTTTGTATTTTTAGTAGAGACAGGGTTTCACCATGTTGGTCAGGCTGGTCTCGAACTCCTGACCTTGTGATCCGCCCACCTTGACCTCCCAAAGTGCTGGGATTACAGGCGTGAGCCACTGCGCCCAGCTGGGTGTGGGGTCTTGCGTGCTACAATTCCAGTTTGCTGTCTCCTCCAGGGACCTTTGGTAAAGATGCCTTTCCAAGGCTTTTTAAGGCTCAGATCTGTGTTTGACCTGCCTCCTTATGAGATGGCCTCAAGGCAGCTTTCTGGGTACCCACAGGTCAGAACGATGGGCCTGAGAGGGCAGGAGTGGAACACAGCGGAACAGTCTGTCATGAAACCAGTCAGCAGATTTCCAGCCATGGGACCTCCACAAAGGAGCCTCCTCATGGCCCTGAGGCTCTCAAGCTGCTGGCTCCTCCGTTTAGAATGAAGCAATGTTGAATGGCTGTTTCCCCTCACTTTGGGGCCTGGTGGAGGTACCCTAGATACAGAAGATACCCCACAGTTGAAAGAACCACATTTGAAGAGGTGGATGAAGGAGAGGGATCTGGGGCTCATCCTTGCATTGACTGCTCTGGCCCTATCCAGCTCTTTTCCTGGCCGCCCCCTTCCACACACCCAGGCCCCACCCCAGCCTGCCCATCCCCCATTTAATTGAAACTCGCTGTTGCTTTACAGCCAATCTCTCTCTCTCTGTCTCTCTCCTCTCTCTCTTTTTTTGAGACAAAGTCTTGCTCTGTCACCCAGGCTGGAGTGCAGTGGTGCAATCTCAGCTCACTGCAACCTCCCCCTCCAGGTTCATGTGATTCCTGGGCTTCAGCCTCAGAAGTAGCATGGGCTACAGGCGCCTGCCACTACACCCAGCTAATTTTTGTATTTTTTAGTAGAGAAGAGGTTTTGCCATATTGGCCAGGCTGGTCTCAAACTTCTGACCTCAAGGGATCCGTCCGCCTTGGCCTTCCAAAGAACTGGGATTACAGGCATGAGCCACCACTCCTGGCTTATTTTAATTTTTTTAGAGACAGGGTCTCCCTCTGTTGCTCAGGCTGGAATGCACTGGCATGATCCTAGCTCACTGTAACCTTGAACTCAGTGCCTCAGCCTCCTGAGTAGCTAGTACTACAGGCACACACCACCATACCAGGGTAATATTTTAATTTTTTTGCAGAGACAGGGTCTTACTGTATTGTCCAGGCTGGTCTCAAACTCCTGGGCTCAAGCATTCCTCCTGCCTTGGCCTCCCAAAGTGCTGAGATTACAGGCACGAGCACATGAACACTTGGCCCCCTGCCTCTTCTTCTTTTTCTTTTTTTGAGACGGAGTATCGCTTTTGTTGCCCAGGCTGGAGTGCAATGGCACAATCTCAGCTCACTGCAACCACCACTTCCCGGGTTCAAGCGATTCTCCTGCCTCAGCCTCCCGAGTAGCTGGTATTACAGGCATGTGCCACCAGCTAATTTCGTAGGTTTAGTGGAGACAGAGTTTCTCCATGCTGGTCAGGCTCATCTTGAACTCCTGACCTCAGGTGATCCGCCCGCCTTGGCCTCCCAAAGTCCTGGGATTACAGACACGAGCCACTGTGCCCAGCGGCAGCCTCCTGCCTCTTCTAAGAAGCTCCACGCTATTGCTCCCTCCACTGACCTCCCACAGCCTGGAGCATCTGACCAACTCTTGCCCTTGTCTGGAGGGTGACTGAGGCACAGCTCCCCTTTTCTCAGCTTTCACACAATCGAGGGCATGTGTCCTCCGCTCCGGTCCTCTGTCTGCCCAGGGCAGAGCCCAGCATGAGGCTGACACGACTGGATATGCATAGAGCATACCGGGGCTGCATTAAAGTGCTCCCCACTTCTGCTTGCCAAGTTCCCACTCAGCCCTCGACACCTACCTCAGATGTTCCCTCCTCAGAGAGGTCTTTCCTGACTCCTTGGACTGGGTCATGGCCACACTCTGGGTACCCCCTCCCCCCAGCCATGCTTCCCTCTGTACAACCCTGATGTTGCTGTGCCAGTCCATACTTCCAGCAGTTGGGAGCCTGTATGGACCAGGGCTAGCACTGGTTCTTCTAGGGTCTCAGAACCAACCCAGGCCTAAGCACAATGTGTCAGTAAAGGCTTGCTAAATAAATGGAATATCCCTCCTCTCCAGAGAGCTCATAGTCATCCCTCAAAACCCAGATCAAATGTCCCTTCCCAGAAGCTCTCACTTGCCGCTCTCATCTTCCCTCATCCCCTTCATTGGTGACTCAACGCATGGAGCATACCCCCCACCTTTTTTTTTTTTTTTAAGACGGGGTTTCACCATGTTGGTCAGGCTGGCCTTGAACTCCCGACCTCAGGTGATCTGCCCATCTTGGCCACCAAAGTGCTTGGATTACAGGTGTGAGCCACCACGCCCAGCCAATACCCCTTGATGACAGTACATGTCACACTGTATTTTTGTGAGCACCTTAACGTGGTATCCCCAGCTCTCCACGGCTGACCAGGACCTCTCAAGAGCCAGGCTCAGGCCTGATCATCTCCATGCCCACAGGGCCTGGGCCAGAGAAGGGCTGAATAAATAGTTGTTGGTGAGTTTCTGGGTCCTGTGAGGGACTTTACTCCATGCCCAGCTGAGTTGAGCTCTAATTCTCTGCATGGTTTGGGGTTGGTGGGGCTCCCAGAGCCCCAGCCACAATGGCAAACATAAAGGCTGCCCAGGCCCTGGAGGACTCAGCAACCCCGCCTCTGCCATTTGGCTGTGAGTTTCTGTAGGAGCTCATGTGGCCGCCGGCGGAACTTCTTCTGGGTGAAGTAGAAGAGGATGGGGTCCAGCACACTGTTGGCGCTGGCAAATGGCCGCGTGCCTTTGTAGGCTGCTGCAAAGGCCTCCAGCACAGGGCAGGAGACGCCCGGTGCCGAGCGCACCGCCAGGTAGGCTGTCTTGGTGATGTGAAAAGGCAGGAAGCTGATGGCAAAGGCAGCGGCCACCACCACTGCCATACGAGCCGCCTTGCCACGCCGCTCCTGGGCTACAGGCCCTGCCGGGCCATCCTGGCGGCACAGGCGGCGAGCCAGGAGACAGTAGCAGGCCAGCAGGGCAGCAAAGGGCAGCAGGAAGCCAATGACAGTGAGAGCCATGCCATAGGGCATGTAGTTGGTGGCCAGGTTGGGCGGGCTGAGGTCATAGCAAACAGTGCGGTTACGCTGGATGCCTGTGGCAGCAAAGATGGCTGTGGGCAGGCACTGGGCTGTCACAGCCAGCCACACGGCTACACATACTAGCCAGGCGGCCCGGCGGCCCCCACGTTTGTGCCAGGGCGCCAGTGGGTGGCAGATGCCCAGGTAGCGCTGGAAGCTGATGCAGGTGAGGAAGAGGATGCTGCCGTGCAGGTTGGCGTAGAAGAGGAAGCGGACCAGGCGGCAGGCGAAGTCACCAAAGGGCCAGTGGTCACCTTGGGCGTAGTTGTAGATGAGCAGGGGCAGGGAGCAGGCATACAGTAGGTCGGCCAGGGCGAGGTTTAAGGTGTACACGGCCGTGCGGGTCAGGGCCCGGCGGGACATGCAGATCTGGGCAATGACGCAGAGGTTCAGTGGCAGGCCAGCCGCCAGCACGGCCGAATACACAGGTGGCAGCAGCAGTTGCTTGAAGTTCTCACGGAAGACACAGGTGGTGGGTGGCAAGCCCAGAGCCTGGCCTGTGCCATTGTCCCGCTCCATGGCTGCCCAGCTGGATTTCCTACGTTCAGAGAGGCTAGGAAAGCAATACACAGCCTGTCAGTGATGTACTCACTCACCACCCAGCAGGCCCTGCCCCTACTTGAGCCTTGATTTCCCTGTCTGAACAGTGAGGGCACCAACTCTGTCAACTCTGCTACTCTAACCACCCTGTGGAAGCCCCACACAGACCTCACTTAGAGAAAACTTGGGATACAATAAAGCTCATGCTTGGGAGAAATCTGATTCACTGCGTTTCTATAGTACTCATTTTCCTTCAGCCTTCCTAGTGAACTTCTATTCATCCTTCAAAGCCCTGGTCATATGTCTTTCTCTGTTAGTGGAGATTGATGGACTTGGGTTTGAATCCCAACTCTGCTATGCATTTGCTATGTGACCTTGAGGTGGTGATTTCATTTCATCGGAGAAACGGGGGAATGTGGTGCCTGCCTCTCAGGGATGTCATGAGGTTATAAGCGCTAAATCATGCTGTGCAGGGCTGCCCCGGGCTCCCTGAGGTGTGGAGACTGGTCACGGTGGATCTGTGTGCTTCTCACAGTCCAGGACTCGCTTGAGGAGAGGGGCCATGTCCCGTGTCTCTCTGTGTCTTAGCCCAGGGTCTGGAGCAGAAAGGGCCCTGATAACTCTTAGTTAACCAATATGAAGGGTCCACACACCAGGAGCTCACTGAGGACAGCACCCATCTCCTCAGCCTGAACTCCACCTTCCAAAGACATGGTCCTTCTGGCAGACGTCTTGTTATCTGTAAAATAGGGAAGGAGGTGATTCCCGGTTCCCTACTGTATCTTTCCACTTGAGGCTACAAAGGTGGGTTTAGCAGAGCCTCTAACACCACAGCGCCCCCTGGCGCCCAGAATGAAAACAGTGTCTCTGAAGGCGGATGGGCGAGGGATCGTGTCATTTGTTTATCCGGACACAGTGAGTGGCAGGGACTGCTCCTTCTTTCTTCGTGAGTCAGAGCAGAGTCAGAACCAGAGCCCAGCTCCTCAGTCCAGAAGAGGCAGCTTAGTGTAGCCCACAGACATGGGACGTGTAGGTTACCTGGCCAACTTCAGAGCTAGGCAGGCCTGGGTTGAAATGTTGCTCCCCCACTTCCGTGCTGTGTGAGGCGGGGCATATCACAGTGTCCTCATCAGTGACATGTGCAGTGATGACATTCGGTAGTGCTCAATAAATGCCATGCCATTGCATTCTACATCTTGTCCCTCCTCTCATTCTTTCAGTCTGGGTTTTGGGAGAGCCAGTGGCACAAATACCCTAAGGGGTTTCCTGCTGGGGTAAGTCTGACTCCTAGACATTCACCTCTAAACTGACATTGTCATATTACTGGTGTCTAGAGAAAATTTGCAACTTAAATCCAATGGGCCTTTGAGATAGTGAGTCTAATCCTCCTCTTTTCCCATTTTACAGATGGGAAAAACTGAGGCCCAGAAAAAATATGAAGTCCTGCAGATGCACTCAGTAGGTGGTAAAGAGTTCAGGCAAAGTATATGGATTCTGATCCAGATGCTCAGGTTCAAGTCCCAGCTATGCCATGGATGAGCTATGTGGTTTGAGCACACTAGTTAACCTCAGTCCACCAGATTCCCCACCTGTAAAATGAGATGAGATAGTACCTGCCTTATAAGATTGTTGTGAAGATCAGTGCCTGGCATAGGGCCAAGTGTTTGCTGTTCTTAATATACCTACTAAGTAAGGTTATGGGATTTTTAAAAGTTATATCAGAGAAAAATACATGCCTCCCAAATTACAGTTTCATTTTGGTGAAGCTATTTTACCCCAATTCTGTGCAAAATGATAATGTTGAATTCTGTAGTCTGCATCCCATACTCCATGCCACCTTCAGTTATCAAAGATTCTTTGTGGGGCTTTAGCCCATATGCTAGGAGTGCTGGGTGCCCAGCTAGGACAAGGTAGGTACCACGGGGAGGTCAGAGGAAGAAACACACTAGCTCCCCCATAGCAGAGCCCAGGAAGCCAGGATTAACACAAGCAGAGAACGTCCACTCATCTCTTCATTCATTGGTTCAGGCCATTCTCATTCCCGTGTTCATTCTTTTGTTTTCACATGGCAGGCATTCACTGAGTCCACCCTGCCAGCTAGATACATGAAGGTGTAGTGTAAAGGTGGACATGGAGATACAGGAATACAGATACAGATATGCTAGTCTGATGGAGGAGACCAGTGTGAGCCACTGGATGGAAGAGACTTTTCAGAGCAGAATGAAAGACAGAGCAAGGTCCAGGTGTTTAGGAGGATTTCCATGGGTGGAGAAGGGTGTAAGGACAGCCTGGGTGAGGAGGAAGGCTGAGGGACACAGCGCCCTTCTACCATGTTCTCCTCCTCACCATAACCCTCTGTCCTTGCAGACTGGTGTGCTCTCACACAGGGTCTGACAAAGAAATCTGAGGAGAAAGAAAATTGCTGGTTCCGTGGGGCTGACCTTCAAGAGGCAGCCTCTGGCCTCCCTGCCTCTCTCCTCACAGAGTCGGAGGAGACCAGTCTGCAAGGGAAGAGGGTTTTGAGGAGAAGAGGTGTTAGAGGGGTGCTGTGTCCTTCAACCTTCCTTTGGGTGGCCCTCACCCTCAGATCCCACCCCCAGGGACAATCCTCTGTCTTAGATGCCTGGGGACTGCAGTCTGCCTCTCCCACGAGCCGGCGAGACTGATCCTCCTGGGACCACCTCCCTTCCCTCTTGGAGGGAGGCAGGGGCCTGCAGGAGGGGATCCGGGGCACAGCTTTCTGGGCAAACCTTCAGGGCTGTGTCAGGAAAGACTGGCCTGGCTGTCGCCCCAGCTCCCTGGTCTGCTTTTGAGGGCCTAGAAGAGCTGAGCTGTTCTCCCAGTTCCGGGCCGGGGGCTGGCCTCGAGGGGGATTTGCTTGGTTCTCACCTCCAGGCAGCAGCTGATCTTAGCTCTCACATCACTCACCAGCTCTTGGGTCCTAAGTCCGGGATCGGAACAGACCCCAGCCTCTTCCTGGGCTGGACTCTCCCCGTGGTGGGGGGTTTGCCAACAACTCGCTCTGACTACACCCTTCTTTGCATCCCTCTGCCCTCTGGGGAAAAGCCCAAACCCTTTTCCTGACATTCAAGGCCCCGCCAAGCCCTCCAGCCCTGTCCGAAGTATGTCAGGGCCACTCTGCTCCTCCCTCCACCCTTGCCCCTTCCCCTCTCATCACATCCCCAAGACATGGAGACGGCCACACAGCCAGTGGCAGCCAGAGAGCCGGACTCCCTCTCCAGCCTCCAGCTCCACTGTTCCCTTCACACAAAGTGCGATTCAACTCATCTGCATTCATCAAAATCCTGTGTCTATCTAGCTTCAGAGCTCACCTTGCTTCTTCCTTTCTGGGCCTTTTCTCCCTTCCTCTGGGGCCCCCCAATTCTGTGGGCCTCGTTTAGGTCAGCGCTGACCCCAGCCCGCCCTCAGTCACAGTTCCCTGTGTGCAGCCGCCCCCCACCCCCAACCCCTGCACTGACCCATGGCCCCAAGACGCACCCACACTCACAGGCAGCCTCCTGTCCCTGCAGCACGCTGGTGGTCCCAAGTGTGTTGGGGAAAGGGAAGCCAGAGCTGAGGTCCCCACTCTCCTGCCTCGGCCACGCTGCAACTCCTCTGACAGGGTGAGCAGCTTCCTCTGTTTCCTGGCAGGGCTGTCTCTGACTAAAAGAGCCCCTGTGGGGGTCACCGGCTCCCTCCCATCCCCAACACCACGCCTAGTGCCTGGCGGAAACTGGGTTTAAAGGAGCAAGGAGGTGGAAAAAGGGCGTCCTTCCCAGAACATTCCCCAACCCCAGCAGGGGAAAGCGGGGGATGGGGGTAGAGGAAGGGGGGTAGGGGAGAACCAGAGGCTGCCAGCCCACAGAACCGCAGTTTTCTTTCTGCCCAGCCCTCTCTCGGTCTTCTCAGTTGTCAAATGGGTAGGGCAGGGATTAGAGAGCTATCCTCCTTTAGCTGTAACACTCAGAGCCACGGGGTGAACATTCCTCCTCCCAGGCACTCGCTCCTTCATCCAGCCTTCCTTCCCTCATTCAACAGCTCACTCACCAACTTGTCCGTCTACCCATCTTTCCAGCACCGAGCATCTATTTCCAACGCTCCATGTGGCAATCCACTAAGACACCAACTTACTCAGCCGCCCTCTCCCTCCCTCCTTCCCTCTTCTCCTTTTCTCCACACACATTTATCAAGTACCTACTCTGTGTCACCAGATCCTCCCACGCTCCCCCATTTCGCGGTGACGCCCCTCCCACATGGCAGGTGCAGAGCACGTAACGAGTGATGGACGTGGGCAGTGGAGATAGATGTGAAGCCCCTGAGAACCCGGGGGCCTGTGCCAGATGCTCCCCAGACCCTCTTCACCACCAAACTGGCCTCACAGCTGTTAGCAGCACCAGAGTAGGAGATGTGGCTCCTCACTGTCCTGGGGAGGTCAGCTCCAGGGGTGGAGGCAGCATTCCAGGAGGGCAACTTGGAGGAAGTGGGCTTTGGTTTGGAGAAGCTGAGGCAGCATGGCAGGTGGCAGGGGAGGATGGCATGGGGAAAGAATGGTGCACTGGGAATTCGAAGCCCAGGTTCTTACTCTACCTTTGCCCCCAGTCACTGTCTGAGATAAGCCCCTCCCTTCTCTGAGCCTCCTTGGTAGAATATGGTCATACTGACCACCAGTGTGCTGGGAGGATGAAGTGCCACTCAGGGTGGCTCATCTACCCTGGGAGGTGCTGAAGAGAATCCTAGAGCCTGACAGCATCAGAGCTGAAGGTGCCCTTAAAGGCACCGATGTCGGCCGGGTGCCGTGGCTCACGCCTGTAATCCCAGCACTTTGGGAGACCAAGGCAGGTGGATCACAAGGTCAGGAGTTTGAGATCAGGCTGACCAACATGGTGAAACCCTGTCTGTACCAAAAATACAAAAATTAGCCAGGTGTGGCGGTACGTGCCTATAATCCGAGCTGCTCAGGAGGCTGAGGCAGAACAATTGCTTGAACCCGGGAGGTGAAGGTTGCGGTGAGCTGAGATTGTGCCATTGCACTCCAGCCTGGGTGACAGAGTGAGACTCCGTCTCAAAAAACAAACAAACAAATAAAAAAGGCACTGATCTCTCCCCAAAGCCATTTTTTCCCAGCAACGGGACTGAGGAACAGGGTGGGAACCCAAAGTTTGGATCACACTGAGAAAAATCAGATTTGAATTTCCGGTAAACACTTGGTCAGTTGTGCACAGATTGAGCACCTACTGCTTACTCAGGCCTGTGCTAAGGGGTCGCTTCCGCTGGCTGACTGTGGACCTCCTGATCGGATGTGAGCTGTGCTGAGGCTCAGGAGAGCAAGGTGGCCTTCAACTCAGCAGCCAGTCCTTTGCTGGGTCCCCAGAACAACCTCCCATAGCCACTCCCAGCAGGGCAGGTCACTGTCCCAGGAATGGGAATGGCTCTGAGGGCTCCTTGGGGGTATCAAAACCAGGGCAGGACTTGGGCTAGACGCCTAAGTGGTCTCAGTTCCTGCCACCTGGATGAAATACAAAGCTGTCCCTATCATGCCTCATCCAGAGGACCCAGACGTGCAGATCTGGAGACCCCTAATCCCACCGCTCTGCTCAGATAAGGGCACTTGGACTAACCTCAGAGGGTAAGGGAAGGCTCATGGGGCTCCACCTGACGGATGGAGAAAAAAACTAAGGCCAGCTGCCCCTTCTTCCCCTCTTCAAGGACATACAAGAGGCCTGGCCTGGCACCTCAGCAACCACTGAGCACCCACTAGCCACCGGCCTTTTAGTTCTTTGCCTTCCTAACAGAGTCTAGGTTTGAGGACTCTCAAAACCTTGAAACCACAGCATCCTAGGGCTTGGAACTTCAAAGAACCTCAGGATGACTGAATTGGAGCAAAGGAACTGCCCTGCTCTCACCAGGCCTTAGATTTGCCCATGGACCTGGCTAGGCCTAGAGGAGGGGGTGGGGCCCAGGAGGGAGCGATCACAGGTCTGAGGGGTCATGGGTGCACCTGGGAGAGTAACCCACAAAGCTCCTGGAGAAAGCATGTCCACTGCTGGGCACTGAAGGGCTACAGAGAACTGGACACACAGCAAGGCTGAAGAGGACGTCCCAGGCAGGAGGCCCAGTGTGGGCAAGGGCACAGAAGTGGGGAATGAGCTTACCCTCTGTGAGAAATAAATAAATATAGAAGCCAGAGCAATGGATGAGCTGTGCAAAGTGGGCCTCAGATGGGAGGTGTGAGGGGGACTGGCCAGTTATGAAACCTCCAAGGCAGAGCCCCCCTCTGGCAGAGATTCTCCCTCCTTGGCCTCCCAAAGTGCTGGGGTTACAGGCATATACCACCATGCCCAGACAGTGTATTTTCTTTCATTTCTTTTTTTTTTCTTTATTTTTTTTGAGACAAAGTCTTGCTCTGTAGCCCAGGCTGGAGTGCAGTGGCGGGATCTCGGCTCACTGCAACCTCCACCTCTCAGTCCCGGTTCAAGCAATTCTCCTGCCTCAGCCTCCAGAGTAGCTGGGATTATAGGCACACACTACCATGCGTAGCCAATTTTTTGGTATTTTTAGTAGAGACGGGGTTCCACCATGTTGGCCAGGCTGTTCTTGAACTCCTGACCTTGTGATCCGCCTGCCTCGGCCTCCCAAAGTGCTGGGATTACAGGTGTGAGCCACCGCATCTGGCCTTTTTTTCTTTTTTTTTGATCATAGTTTCACTCTTATTGCTCAGGCTGGAGTGCTGTGGCATGATCTTGGCTCACTGGAATCTCCACCTCCCAAGTTCAAGCGATTATCCTGCCTCAGCCTCCCGAGTAGCTGGGATTACAGGTGCCCACCACCACACCCAGCTGATTTTTGTATTTTTAGTAGAGATGAGGTTTCACTATGTTGGCCAGGCTGCTCTTGAACGCCTGACGTCAGGTGATCTGCCTGCCTCCATCTCCCAAAGTGTTAGGATTACAGGCGCGAGCCACTGCACCCAGCACCAATGTCATTTCTTCTTTTCTTTTTTTTTTTTTTTTTTTGAGACGGAGGGTCGCTCTTGTTACCCAGGCTGGAGTGCAATGGCGCAATCTCGGCTCACCGCAACCTCTGCCTCCTGGGCTCAGGCAATTCTCCTGCCTCAGCCTCCCGAGTAGCTGGGATTACAGGCACGCGCCACCATGCCCAGCTAATGTTTTGTATTTTTTTAGTAGAGACGGGGTTTCACCATGTTGACCAGGATGGTCTCGATCTCTTGACCTCGTGATCCACCCGCCTCAGCCTCCCAAAGTGCTGGGATTACAGGCTTGAGCCACCGCGCCCGGCCTTAGTGTCATTTCTTAAATGCCTATTCTGTACCAGATGTTTTATCTGTAGTTCTGGGCAATTTGGTGGGGGGTGGCTTATTCCCTCCCCTTTACAGATGAGGAAACTAAGGCTTAGGAAGGGGATTCCCAGGGGAGTTGGGTCTTCCCCGCACTGAGGCCCTGTAGCCATGAGATGGCGCCAGTGGACAGCCAGCCACGCTCCTTCACACAGCCAGGGAGGGGTGAGGGCAAGGCCCGTCTGCCCACAGCTGGGGCCTCCCCTCTGGGCTGCCACTGAGCGGCCTCAGGACTGGGTTTCCAATCTCAGTTCCTCTTGGCCCAGTCCCCCACATTCGTCCTACTCACCCTCCCCAGATGAGCTGAAGCCCTTGCTCTCAAGTTCTCACCCTGGTCCATGTGGTCACAGGAGCCACTGGCCCTGACTGTCTGAGGTAGAGGCCCGAGACTCAGGCATCCACTGCCGATCTCCACTCCGGGTACACCTTCGGCAAAACTCTGCAGCCCCTCACCTCACAGCGGGGACAGCCTCTGCCAATTTCCTTTATTCAGTTCAGGCGACAACCATGAGGTCAATTTAGAGCAGGAGCGATTCCATATGGATATAGGAAGAAATGACAAGGGGCCAGGCCCTTCAGGCTGCATAGATCCTATGATCTCGGGATAAACTTCACATGACCCCACAGCCTCCCCCATCCCCTGAGGCCTTCATATCTAGTGGGGATGAGGGGACCTGTTGGCCAAAGGCAGGAGCTGGAAGCCTGAGTCACTGTCTGCCAGCCAGCTGAGGCAGGAACCAACTCAGACCAGGCTGGACGTGGGAAGAGGCTTCCTAATCTTGGCCTGCCTGCCTGCTGGGAAATAAGGCCTGGAAACCCCCTTGCTGGGGCCCTGGACCGTGAGTTAGCAGCAAGGGCACAGGATGACGGGGTCAAGAGTTAGCTTCCTTCCCTGGAGGAGTCAGAAAGGCTGGAATCCACCACCAACTTGCTGTGTGACCTAGAGTGAGCCACCTACCCTCTCTGAGCCTGGGTAAACAGGGCTATTTATGGTACCTACCTACTGTACAGGGTCACTATACCCTCTGTGCCCCAGTCATTAACCCAATCCTGATTCTAGGCAGCCTCTAGCCTGGGGCAGGGGCAACCCAGAAGACAGATGGCAGGAAGCAAAGTCCTCTCACATGGAAGAGTTCTGGTCCTACCTGTGGCATCTGGCTGGCTACAGGACAAAGCTGGCAGGCGGGAACACAAAGGCAGGGGCCCTGATTTCTATTCTCTTTTCCCACTTCCCCTTCTCAACTCCTGGTCACAGGAATTAAAGTTAAAATGGAAACAGCCATCTTCAGTGAAAGGAAGAGGAAGCTGCAGCTTTGGGGAATTTGGGGGCTGGGGCTTCTTCGTTTGGTTTCTCTCCAGCCTTTTCAAATTTAGCAAAGATGTAACTTGCATCTCCTGAGACCCTGCTATGTATCGGAGGCCCCAGCTGCCCAAGAGTGCACCCAGAAGCCCCAGCACAGCCTGGACACATGTATTCACTGAGCATGGACGACACAGCAAGCACAGTACAACATGCTTGATGTGCCATGTCTCATTCTCTCTTCACAACTACTGTTTCCATTTTACAGATGAGATGACTGAGGCGTAGCAAAGTTGGCAACAGGTTCTTTCTTGGGAATGTGAATAAAGAGGGTGAGAGACCAGACAGCCCCAGTGGGCACAAGACTGAGAAGTCAAGGGCAGCCCTGAGACTGAGCTGAGGAACTGTGTGGATAGCACAGAGGCCCAGGGAGCAGCTGGGACAGGGCAGCCCCTGATGAGCAGAGGAACAGCCTGTGGTGTCCACTTGTGTAAGTCCACACCTATAGGGCTACTGTGCCTCCCACCCAGTGCTCCAGGAGATCCCTGGGGCCTCCTAAAAAAAACTCTCCCATGGAGCTAGTGGGAGAGGCTCTCCATACCTTTCCTGGACGACCAGGCTGCCCAATTTGTTTGTCTCCTTGTGGGAGAGGTCACTTGGCTCTCCCTTCGAGCAGGAACCTGGTGCTTAGCTGGCTGACAGCCTCAGTTAGTGCCTTCAGGATCCACCCATCCTCCCAGATAACCATAGGTTCCAGTCTATGGGGGAAGAGATGGCCCAGGTCCAGCCGCCTGGCGAGCCTGGCATTGTTCAGCTCCTCTGTAGCTTCTTCCCACCCAGTTTCCAGACTCCCTCTCATGATGACGATCCTGCCCTCTGATTTTCCTTTGGGGGATCCCCCCTTCTCCCATCTAGAGTTTTGGGGATCTGGGAGTGATGGCTCTGTGACCTAAACCTGCCAATGAGAGAAGAGCGGGCCCCTCAGGCCTGTAACTGGCTCAGGGTGGACGGGCGACATTTACTGCTTGACTCAGAGTCAATTCTGGTGGTTTTGCTAGGACATCAGGAAGGAGACAGGTCTTCCACAGCATTTGCAAAGCTGGTAGAAAGCGAGGCAGGAGCTGCTAGAGGCAAGGGTAACAGGCGCTGTCCTGGGCGATGGAGATACTGCCACCAGGGAGGAGACTGTCCACATAGAAAGGCAGGGAATGGCAGGGATGACAGATGGGGATGCATTGTTTCCTGAGAACAGCATTGAGTGCCTGGCTCCAGCTGCGCCTGAGGTTTTACCTTTGGTGTCGTGAGCTGATAAACTCCTTTTGCCTTAATCCATTTGACCTAGAGCTATGTCACTTGAAACTAGGAGTCCTGCCTGTAGATCTGTACCTTGTGCCCAGGAAGAGAGCTGACATTTCCCTATGGGAAAACTGAGGCCAGAGAGGTTAGGAACTTGCCCAAAGTGTACTGTAAATCCACCATAACAGCCTGCCTCTTAGGAAGAGTGGCCTAAGAAAGGACAAAGAAATGGAAGTCATGAGTCAGGGCAGAGAAGAAGACCAGCCAAAGGGGTGGTGTCAGACTCTCTCCCTTTCCTTTTCTAACTGTGCTAGAAGCTGGGGACAAGGTTTGCTTTGCCTCTGGGGCCTCAGAGACAGTACAGGCTTTGGCTCGGAACAGGCACTGGGAAACGTTGATGACTGGATCCAGTCTATGAAGATGCGCCCCACGGCACTGTCCTTGGTGCTGCCTGGCTCCATAATTTTTTTTTTTTTAACCTTTGTCTGATGACAGAGATTTGTCGAGGAAGATGAAGGTAATGGCTGCGGGAGTTGCACCTCTGAGACTGCTTGGGTCCCCCAGTCCCCACCTCACACAGGGCAGACCACCAACCCTGCCAGGTGGTTATTGTGGTTTATGACCCTGCCCATTTCCCAGGCAGACCCTGAGGCCCGAAGTTAGGCAGTTCTGTCCACAACACGTACAGGTAAGGGGGTGCCTCAGGGAACTCCTCCCCTCTTGTGAAAGGCAGCCCCTGCCTTGACTCTTGCTCTGATCATCCCTAGCTCCTCCTAGGGCCTGAGCCCACCCGGCAGAGATAAGACATCCAGCTGGACCCAGGGGTCAATGACAGGGCTCTGAGTTCTGGACCGTCAGGACTAAGGAAGCCTTAAGGTCATCTGACCCAGAGGTCTCCCCACCATCCCCTCAGGGAAGGGGGCTCTCTGAAGCCTTCCTGACTGGGTTTGTTTGGCCCCTGCTTCCATACTTCACATTACGGGGAGCTCACTCCTCTCCTAGGCCACTGCATTCCACCTTGAGAAAGCTCACTGGGAGATATACTTTGTCACTTCAAGCCCCGAGATTTGCCCCTAGTCTGCTTTCCCACACCAGTCCAGCTTGCCTCTGGGACCATAGAGCTTGGCTGCCCCAGGACACCCTGCAGAGATTGTCCCAAGACCATCCATCTATTGGTCTTCATTCTCACCAGGCAATTTCAAGGCGCATGTCCAGACCCCAGGAGACCTATTGGTGGGTCCTCAAGGATGAGGCCATGGTCTGTGACTATTTTCAAACCTGAAGACAAAACCATTCACTACCCTCTGTCCTGTATCATTGCCTGCCTAGGGCCTGTGATGGGGGCACGGTCTCTTCTCACATTTTGGGAGGAGGAAACTAAGACCCCCAGCAGCTTAGTTACTTGCCAGGGCCACCAATCCATCAGTGATCTTCCGATCAGCTGGACTGCCTGCCATCAAACCCCAGATCCTCACCTTCACACTGGCCCATTTGTGGCCAGTCCAGTGTGGGAGGAAGAGGGCTTTGTGGGTGCCTGAGGGGTGGCCTTGGAGGAAGAGATCAAAGTCAGGGGCAACTACCTCGTTCAGAGTGCAATGTAGGGGGTCGGCAGTCAACAGGTGGCTCCTGCAGTGGAGCATGCATGAAGAACACGGGACAGCTGGGTGCAGTGGCTCACGCCTGGAATCTCACCACTTTGGGAGACAAAAGGCAGGAGGATCACTTGAGCCCAGGAGTTTGAGACCAGCCTGGGCAACAGAGAGAAAGCCTGTCTCTATCAAAAAATGTTTAAAAATTAACTGGGTGTGTTGACATGTGCCTGTAATCCCAGCTACTTGGGAGGCTAAGGTAGGAAAATCTCTTGAGCCTGGGAGGTTGAGGCTGCAGTGAGCTATGATTACACCTCTGCATTCCAGCCTGGGCTGCAGAGCGAGACCCTGTCTCAAAAAAGGGGCACAGGACAGATCCCCTCAGGTGGTCAGTCAAAGGACACCTTGTCCATGGAACCTTCTACTACCACTCCAAGCTAAAATTATAACCTCCACCCAGCACATGCACACATGATTCCTCTGCCCTTTCTCTGCTATATTTTTCTCCTTAGCATTTCACATCTTTTAACATACTGTTCTACTTACTTATTGGTTATTGTCTCTCTCTCCTGACTGGAACATAAAATCCACCAATTCAGGGGTTTTTTGTGTTTTTTTTTTTCACTGCTGCATGTACCTAGGACAGTGTCTGGCATATAGTAGGTGCTCAATAAATATTTGTTGAATGAATTAACAGATACATTTCCAGAGGTGGTTCAATTATGTCCACATAGAGAGGATTTGGTGCACAGGGGACTTAGCTTGAGGCTGTTTATACAGGAAGCTGTAGGTTGTACTTAAGAGTATGTGTTTATTGGGGATTAGGAACAGTTAGAGATTAAATGTGAGCACCAAAGGCCAGCCTTGGGGCTGCTTCTGTCTAGCTGTGTGTGAGATTCCAGCTGCGAACAGTCCCAGCTGAGAGGGGTGAACAGGACTTGGCCTGGCAGGGCTGGGCAGCCCACATCTCCCTCCTCCCCTGTCTGAGGCTTTCCCTGATATTCTCACCTCGCTGCACAGGATCACTCCCTCCTCACCGGGGACCAGGCCCAGGATCTTCCTGGCTTCTCTCCCTTCCCTTGCCAGCCTAGGCCTCCACCCCAGGACCCAGGATTCCCGTGAACACAAACAGTCAATTCGTGTCTCCACACTGCTTCATCTTGCACGGTGGGGCTGAGTAGAGTTGAATGCCTGAGGACCCACAGACACTGTCACTGCCCCTCGTGGCTGGGTCCTCAACCTTTAGTCTGTCCTAGGGCGGCTTCCCTCCCCTCCCCTCTCTTCTAAGCCTTGGCGCCATCTTTTTTCTTGGCCCTATACCTTCAACCCCAGCAGCCCTCAACTCTTCCTTCAGAGCAGACAGCCTTTCAGAGGGCTGCCTTCAGCTTCCCACTGCCCAGATAAACCGCTGTGTCTGCACCTTCTCTCCTCACCCCTCCACAGCCCCGCTGGGCCCAGGCACTGCCTCCGGCCCCCTCGTCAGCATCCACCCTGTGCTGAATCTGCTGGTTCCTTCCCTTCCGCCCGAACACTCTCCACTCCCCAGTCTCCCTCTCATCTGAGCAAAATCTCTTTCTTGACCCCTCGTGCCTCTCCATCTGTTCCTCTTCCTCCTGCACAATCAAGCTTCTGGAAGAGTCACCCACGAGCCCTACTTCTACTTCCTCCCTGCACCCATTTCTCACACCTCTTCAGTCAGGCCCAGGGCAGAGCAGGAGCCTTTGGGCCCAGCTCCAGAAAGAGCAGTGGGTACCCTGTCTCCTGGGTGAGGCTGGCAAGATGGAACCAAGGAGCGGGTGACTGTCTGAGCTCCATCCACAGGAAATCTCCAAAGTGATCTTGACAACACAGGTCTTGGGGAGAAAACAGGCCACTGTGGGTGGCTGGGCTTGACATCCCTGAGCACCACTTGGGGCTGGTGCGGGGCTGGGGGGGGTGGAGAGCTGCCTCTGTAGCTTCCAGGAAAGGGCCTGGACTCTGCCAGGTGTGGGCAGGGGCACCTCCAGGACATCTGTTTAGCAGGGGATCAGGGAGGTGACTGGTTGGGATGATACCTTTGCATAGCTCATGACACTGGTGTGAGAAAAACATCAATGGTTTCTGTCACAGAATAGGAGGGGCCGTTGATTGTGAAGCATGTGAGGGTGGGGTCACAGGGCTCCCCAGATTATTCCCTGGTACTGCTCCTAAGGATAAAAAATGTGAGGATTCACTCCTGGACAGGCCTCTCCTCAGAGCTCACCAGAGAACTCAGAGTTCTTCAAGCCCCAGTCCATGGAATTAGATCCAAATGCCCATTCCCGGCCTTTGTACCCTCTGCCACCCATCACTGTTCCCTCTGCAAAGCTTGGCACCCAACAGACCTGGTTCCTGTCCTGACTCTGCAGCTTATGAGCTGTGACTTTACCTCTCTGAGCCTCAGAGTCCTTAATTTTAAATACTGTCAACAGTCACAGCATCACTGGGGGCTCAAAGGAAATAATGGGTCTAGACCACCTAGCCCAGTATCTGGTGAACAGTAAGCATTTGCTCACTGGTGCTTCCGCTATTGCTCAAAATCTTATCATAGACCAGCCAAGCTCATGGGAAATAACCTCCCTTGCAACCTTTGCTTCCTCCCTCCCTCCCTCCCTCCCTCATTCATTCATTTACCATGCATTTACAAGGAGTCTTACAATGTGCAGATACTTTTCTGGGCTCTGTCCTTTGATGAGCCACCATTAGTGGAAAAGACAGATGAAGATGTAGACCCCTGGGTCTCTAGGAAGACAAAGGAAGCCTCTACCCCTGTCTGTGGTATCAAGGAAGGCTCCCTGGGGGAGGTGATTCTTTGGTGGAGTGTGGAAAAGGAAAGGGCAGATGCTCTAGGCAGAGAGACCTGCTGGAGATGTGGGACTTCAGAGTACCTGTAAGTGTTTGTGTTTGCAGGGGCTGAGGGGGCCCTGTAGGAGGTGAGGCTGAGGGATCACTGGAGCCAGGCCCAACAGGCCTCACAGCGCCAGGCTCCATGTGTGGCCTCTGCACTGAAGGTGCCAGCTGAGGAGAGCCCTCACTGGGAGAGCTGTTTCTAAAACAGGGCAGAGGCGTGATCAAATCTGAGACTTAGAGGGTCCCTTGGGCTGCTAGATGGAGGATGACTTGGTTGCGGTTAGATTCAGAGAAAATACGGCCTAAAGTGGGGTTGTGGCCGGGGGCTGGGCAGGCTCCAGGGACCAGCCAGTGGTAGGCCCACATCAAGGATTTTGAATGCCAGGCTCATGGCAGTCTTCCCTGTCCCCTAATAAGCCCTGGCAGCCAGAGTGCTGGAAGGACAGATGTCCTACACCAGTCCTCAGGTCACAGATGGAAAGCTGGGGCCCAGAGCAGGCAAGAGGATGCCGTAGCCCTGCAGGGAGCCAGTGGGGAGCCTCCGATCTCTGTGTCCCATCACCAAGCCCGCTGCTCCAGTCTGCCTCTCCCCCCCGGGGGAAGCGAAGGCGTGGCTTTGGTAGTGAGGGACCTGGAGGAGTAGAAGGATGACTTGCTCCAACTGGCAGACCCATGCAGGCCCCCTCTATCAGGCAGATGGGGAGGGGAACCCTTAGAGCTTCCAGAGTTCTCTTCTCTCCTTCTTTACACCCATTTTGCAGTGAAGGAAACTGAGCCCAGGAGAGGAAAGACATTCAGCTCCTGGGACAGCACAGCCATCTGAGCATGGAATGTCAGCTGTGGGAGAGAGAATACCTGACTCCCAAGCCTGACCTTGCCCCTGGGCAGCTGGATTCACAGTCCCCAAGGACACTCAGCTGGCAAGGGGTGGAGCTCCAATAGCACCACTGTCCTTCTCATGCCTGGCCCTTGCGCCCAGCACCATTCCCCAGGGGTGACTTCCCTTCCATCTTAGCCTGTGTCTGTGAGCCATGGCTGAGCACGATAGAACGGGAAGGAACTGTGTGCCATCTGCTCCAGATCACTTGGATGTGGTCTGGTCCCTTCTTGGATGGAGGAGTCTGGGCCCCACCCTGCCCTAGGGAGCCAGATGTCCCCAGCACAGCTCAGCTAGCCTGTGCCCCACTGGGTCTCCCAGGGTGGGCTTCAGTGGTGAAGCCAGACTCTGGACCTTGGAGCTTACAGACTTGGCCTAGCATCCTGAGTGTCTGGTCTGTGCTTGACCTGGACTGTACCAGCGCCCGATGATGGGGTGAGGGAGTGGGTGAGCTGATATAGGAGGCACAGTCACTGGCCATTTAGAATGGTCAGTGCCAAGTGCCTGCTATCCTCTAATACCACTTGGAGAGGCCAGCAGGGCAGGACTTGCCATTTCTTTGGTGGAGAAACTGAGGCCTTGCTTCATGTCAGTCACCAAGCCCTGTGTGCACTCCATTTTCACAGACTCCTCTCCTTTTGCCCATGACCCTCCTCTGACCTCTGCCACAGCCTTCTCATGCTTTTGGGTTTTCCATCTCCAGGGCTGGCCCAGCCCCTTTCTGTGGCCAGATGGACCCTGGCTCAGCGAAAGTCTGACTTCATCATTTCTCTTTCTACACCCTCTCTATATCTTCCCACTGCCTGAGGATAAAGGCAAACCCAGTCCCTGGTGACCTCTCCACTCAGCTCTGACTCCTGCCCCTCGCACGCGACCTGCTGGGCCCTGATGTACTTTCAGTTCCTGCTCTTTTTTTCCCCTCATCAGTGCTGCATCCACCACTGGACTTCCCTCTCCCCACATCTGTGCCTGGCCAACTCCCATTGTAAACTCAGGGACAGGGAGACCCAGGTCCTGGCCAGAGGCGCTCAGTGGGGACAAGGGACAGCTACCTGAAGATCCATAATCCAAAGCCCCAGAGTCAGTGTCCCAGAGTCCTGCCAGAGCGCAGGCAGGGAGGGACGGTTCCAGAGGAGAGAAGGCTCAGTGAGGAGGTGGCAATGAAACAGTCAAGTGTATGTAGACGTAAAAGGCAAAGTGAACAAAAGGCGGAGTCTGGGAGAGCCCTGTTGAAGGATGGTGAACAGAGCTGGAACTGCTCTGGATGAGCTTGAAAAGAGGCCCAAACTAATAATGATGATAAAACAATTATTGAAGCCCTAGTGTGTGCCAGATGCACATTACCCCATTTAATTCTCATAAGGACCCTGCAAGGTGGGACTGCTTATTATCTCACTTTTATGCTTCTGGTGGGGAAACCAAGGCACAAAGTTTAGCTCAAGGTAGCACAGGGAGAAGGAATGACTCCTGGGCTATGAACCCGGGGAGTCTGGTTGCAGAGTGCACATTCTTAGCCCCTACCATAAAGCAGGGCTGGGCTAGGAAGGATTTCAGGTGGCAGGGGAATCCAGCCCCCCTACTGCTCTGACCCTACTTGCCTGGGGCCCAGTCTGCCCTGGCCTCACATTTCCATCAGTCACAGGGCCTCATAAATGCTGCGTCCTCTAGGAAATCTTCAGGGGTCAACTGGAAGGAGTCCCTCTACTTCTCCCAGGCCCCTCACAGGAAGCCTAAGGTAAGGGACACCCTTCTGAGCAGAGCTTCCCAACTCTGGCTGCCCATCAGACTCCTGGACTCTTTTTGGGGAGGAACGTTTGCCTGTCTAGCATTTCTTCCTATTGGGAGCCTCCTGCCCCCATTCAG
Organism: Sapajus apella; assembly: GCF_009761245.1. Classification (NCBI taxonomy): domain Eukaryota; kingdom Metazoa; phylum Chordata; class Mammalia; order Primates; family Cebidae; genus Sapajus; species Sapajus apella. The sequence goes on along the minus strand of NW_022437046.1, from coordinate 2,213,156 downwards.
TGGCGATTTTCTTCATTCTAGGTGGTCGCCGGACTCAGCATCCATCCAGACTCCTCACCAGTGATTGGTTCAGGGCCGACCAATTAGAGTTTGCCCCAGGAATTTTTGTGGAACCAGCGTGAAACATTCTCACTCTTTTCCTCCTGGATTATTAGCTGTGTGGACCATGGAAGCCTGGTGCTTCTGGGAAGAACTTGAGTGAGAATGTAGGAAAGTCAGGAGAGGGATGATCATGTCATCCTTGTAACTGCTGGATGTAGCCATGTCAGGTGCCTGTAATCCCAGCTGAGGTAGAAGAATGCTTGAACCCGGGAGGCAGAGGTTGTGGTGAGCCACGAGATCGCACCACTGTACTCCAGCGTGGGTGACAGAGCAAGACTCTGTCTCAAAAAAGTGCTGGAGCTGGAATGGTGGTGACGTGATAGTTGCCCAACAGTATGCATATACTTAATGCCAGTGAATTGTACAATCAAAAAGGATTAAAACTGTAAATTTTGTTATGTGTATTTTATCACAATAAAAGACAAAATAGCCGGGCACGGTGGCTCAAGCCTGTAATCCCAGCACTTTGGGAGGCCGAGGCGGGTGGATCACGGGGTCAAGAGATCGAGACCATCCTGGTCAACATGGTGAAACCCCGTCTCTACTAAAAATACAAAAAATTAGCTGGGCATGGTGGCGTGTGCCTGTAATCCCAGGTACTCAGGAGGCTGAGGCAGGAGAATTGCCTGGACCCAGGAGACGGAGGTTGCGGTGAGCCAAGATCGCACCATTGCACTCCAGCCTGGGTAACAAGGGCAAAACTCCGTCTCAAAACAATAAAAAAATAAATAAAAGACAAAATAAAAATAAACAAATACAACTCAGCCCTGACCAGCACATCTACTGTATTGGGAGACAATTCTCCAAGGGCTACTCAGATTTCTGCATGTCTTATGGGCAGAGACAGACTGCCTTTATTCCAGACAACCTTTTCAAGGATATTTGTAGAGCAGACAGCCTTGGAAGAGAAAGATTAAGATAGTGTCCCCTAATGGAGCCAAAGCCAGGTTTACCGCATGTTCTCACTCACAGGTGGGTGTTGAACAATGAAAACACGTGGACAAAGGGAGGGGAGCATCACACACTGTCTGTTGTCAGGGGGCTAGGGGAGGGACAGTGAGGGGTGGGGAGGGTGGGGAAGGGTAATGTAGGGAAAAATGCCAGGTATAGATGATGGGGGGGATGGAGGCAGCAAACCACCTTGCCATGTATGTACAACAATCCTATTCAACAATCCTGCATGATCTGTACATGTACCCCAGAACCTAAAGTACAATAAAACAAAAACAAAATAGGTTTATTGACTATCTGGTATAACTAACAAATATGATGTCTTTCTCCGGGCAAAGTTCAGGCAGGCTTACTGCCCCTTACAAAAGATACAGACTGCCTAAGCTCCAGGTTCCTTTCCTTGTTATGCAAGCTATTGCATGTGCAGCTATTATCTGGATTTTGCATTGTCCTGCAGGAATTTGGGAACTGGTGCAAATGCTGATATTTGGGCTACTCCTATTGCTGTGAGGAACAAAGTTCTTTATCTTTAACCAGAAGTCTTGTGTCTTCTGCCAACATCTATGAAACTGCAGCCAGTAACTCATTGGCTTACAAGTGTGGTCAAATCGCAGGCCCTTCCCAGTTCTTGATACTTTTTGCATTAGAATCTCAGGTGGGAGACAAAAAAAAAATCTGTATTTCTGGCCGGGCCCAGTAGCTCATGTCTGTAATCTCAGCACTTTGAGAGGCCATGGTGGGCAGATCACTTGAGGTCGGGAGTTTGAGACCAGCCTGGCCAACATGGTGAAACCCGGTCTCCACTAAAAATACAAAAATTAGCCAGGTATGCTGGTGCACACCTGTAATCCCAGCTGCTGAGAGGCTGAGGCACAAGAATCACTTGAATCCAGGAAGCAGAGGTTGTAGTGAGCTGAGATCGTGCCACTGCACTCCAGCCTGGGCGACAGACTGAAACAGTGTCTAATAGTAATAATAATAATACAATCTGTATTTCTGATGTTATGACGCAGTGGGCTAACTTGGGTTTATAGGAATCTTGTCCTAGACCTAAGCCCCTGAAGAGCTGGTTTCCTCCTCTTGGAAGCTGCTTCTCCCTTTTCACTCCAGCTGCTAGGACACCCATAGTCAAGTTTCGCTGTTCACGTACCTGAGGATCAACATTCATCTCAACCTTCTATGTAATTTCTATATTCCTGCTCCCGTATTTTAAAAAATTAAGGTGAAACTCACATACCATAAAATTCAGCCTTTCAAAGTGGACAGTTCACAGGTTTCTAGCATATTTACGAGATTGTGCAACCATCATCACTACCTAATTTCAGAACATTTTTATAACCACAGAAAGAAATCCTGTACCAAGTAGCAGTTACTCCCCATTTGTATTTTACCCATTCCCCTGGAAACCCACTAATCTCCTTTTTGTATTTATGAATTTGCCTGTTCTGGACCTTTTATGTAAATTGAATCATACAATATGTACCTTTTTGTGTCTGACATATTTTACTTAGCATGTCTTCAAGGTTCATCCATGTTGTAGCATAAATCAAAATTTCATTTTTATGGCTGAATAATATTCCATTGTACAGATAGACCACATAATTGTTTATCTGTTCACCCACTGATGGCATTTTGGGTTATTCCCACTTTTTGGCTATTACAAATAATGCTGTATAAACATTTGTGTAGAAGTTTTTGTGTTTTAAATTTTCTCGTGTATACACCTTGGAATGGAACTAGGGGATCATTTGGTAACTCTATGTTTAACTTTTTGAGGTGCTGCCTAACTGCACTCCACAATGGCTATATAATTTGTCATTCTCACTAGTGTCAGGCCTCCACATGCAAGCCCGGACCCAGAAAGTCTGAAGTCCCGCCAGCCTTGGCTGATTACCACCCACAACCCTGCATTCGCCATTATCCCTGATCGCCCAGTGGGCCCAGCGGAGCTTCCCGTCCCCACCATCATTAAGCTTCCCTTCACCGCACCCTGCCATCTTAACTGTACTTGCTTTGTGAATATCCCTCCGCCCCACCTTACCATCTTAACTACTCTTATGCCGTACCCCACCCACCATTGTAAGTGATCTTATGGTAATGTAGACTCCTTGCCCCTACCCCCACCACTGTAACTGATCTTACTCCATAACACCCAAAAGATTTGCCCCAACCTATAAAACCAACTCCTATCCCACCGCCCTTCGCTAACACGCTTTTTGGCCTTAGCCCACCTGCACCCAGGTGAATAAACAGCCATGTTGCTCACACAAAGCCTGTTTGGGGGTCTCTTCATTCAAAGCGTGCATTTTTAACAACTAGCAGTATATGCGAGCTCCAATTTCTTCACATCCTCGACAACACTTGTTATTGTCTGTCTTTTTCCTTGTAGCCATTTTAGTGGGTGTAAAGTGGTATCATATTGTGGTTTTGATTTGTGTTTCCCTAATTGCTCCTTTTTTTATGTTATCACTAACATTTTACCATTTAATAATATGCTCTGAGGCCTGACATCTTGTGAACAAGAACCCCACGGAGTGGGAGAGTCATGAGTTTTAGGGACAGATAGTCTCAGGTTTGAACCCCTCTGCTTCTACTAGTTATATTAGCTGGAGCAAGTTATTTAACTCTCTGAGTCTCAGTTTCCCCATTTATTTTATGTGAGTTATAATATGAACCGCTCTTGGTGTTGCTGTTATTATAAGATAAATCTATAATAAAGCCCCTGAGTGAGCCTGGCACAAACAAGTCCTCAATGAATCTCACCAATGAATGTAAGAGTCGGAAGGGAGATTTCTAGTCTGGGAGGAGACCTAGGCTGGGGACTGTTTAGTTTTTTGTTGTTGTTATTTTTTGTTTGTGTTTTTTTTTTTTTTTTTTTGAGACGGAGTTTCGCTCTTGTTACACAGGCTGGAGTGCAATGGCGCGATCTCAGCTCACCGCAACCTCCGCCTCCTGGGTTCAGGCAATTCTCCTGCCTCAGCCTCCTGAGTAGCTGGGATTACAGGCATGCGCCACCATGCCCAGCTGATTTTTTTGTATTTTTAGTAGAGACGGGGTTTCACCATGTTGACTAGGATGGTCTCGATCTCTTGACCTTGTGATCCACCCGCCTCGGCCTCCCAAAGTGCTGGGATTACAGGCGTGAGCCACCATGCCCGGCCTGTTTGTGTTTTTTTTAGGAGATGGAGTTTCACTCTTGCCCAGGCTGGAGAACAGTGGCGCGATCTTGGCTCACTGCAAACTTTGCCTCCCGGGTTCAAGTGATTCTCTTGCCTCAGCCTTCCAAGTAGCTGGGATTACAGGTAAGCACCACCACATCTGGCTAGTTTTTGTATTTTTAGTAGAGACGGGATTTCACCATGTTGGCCAGATTGATCTTGAACTCTTGACCTTGTGATCCACCTGCCTTGGCCTCCCAAAGTGCTGGGATTACAGGCGTGAGCCACCGCACCCGGCCGACTGTTTAGTTTTTAATCTATTATCTGCTTTACTCCAGCAACTTTTTGCAACAGAGGCATTTCTATCCCAAACACCGGCCTCTCTGTGCCTCTGTTTTCCTTCTATGCTATGGAGGCATGTCCTCCTCAGGAAGGCACCATGGGAGGGCATGAAGAACGAAGATGTTGTCAAGTGCGATAGGTTCTAACACTTCCAAGTCTGTCTCTTGGCTCAACCATCAGATTAGCCACTGCCCGAGGGAATGTCTCCTCCCTCAGACAATGGGCTCTCCTCCTGTGCAGAGTCTGTCCCTGTTGTGTCCCTGTCCCTCAATAGAAGGGACAGGACACTCAGGAACTGTGGGATGATTTAAAAGGCTGGTTCCCATCCCTCTGGTATGACAGAAACAAGGTTATCCCTCACTCTGAGTTGAGATCTGCCTTCTGGTACCACAGGACAGCCCCTACTCTGTCCCAGGCCATGAAAACCAGCTGGGACTGACTGCCTTGGGAGTCAGGATGCCAGACTCTGTCTCAGCTACTGCAGAGTTCATCTTCCTGGGGCTCAGTTCCCAGCCCAAGAGTTCCTGAGGGGAGAGCTGGACCCACTAGCCCCTGGGTTCCTGGCATCCACACAGGGCTGGGCACAGAAGCCACTGACCCAGCCTACGGCATCTCCATAGACCAATGACTGTGTCTTGTGTAGGCCCTGCCCTCCCATGGAGCCATTAATGACATGGCCAACCTTGGGAAAGGGGAAGCAGCAAGATATCGCCCCATGCCAGGGCATTGGCCCTAACTACACAAGTCAGCAGTCAGAGAGGGAGAGTCAGAGCCTGGGCTGCCAGATGCCCACTCCAGACTGAAACAGAAACCCATTTCAGAGAAAAATGAGGAAATGGCCCCGAGGCAGGAGTGGGCAGGGGGGGCTGTTGCACCCAGCTTCCTGAGAGTCTCGACTGGCCCTGGTTCCTCTGCTGTAATGGACACCTATTGCCAGTCTCTGCTGACTCATTCTCATGCTAAGGAACCAGAAACCTAGGTTCAGAGCTCTGGGTCTGCACACTGACAAATTATAGTTCCAGCTCCCACACCGGACATGATCCTTTAATTTCTCTGAGCCTCAGCTTTCTCTACTGCAAAATAGGAATAACAATAATCCTAGCTGCTTTCTTTCTCCTTCCTTCCTTCCTTCCTTCCTTCCTTCCTTCCTTCCATCCCTCCCTCTCTCTCTTTCTTTCTTGAGACCAAGTGTCGGCTCACTGCAATCTCCGCCTCCCAGGTTCAAGCGATTTTCCTGCCTCAGCCTCCTGATGCTTTCATTTTTGCATGAAACATTTGACATTGTAGTTGCTTAATCAATGACAGACATTGCTATTATTGCTTAACTTTCTCTTTCAGCTCAATTTTGACAGAATGATTGATTCATCTGCTATTTCATTTATTTATTCATTCAGCCAAACAGCCAACACATACCCACTAGGTGAGCCACAACAGTTAATAAAGTTTTTGGAGTTAGGTAAGAATTGAAACCCCAGCATTGCTGCTAGTTGGCTGGATAACTCTGGGAGAGCCATTTCCGTTCAACAAGCCTTCATTTCCTTGCCTGTAAAATAGGAACAATAAATAGCATTTCTGTAGAGTATTGGGATGTTACAAAGAATCAGTAGCACTTGAGGCCAGCAGTTTAAGACCAGCCTGGGCAACATAGCAAAACCCTATCTCTACAAAATATTTTAAAAATTAGCTGAGCATGTGGCACATGCCTGTAGTCCCAGATACTTGGGAGGTTGAGGCAGCAGGATTGCTTAAGCCCGGGAGTTCAAGGTTACAATACGCAATAATGGTGCCACTGCACTCCAGCTTGGGTGACACAGCAAGACTCTATCTTTAAAAACATAAAAATCTAAAAATAAAAAGAGTCAGTGGGACAGTGATGTGAAAGCAGCCAGTGCATAGCCACAGATGGAAAAACAGGTGGCGGGTGGGCCGCGCAGAGGAGCCAGGCAAGCTTCTGACCCTGAAGAACGGGCCATGCTGGGAGCTCCCGGCAATCAGGCCTCCAGAGACAGCCACAGGATAAGGCAAGGGCAGGAGAGAAGAGTTGGCAGGCTCAGAGACAATTGCCAGGTTTCCGGACCATGGCCCCCTTCCTTTCTGATAAACTGACAAACAGTGAGGAAATGCAAAAAAAGATTGTAAGAATTTTAGAAGAGGCCCAGCCACACAGGGAGTTGAGGGTGGCGTAGAGTTCCCCCCGCACAGTCAGGCATCCACACGCACATACACTGGAAGCTGGACATTCTCGCTCTCATGGACACACCCACGGGCTTGGCACACATGCAGATGCACCTTCTGGGCACAACACCTTAGAGTTTGCAAAGGGCCTTCTCATTTTCATCTCATTGATACTGAGGGGTGGAGAGTTTCCCTGAATCTGACCCATTCTAGAGCTGGCAAGAGATGTGAGTTCCAAATATCTTCAAGAGGCGGGGGGCTGAACGCATGGGCTGTGCTGCCTGTTTTCTCTGTTGATATCAGCGGAGCCACTTGGCAATAGAAACTCCAGAAAAGTTTTAACCCAGCTCCCCCAGATATGCCCTTTCACCCTTAACAAGTCACACTTGGACTCAGGGACTTATTCTCCCCACCACTCTCATGGGGCCAGCTCCAAGCTGCCTTAAGATTTAGCTGGGATGGCAGAGGTGAGAGGTTTCCAAGGGCCTCCTCTGTGGACAGTTATTCGATCACTAATCCTTCCTACTCACTCCCTCAACCAAAGTTCCTGGGGAGCTCCGAGGGCAGGGCCAGCCTCTCCATGAGGACCCCTCACCAGCATACTGCACTTAGCAGTTTTCACATATGCAGGGGGAGACCACTGTTGCCCCTATTTTAGAGAGTAAGAAATTGAGGCCCAGAGAGGAAAAGTGTCCTTGCTAGCCATTTGGATTCACACCCAGACCTCTGTGGCTCCGAATCCTGCCTGAGCTATTCCACTTCTCCAGCAAGGCACGGCGCAGCACCAACGTGTCCATGTCCTCCCCTCCCATCCTGCGTGTCTCACCCCTCCACGCTGTGTAGTCTGCAGCCTCCAGGCATAGCCAGGCAGAGGAAGGAGGAGGACCCCAGTGCCTGCCCCACTGCCACTCTTGCCTGCGATGAGCCTTGGTGGCTGCAAGTGGACTGCATGTACTCAGGAAGCTCCTAGGGGAGCTGAGGGGTGCAGGCCCTTCCAGGCATGGACCCAGAAAACTCACCCAGGAGTTAGCGAGCGCCTCAGTTGCAGTCTGTGAAGTGCTGGAACAAATTCCCACTTGTGGAGCAGTGCCTGCTGCCAGAAAGTTCCTGTGCCTGAAACTGTCGCGTGCGATGTCTGGCAGAAGTCTGGAGAGGCAGCAGATGAGGGAACCAAGACATCTGGGAGAGGAAGTAAGTTGCCACAGCACAGAGCTGGCAGGCAGCAGGGCCAGGGCTCAAATCCCGAGAACCCTGATGCTCAAGTCCCTTATACCAACGCTGACCTCAGCCTCTACCCAGGTGCCAGCAAGTCACTTCATTCACCCTCTGTTTGCTCACCCAAACAAGCAGCATCACCAATTTAGCCCCAGGGACTGTCGGGAGGATGCAGTGAGATAACATTTCAGGACCAGGGCCTGGTCCAGGGAAGGCATGCATCAGGTGGCCACTTTTCCTCGTCCTCCCCATTCTCTGGAGTCTGGAGATGGCCCTGCTCCTGCTTGTTGCTGCTGCAGGAAACCATTACCCTGGTTTTCTCAGCAGTGCCTGGAAGGTCCGTTGAGAGAAGCTGAGACCCTGAGATTAATGGCTCTCTTGTCTATGGCTCCAACCCTGTGGGTCCAGACAAGCCCCACCCAGGAATGAGGATGGCGCTGAAGATGGAAGGTGATCTCGGGAGAAAGGCTGACTGCAGACGACCCTCCCCTCCCCAGTGCCAATCCATCATTGAGCTTGGGCTTGATGAGGAGAAGGCAGCCAGGGCGACTCTAGCCGGGCCTATGGTGAGCCCTCTCCAACTGTAAGATGATTCATTCTCCCTCTTCCTCCTCCTCCTCTTCTTTGTAACAAGAGCTTATTGGACACCTATTCTATTCAAGTAATGTTCAAGGCACTTGAGGTCAAAAAACAAAGTCCCGCCCTTGAGACACCTGTATTCTAGCAGGGAAGATTAGTTTCTTTCGGTTAATGAGTAAATATATAGCAGGCCGGGTAGTGGTAAGAGCAGCTGTAGAGAAACATAAAGGAGGGTGAGAGGCAGAGAGTCAGGGGGCCGCAGCCTCAGACAGGTGGACAGGCCCCATCTGGATTTGCCAGATCCCCTCTCCCAGCCCCCAGGCCCTGAGCCCCCACTCTGTGCTGGGCCCTGCCTTGGTGGATCTCAGCAGCAGGCCATGGCCAGGGCCCGGACTCCCTGGGTACAGGCTGCAGCTCAGGGCCACCAGGGCTTTGGCAGCGAGTATCCTGAGCTTGCGCCCCACTCCTGGCCCTGGGGAAGTTCTCTGCTTCCTCTGTGGTCTGGAGAGGGAGCACATCCCTCAACTAATCCCCAATCCCAATATCCCAGTAGATGGGAAGGCACCAGACCCAGAGAGAGTCGGGGCTTGCCTGGGTCACACAGCATGGCAGAGGTGTTCCTGCTCCCCCTCCTGCCCTCTCCCCTAGGATGTCCACGAAGGTGGTACAGGAGTGAGCCTCACAGCACAGTGCTGGCCTTTGAGGGGCTGGCTGTGCCCCGTCAGATCTTGGTAAAGGAGTGTGAGGTGTTCCTGTGGCAGGCCCACCTGGTAGTGCCAGCCTGCCCCACCCTCTAGGCTCTGGGAGCCAAATCCTCATACCCTAAGCCCCAGGAAGCTGAAAGCACTTTCCTCCCAGCCCCAGCTCATGAGAGTTTTGGTCAACCCTGCCTCAACTTGCTGTGTGACCTCAGACAGTCCCGTCCCTCTCTGGGCCTCAGTTCCCTCATCTGCCAGACAGAGGAAGTGAAGGCACTTACATCTCAGGAGTGTCAGGAAGAATGAGCAAGACACTGACAGGAAGGCAGTTTTGCAAATTTTTAGACACTATCCAGACGACAGGCAGGCAGAAAACTCTGAAAACCAGCCCCTCACCCTGTGGGGCCCTGAGGTAGCCCCAAAGCAGGCCCTTGAGCCTTGATGGGAAAGAAGCACAAATTCCACGGAACTAGTTCTTCCGAAAAGACAAAGCCACCTCTGCTCCCAGCCAGCTAACAGGAAGGGCCCCTCCTCTGTCCTTGTGGTGAGAAGGTGTGGGGGAAGAGACGGGAAAGGGACAAGGCTGGGAAAGCTTGTTCCTGGAGGCAGAGGCGTAGCCCTGAGGTAGCTTTGAGAGCCACCATCCCCCATCAGGCCCCCAGGCTGGGGGAGAACGTGAATGCTGGGTGCACAGTGTCTGCCTGGAGGCTTGCCAGCCACGCGTGTGCCTGCGCAGGAAAACGCACCTGCATTCACCAGGCACAGGTGTTTGGGATTGTGCCCAAGTGCGTGCGTGTGTGTTTCTGTGAGTGGCTCCAGGGTGTGTACATCTGTTCACATACATGTTTGCCCAGGCCTGTGCCTCCGCAGGCGCTCCACACATGCCGCTCCTGGGGAGCCCCGCAAACCCCTAGTCCACAGGCCTTGTTTTCTCAGTTTCCGAAATCCTTGCCATAATCCCAAACTGTTCCAGATGCCACAAGAGATTTGTGGGGTTCCCAGGCTCTTGATTTTCCCCGGGAATAAAAGCAGTTACATAAGAGGAGGAGGAAGCCTTAGGGGATAACTTTCAGGCAAAGGCTCTCCCAGCTCAGCCCAGGCTGTATGTAGGCTCCTCACCAGGAGGGGAGGAGTGCCCAAGGTTGAAGCCCCGAAGACCCTACATTACCTGTGGGCACTGACCCCTCCACAGCCACCCTCCTGCACTCCGTCACCAGCAGGAAGCCCCCTGGGTCCTGTACAATAAATCAAGCACTTTACAGTTTACACCCCACATGCCCTGGCTGGGTGGTGCTCACCACTAGCTGGTCAGGCTGACATTGGCGCCCCAGCCCTGGAGTTCCTGCCTCCAGGCAGTCACTGCTAGCTCAGACCTAGGGTCCTCATTCCTAGCCCTGAGCTGGACTCGCAGCTCAGTACTGGCTACTCCCTTGGGTGGGTCTCATCCCTTCCTGAACCTTGGTTTTCCCAGCTGTGGAATGGAGAGCTGTTCCAATCCACACGAGTCAAGGGCTGAGAAGGCCTGCAGGCTGTGATGAGACCCTGGCAGGCAGGAATGGTCTCGTGCACACCCCTGGACACCACCCATTGCCCCCTAGCTGCTCCCACGGAGGGAGGAAAAACACTACCCTCGGCCCTGTTGACTGAAACAGGAGGCTGCCTGGCCCCGGGTCTACAGGAGACATGGTCCCTCTGGAATTCAGATCAGATCCTAAAGAGGTTTGCAGGAAGCATGCTTGGTGGTCTCCTTGGACAGGAGGAGACTGGACACCTTTTTTTTTTTCTAGAAGGGATCTCGCTCCATCGCTCAGACTGGAGTGTAGTGGTGCAAACACATAGCTCACTGCAGCCTTGACCTCCTGGGCTCAAATGATCCTCCCTCCTCAGCTCACTTGCAGTTGGGACTATAAGTGTGAGCTAGCATGCCTGGCTAATTTTTGTATTGTTTGCACAGCCTGTTGTCAAACTCCTGGTCTCAATCAATCCTCTTGCCTCAGCCTCCCAAAGTTTTAGGATTACAAACGTGAGCTACTACATCTGGCCAGAGACTTGGCCCTCATGCTGAGCTGCAGAGGTTTTCCCTCTCTGCAACCTGAGCCCCTCATTCTGTCCAGAGTCTAGGGTCTGCTGTTTGCCACCCATCATAAGAAAGCACAGAGAGGCCGCAGAGACCTGGCAGCGCTATAAGGAGCACGTGCCCGTGGGCGCAGTTCTGCACTGGCGCATGCAGAGCACACGCGACCCGGACACAGCTCTGCATAACTCACACAGCTTCACACATGCTTAGGCACATGTGCCCTCGCATCTGCCACACTTGGGAACACACTACCCACAGCAGGCACACGGGCACCCCCTTCCGGCCAGCATACATAGGGCTGTAGCTTAGCTCAGCAGCAAGTTGCATGTGAAGAGCTTTCAGAACCAGGAAAGAGATGGGAGAGGAAGAGCTGAGTCCTTGGATCCCCAAGCCCTTCCTTTACCCTCCCAGAGAAGCTAACAGGTTTCCCCAGGAACACAGATGTTTTGTCTGGCTCACCCACTTCAGCCCTCCCACACAAGTCCTGGCCAGAATACTCAGAGAAAGCAGCAAAGGTTTCTATGGGAGGATGGTCCCCAACTTGCCCAGTCGGCCACCGGTCCTGCTTGTCACCAGCCCAAGGCAAGGTTTCAGGCTAATCACTGTGAATTTTGGAGCTCTTCATCCCCTGGCCTATGCTGAGTTCAGACATGGCTGTGCATCCATGATGGTGCTGGCTCCACAGGAGTCTTTCTACAACCTGAGGTCTCTCAGAGAGAACGAGGTTTGCCTTTGAGGTCTCTTCAGCCCCATTTCTTGTTCTCTCTCTCCTTCCTCTTGATGGCCTTTCAAGGTACCCAGTGACTCCATAATTCCCTCATCCGAGGGGTGCCTAGAATGCAAAATCTGAAACTTTCTCTCCCCTAGGGCCACCCTCCCCTGACAGCTGTGAAGTACTCCTAGCACTTGTGCTGCTCCGATGAGGAGGGGCCTATGGGTTCACTGTCATCCACCCCAGAGAGCATGTGGCCATTTTACCAGGCACCTGCCTCCACTCCAGGCTGGCTTAGGCAGGGAGGAGACCTTTTCTGGGGCTTCTCACATGATTCTGCTGAAGTGACCTCTTCCCTGGGAGTTTCTGAGTTTGCAAGAGTCAGACTGCCAAAGCCAGGGCCAGAGTCCTCCAACATTGGAGCCAGAATTGGAGAATGTTACAGTTCTGGAGTGTAGAAAGTTGGAGTTTGAATTGTACACTTCTAGAATGTTAGAGTAATTAAAGAGTCTTAGGGCTAGGACTGTGGAATTATAAACAATTATAGCCAGAATTGGGGATTAAAGGAAATCAGGGCCAGAAGTGACGACAACATCACTTGGTCCCACCCCCCTGACAGCTGAGAAGAGAGCTGGCCTTATCATTCAGCAAGTCAGGGCTGGGCCAGGCCTCCTTCTGCCCAGGAGGGTTCTGTCTTCCAGACCTTCCAGAGAAGCTCTCAGGGCCTCTGGGGCAGCAGTACTCCCTGAGTACTCCCTAGGGGACACTGGGGACAGTGGCTTGCCTCTGCCCCTGCCCGAGCTTGTCCTGGCCCATCACGGCACCTCGTCACCACAAGATATATTTAGGTGCCCTCCCCAGATGTTTCCACAGCTCCCAACACTGCCTTTTATGTCCCCTTGTCCTCCAACGCCTGTGGGCAACTCCTCCAAACTGACCCAATGAAGTCAACAGAAACAGGGGCACTTTGCTCTGCCAATGCAAATGTTTTAGCCACAGAAATAAGGCTCAGCCTGCAGGGGCCTCCTGGTCCATGTCTGCCTCTAGCTCAGTGCTGACCTCACAGCCTCCCTTTCAGCTCCCAGAGCCTATCTTGGTCCAGGTCCAAACAATCCTGATCCTGTTCTGGACTTTACTCATTCTAGGCAGAGGGCACCCCAGGTCCCTACCCCTCCCAGTTCCCAAATACACACATACACGGGGTCAGCGTTTTTCTGTTCCTCCAGGGTTTGTCAGGACAGAGAAGGCTCCATCTAAGCCTACGGCTGCCCCTGCATTTCTCCCCTCACCTCTCTCCCATGCTCCATCCCAGGCTTTGACAAAGACCTGCATCTTCCCCTCCCAGAATGCGTCTTCCCAGGAATCAGATGGTCACTGAGAATTCAACAAGGATTCGGTCTGGGAATGGGAATGGATCTCCCAGACATACTCAGATAGGGACTCTCAGATTCCCACCCACACAGCTTATTGGAATCATTGGCTCTGTGAAAACTGAGAGTTCCTGGGGTGGGCAGGGACCCAGTCGTGTAGGGGCTGACATCGCTATCATCATAGTTTTGTCACCAGCTGTTAGGATGTGTATCAGAGATTGTGCCACTTTATGTCCAGGTAGTCAGTCCTAAAAATAACCTATGAGGCAAATACTATCCACATCTCCATTTTACAAAGGAAGAAACTGAGGCACAGTGAGGTTTTGCCCAAAGTCCTGCAGATAAAGTGCCAGAGCCCTATCGCAAGCCTCTCTAATATTTCTGCTTTTGCTTAAAACAAATTTGAACCAAGCTTGGATGACACAACCACCAAACTGTCCCAGGAGGCAGCCTGCTAAGGGAACCCCCTTATTCGTGGTCCTCAAGGTCCTGCAGCCTCTTCCTGCCCAGGCAGTGGAGAAGAAGCAAGAGCCTCATTGATGGTCAGGGTTCCTCCTCAGAACCCCAACTCTCCTGACCCTGCCCTAGAAGTGGCCAAGACAACCTTCCCCCCCTCCCCCCGCTAACCCCCCAGCACACAACACGTACCCAACATCACAGCCTCACTCCTGCCGAGTCCAAGTCCTTGCATTTCAGTTTGGGAGACAGGCAGGAGATTCTCACCCCAAGATAAACCCAACTTACCTCCAAGCCTTGAGCCAACTCATTGGATGGGAATTTATCAGAACAGTATTTTTACGTTAAAACCAATGCAGAAATATTATAGAAGAATGCAAAATCCAAAGGAATTTTGGAAGATAAAAAAATGAGACCTCGGAGCATCTTCTCTTGTGTGTGCATGTGTTTGTGTGTGTGACAGGGTGAGCCTGGGACCTGTCATACATCCTCCACCCAGATCCGGGTGAGGTTGCACTCTCCCAAGCCCTCCGGAGCACTGGGTGGAAAAGGCAGAGCCACCCTCGGGCCACAGAAAACATTCTGTCAGTGTCACCCCTGAACAAATGTGCCCCACCTTCCATCACCTGGCTCAGCACACCACAGGGGCCACGGATGTGCCACACAAAACTCACACCTCACAATTCACTCAAAGCACACCCCGTGCACCATCCTGCCAATGCTCCCAACACAAAGTGCACGTGCACCGCGGACCCCTGTGTTAACCCAGCACAGTCACTCAGAGCTATAGAGAGGTGCTGTGCACACTTGTTGCAGGCAGACACACACCACAATCCATGGGTCACATTTGCACATACTGCACACTAACCGCATACAACCCACAAACCCATTGTGCTCACAGTAATCTTTTTTTTTTTTTTTTTTTTTTTTGGCGAGACAGAGGCTTGCTCCATCGCCCAGGCTGGAGTGCAGATCGCGCTCACAGTCATCATTGAAACATTGCCCACACTACACACACATAGAGGGACTTACCCCACCCCCCCGGCACCTGGCCTGACCGGCCGCGACCCTGGAGCCGGCAGGCCTGCTCCGTATCCCCGCGCCCCGGCACCCTTTACCCCTTCCACCCCGCCCGCGCACGCCCTCACCTGCGCGGCTCAGCACCAGCTGTCCCGGCCCAGACGTCGCTCGCCCGGGTGCTGCTGGGAGGTGAACCCGCCAAACAAGAGGACAGTGTAGACAGGCGGGCGGTAGCAGCTCCGGCCCCAGCGTCCCTGACACCAGGCAGAGCGCGAGAGCAAAGAGGCGGGGTGGGGCTATGGCCAGGCGGCCTCAGCACCCCGCGTTGGAGTCCCGCCCAGCCTGGACTGGACTCTGCTGCCCGCCCTCGGGGGATGAGGGGAGGTGATGTCTGGAAGAGGCTGCAGGCCTCAGGGGACTGCTTCTGGTCTGGAGACTGGGGACCGGTGGACTGCAGTCCAGGATCCTTCAAGACTTTATCTTTCCCCGGCCTCAGCTTCCTTCTTTGCATTGGTATGTGTGTGTGTGTCGTCAAAGCTGAAGGGGCCCTTAAAGGCACGGATCTCTGTCGCACAGCTCTGTCCCTGCCCTCCCCGGGCTCTGTCCCACCCTCTTCTTTTTTTTTTTTTTTTTGAGACGGAGTTTCACTCATGTTACCCAGGCTGGAGTGCAATGGCGCGATCTCGGCTCACCACAACCTCCGCCTCCTGGGTTCAGGCAATTCTCCTGCCTCAGCCTCCTGAGTAGCTGGGATTACAGGCACGTGCCACCATGCCCAGCTAATTTTTTGTATTTTTTTTAGTAGAGATGGGGTTTCACCATGTTGACCAGGATGGTCTCGATCTCTTGACCTCGTGATCCACCCACCTCGGCCTCCCAAAGTGCTGGGATTACAGGCTTGAGCCACCGCGCCCGGCCCCACCCTCTTCTTTCTCACTCTGCACATTCTCCCTGGGGAAGGCACTCGTTCTCTTTATTCTCCTTTTATTCAGCAAATGTTGAATTTCTATCTGCCAGGATTAAGGAATAATTTTTTAAACAACAGCAACAAACAAACAAAAAACAAAGAAAATTATAAAAGAAAATGTTAATAAGCTCGGTGTAATAAAGTTCTATTTATACAAAAACACTAAAAAAGAAAAAAGCGAAAAGACAGACTACAGACTGAGAGATTATTGCAACACATGTAACAAAGGATTATTATCCAGCATACAAAAATAACTTCCAAGGCTGGGTGTGGTGGCTCACGCCTGTAATCCCAGCACTTTGGGAGGCTGAGGCAGGAGGATCACGAAGTCAGGAGCTGAAGACCAGCTTGACCAGTATGGCGAAACCCTGTCTCTACTTAAACTACAAAAATTAGCCAGGCATGGTGGCACGTGCGTGTAATCCCAGCTACTCAGGAGGCTGAGGCAGGAGAATCACTTGAACCTGGGAGGTGGAGGTTGCAGTGAGCTGAGATCGCACCACTGCACTCCAGCCTGGGCAGCAGAGCAAGACTACATCTCAAAAAAACAAACAAAACAAAAAACAACAACAACAAAAACTCCTACACGTCAATAGGAAAAAGCTAAACAATCTAACAGAAAAATGATCAAAAGACGTGAACAGACATTTTACAGAAAAGAAAGCAATTATGGCCAATACTCACATGAAAAGATATTCAACCTCACTACCAGCCAGGGAAATTTAAATTCAAACCAAATGAAATGATACTATTTCATGCATATCTAATTAGCAAAACTTTTAAAGTTTGATAATCAGTTTGGTTGAAACCCATTCCATTCCTCCATTGCCCTAGACACATTTCTGCATGTGGCCAGAGACTACCCTATGGACAGCAGGTACAGACATTTCCATCATCACAGGAAGTTCTAAAGCTCTTAAAACACTGACTACTTCATTATCTGACACTGAATGTGCTGCGTTTTGTCACACACAGAAGCGCTCCTGATTCTGCTGATTCTGCTCAATTCAAACAAAATTGGTTTGGCTTCAACCAATAATTGGTTATTCAGCAAACGCTGAAACCAATTATTTGGTCGAAACCAACTTTGTTTGAATTGACAGGAATTTTTACATACTGCTGGTGGGACTAGAAGTTGAACACAACTAAGTTGAAGAACAATCTGTCAATATCTAGTAAAGGTGAAAATGCACAGTCTAAGACTGAACCATTCCACTTTGAGGCACATAACCAGGAGAAACACCTGCACATGTAAAAAGATGTACATCACAGCGTTGTATCTTATACCAAGACATTGGGAACAATCAAAACGTCCATCAACAGGAGAGTGGAGAAATAGGTTGTTATTCCCATATTATTGTTATCTGAACTCTCAGTCAATATTCGTTATAATGACTTGCAGAAATTTTACAGAAAATCTGACAGAACAAATCGTGTGTCACCAGCATGAGTCTGGGTGAGGCGCTACAAGAGCACACTGTGGTCATTCCCCAGCTGTTCTCTCTGTAGGCTAGGGTCGCTTTCATGTCCATGTCCTTTAACTTATCTGATGCACAATCATTACCATCTTCCTCTTCCCTTCTTTTTTTTTTTTTGAGATGGAGTCTTGTTCTGTTGCCCAGGCTGGAGTGAGCCATCTCAGCTCACTGCAACCTCCGCCTCCCAGGTTCAAGCAATTATCCCACCCACAACCCACCACCATGCCTGGCTAATTTTTGTATTTTTAGTAGAGGCGGGTTTTGCCATGTTGGCCAGGCTGGTCTCGAACTCCTGACCTCAGATGATCCACCTGCTTCAGCCTCCTAAAGTGCTGGGATTACAGGTGTTAGCCACCATGCCTGGCCTCTTCCCTTCATTATTAAGTATAATCATCTTCTAAGAAAGTGGGAAGGCCTGAGAAGAAAGTAGTTGAGCCTGAGAGACCTAGAAAAGCCTATTCATTATTAGAAGAAAATGCAGCAGTGACAAAGCTCATTGGGAGGTCTGGAGAGTGAAAGATGTAAGTCCAGAGGGGGCCTCAGCCCTGTCTGGCAGGGTGGGGGCCAGAGAAGGCTTCCGAAGGCAGGTGCCTCCTCCCTGTGCTGCCCCTGCCCATCCTCTTTGTCTTTGCAGAGTGTGCTAGGGAGTTGGGGAGTCAGGAGGCATAATTCTTTGGAGAGCTAAAGTCATCATCATCACTCGTTTATTCTCTTACACCTGCTATGTGCCCAGGCCCAGGGAAGCAAAAAAGATGAGTTGTTCATGGCTAGTGTCCTTCAGAAATGCCCAGTGTGAAGAACAGACTGGAACATGGTGGGCATTGGGACAAAGACATGAAGACACATAGGAGCTCTGAGGGGCCCCCAGCCCAGTCTGCAGTCTGAGAGCAGGGAGAACAGGGGTGTTAAGGCACAGGTTGTGTCTTAGGCTGTGTTCAAAACAACTAGAGTTGTTTGGGTAAAGTAGGATGAAGATGTTCCTGTTTACAAGAGGGACAGCTTGTGAAGACCAAGAGGTAGGGTTGAACATGGCCAACTCTGAGAACCTCATGAAGCTCAGTCCTACTGGGGAGTCCCGTGGAAGAGAGGAGTGGGATAAGAGAGCTGTAGAGAGGGCAGGAGCCAGTCCTTTCGGGGTCTTGATGCCAAGCTGGGAAGCTTGGTTTATCCTGAGGGCAGTGGGAGCCATGGAAGGGTTTAAGTGGGGTTGGAGGTGGGGACATGCCCAGAGTTGTGTTTTAGAAAGCTGACTCGGGCTGGCTGCTGTGCAGAGGCAAGGGGTCAATGAGGAGGCTGGGCCAGTAGTCCAGGCAGGTGACGAGGGCAGTGGGGATGGAGCAGGGGTGATATATGGGAGATGATTGGAAGGTGGATTTGAGAACTTTTTCTTTTTTTTTTTGAGATGGGGTCTGACTCTGTTGCCAGGATGGAGCTCACTGCAACCTCTGCCTCCTGGGCTCCAGTGAGCCTCCCACCTCAGCCTCTTGAGAAGCAACTGGGACTACAGACTCATGCCACCATGCCTGGCTAATTTTTTTGTGTGTCGGGGGGTAGAGATGGGGTTTCACGATGTGGCCCAAGCTGGTCTTAAATCCTGGGCTCAAGCTACTCTCCCACCTCAGCTTCCCAGGGTGGTGCATTACAGGCCTGAGCCACCACACCTGGCCTTGAGGGCTTTTTAAGGAGGTAGAATCAGCAAAATCAGGCAGATTGGATGTGAATGTGAGGGAGAAAGAGGGTTCTCAGTTTGGGTCCCTCCAGAAGCCGATCCTGAGGCAAAGATTCAAGTGCAAATCATTTATTTCAGAGGTGATTCAGGGAAAAGAAGTGAACCATGGTGGCTGCCGAGCAGGTCCTCACTGTGGGTCAGTCCAGGGGGGAACCTGTGGGTGGCTGCGCAGAACCAGCCTCAGGGAGGTCACACCCAAAAGGCAAGGAAGCTGGAGCATTTGGTTACCAGCTCCAGGTGTCAGGGGTTGAAGGCCGATCCTCAAACTTTCTGGCATTTCCGGCCAAGTATGCTCCAAAGGCCAGAGGAAACCCCAGGGCAGAAACCCAGGGTCCCACAGTGAGAAGCTGCAGAGGTGTGGGGGTGAGAGTGCTAAGCGGCACTGGCAGCCCCAGCCTTGGTGTCCCTGTGGCCTCCTCTCAGCGCCAGGGCTGCTCTTGCAGCTCCAGCCATAGCCCTAGGACCCCCAGCCCCCTTCCTGAGGCCCAGGAGGGGTGGAGGAGGCACAGCATCTGCTGCAGGAGGGAGGAGCCCTGTCTGCTCCCTGTGGGCTGAGCTCCTCTAGGAGTTGGGGAAGTGGGGGTGGGTTTGGACCTGGAGGCCCTGCGGGCACCCCAGTGTCCTCCCCTCAGCACTCCGCCTATCTCACTGGGTGCCCCCACTGTCCCTCGGTATGCAAAGCATCACCCTGGTTTCCATGGAGACTGTGCTCTGACCTCTGGAAATGCTCCCTCTACCCAGGTTAGCCAAGCCACCTGACCCCACACTCACATCAAGACAGAGGAACTTGGCAGCTCTTTAATGAAACCAAATCCTGTCTCCCAGGGTTGGCAGAGGGCTAGAGACACAGATTTGGGACTTACCAGCTTCATGTTTGGGCCTCTAGGTCACAGGGTGGGTGAGGTCACTTCTACTCTCTTTAAGATGGAGCCATCAGTTAAAGGAGGGAAGAGATGTCCAGGAATGGAATGGCAGGGCGGCAGCCAGAGCAGTAAGAGGAGGAGCAGGTCAGTGCCGTGTCACTGAGGCCAAGGGAAGATGGGTCTGGGAGAGGGAGGGAGGTCACAGGCTCAGGGCTAGGCCTGGGAGCCGGGCCCCATCCCCGCTGGCCCCAGGAGAGGTCAAGAAGCCCTTGGTTAAACTGTGTCTGGCAGCTAATTTGCTTGCTCCTGTTCCACTCCCTCCCAGCCTCAGCCATGGCCTCAGAAACCTTAGCAGTTGGCAAGTGCCCAACAAGATCTGGCACTGGATGAGCCGTATCTGGCATTTCCAGCAATTTCTGAGACGTCCCCCTGCCCCTGTCAGCCCCCAGCCTTGGTGTCCCTGTGGCTTCCTCTCAGGGCCCAGCCATAGCCCTAGGACCCCAGCCTCCTTCCTGAGGTCCAGGAGCCCCCACATTGCCCCCCTTTGTCTTGTCAGTCCACCAGCCATGGCTAGCCCTTGTTCTGAACAGGAGAACCCCTTTCTAGAAGCTGCTGCTTTTGCATTCCCACTACATTCCTGCTGCCCAACCAAGTGTTAATTCGCAAATTCATGACCTGGGAATCCTGCCCTGACGGCTCTTAGGCTCTGGATTCCTCTCCTGCCTCTAAGCACATTGATGGGACACCCCACTTGGCTCCCTCCTACCAGACCCATGCCCACCAGAGCTGGTCCTGCTGCAAAAGTTTAGTTTTGATTTATTTATTTTTTTCAAGACGGAGTCTTTTTCTGTCACTCAGGCTGGAGTACAATGGCAGGATCTCGGCTCACTGCAACTTCCGCCTCCTGGGTTCAAGCAATTCTCCTGCCTCAACCTCCTCAATAGCTGGGATTACAGGCACACGCCACCATGCTCAGAGAGGGCAACACATGTGCTTACTCTCCAGGGAGCTTGCTTTGGGTGGGAACACTTCCACCTGTCACCACCTGAGGATGTGGCTGGCAGATGCTCTTAGGTTTTGTCACTCTGAGAAGGGAACAAGAGAGGCCAGGAAAACAAAAGCAAAGGCAGTAAGGTTAATAATGTGAAAAGATGAGATTGAGGTGGTTTGGGTCCACCTGGAGCCATCATAGGCTGGAAGCGGGGGCGCTTCATCGGAATCCTGCCGCCTCTTGCAGAAACCAAACTGACAAGAAAGAGACCCCTTCCAAAGGACTTGGCACTTCTGGATTTCGGCAAGCAGATTCTGGTGCCCAATTTTTCTCCAGGCAACGTGTGGACTTGCAGTACATGCCTAGGATTTGGAAAAGAGCAGGAGACAGACGGGCCCCAAACTATAATGGAAAGTGTTTTGGTCCCTTGTATAAAGAGCAACATAGAAAAAGCTGTCTGCAAGATGTGACAAAGCAAGGAATGAACCAGGATTACCTGTTAGGGAAGTGATAAAAAGAGCCTATGTGAAGAGAGACTGAACATTCTTCCATCTAAAGAATCAATATAGTTAGAAACAATATCTTGTCATGAAAAATCACCAATAAAATAAAAATGTGGATCTTGTATTAGTCAGGACTCTCCAGAAAAACAGAACCTAAATATATTTAGGAAGTAGAGGAAATAATTTTATTTATTTATTTATTTAAGGAACTGGCTCACATGATTATGGAATCTGAGAAGTCTCATGATCTACAATCTGTCTGTAAATTGGAAAACCAGGAAAACTGATGGTGTCATTTAGGCCAAGTCTGAAAGCCCAAGGATCAGGACTCCAGTTTCTGAGGGCAGGAGAAGGTGGATGTTCCCTCTCAAAAAGAGAGCAGGCTGAGTGCAGTGGCTCACGCCTGTAACCCCAGCACTTTGGGAGGCCCAGGCAGGAGGATCACTGCAGTCCAGGAGTTTGAGACAAGCGTGGGCAACAAAGCAAGACTTCGTCTCTATACAAAAAAGTTTTAAAATTAGCCAGGTGTAGAGGTGCACACATGTAGTTCTAGCTAGTCAAGGGGCTGGGGTGGGAGGATTGCTTGAACCCAGGAGTTCGAGGCTACAGTGAGCTATGCAGTGAGCTGTGATAGCTCTGGGCAACAGGGCAAGACCCTGTTTCTAAAATGAAAAAAAAGTGGGGTGCAGTGGCTCACGCCTGTAATTCCAACACTTTGGGAGGCCGAGGCCGGCAGATTGCTGGAGCTCAGGAGTTCAAGACTAGCCTGGGCAAGATGGTGAGACACCCTGTCTCTACAAAAAAATACAAAAATTAGCCAGGGGTAGGGGTTCACGCCTGTAGTCCTAGCTACTTGGGAGGCTGAAGTGGGAGAATTGCTTGTGCACAAGAGGCAGAGTTTGCAGCAGTGAGCCAAGATTGCAGCACTGCACTCCAGCCTGGGAAACAGAGCAAGATTCTGTCTAAAAAAAAAAAAAAAAAAAGAGAGAGAGAGAGCGAGTGAGAAAGTGAATTTTCATATCCTCAGTGGGTTGGATGCTGACTACCCACCTTGGGGAGGGCCAGCTGATTTCCTCAGCTCACCTGTTCACATGCAAATTTCTTCGAGAATCATCCTCACAGGCACACTGAGAACAATGTCTTACCAGTCTTCTGGTCATTCTTTAGCCTGGTCAGGTTGACACATAAAATTAACCATTATAGGCCTCCTTACATTATCACCACTTCCCTGGATTTTTAACCAACATTCTTCTTGTTCCTCAGGCTTTAAACAGGGAGTTCAGCACAAGTTGCAACAGAAAACAGAAAGCAACGTCTCCTGGTTCATAGACCCTGGAGAAAAATGTTTGAGATAAATGAACGCTACTGACTCAAAGAAAAGAGAAATGGCCTTGACAGGAAAGCTGCAGGTGCTGAAAGGTTTTTGTTTGCCTTGAGCAGATTAAATGAAAGTAAAAGAAGCGAAGATTGGATACTGTGAGGTTAGTACCCACCACAATGAAAACCACTGCTTCCTTGGCACAGGCGCTGGTATAAGAGACTTAGAGGACCAAGAGGCTGCCATAAGACGATGGTCGATGACATCAGCACTGCAGAAGGTCAGCCTACACATGTGCCCTGTGTGGTGAGAGTGGTTCCAGCACGTCTTTCCTTCTTTTCTTTCTTTCTTTATTTCTTTCCTTCTATCTTTCTTTCTCTCTCTCTTTCTTTCCTTCTATTTCTTTTTCTTTCTTTCTTTTTTCCTTCTCTCTCTCTCTCCTGAGGAAACATGGTGACTTCATACAATGATGGATTATAGATGGCCACAAAGCAATCACAGGCTATGAACATCAATACACGGTATTGAGAGAGGACAATAAAAAGAAAGAAAAGTTGCTGAGGCTGGGTGCGATGACTCACGCCTGTAATCCCAGCACTTTGGGAGGCTGAAGTGGGAGGATCACTTGAGGCCAGAAGATTAAGACTGCCTGGGCAACATAGCAAGACCTCATGTCTACAGAAATTTTAAAAATTAGGCAGGCATGGTGTCGCATGGTGTCCTATGGTTGTACCTACCTGGGAGGCTGAGGTGGGAGGATCGCCTGAGTCAGGAGTTAAAGATTATGGTGAGCTATGATTGTGCCACTGCACTCCAGCCTGGGTGACAGAACAATACCCTGTCTTTAAAAAAAGTTTTCAGAAGAAAAAGAAAAACAGCTGAGTCATGCACCTGACATAGAAGATGTTTTCTTTGATACAAAAGTCATGAGCATTCTGGGGGTGCAAACAGAAGGACAATGGAGATCAGCAAAGGACTGAATGAAAGAAAACAGAGCATGGGGGCGGGACTAGAGGAATCAAGGCCAGGTTCCCCGCCATGGACAATGTGTCAACCCAGCAAGGGTAAATGTAGGTAGGCCCTGAGGAGTCATTTCCACAAGGCATCCCATTTGGGAATCTATAACCCAAGAAAATGCAGCTCCTTCGTCACCAGTAACAGATCTGTTGATTCTCATGAGTGTCTTCCCCACAGAGGGCTAGAGAAAAATGTGGTCCAGTCTCTCTTCTGTTTCAGATTTTCTCTCTGTTTCCTCTAAGATGACTTCTGAGTACCTAGGGAGTTGGGGCCTCTGGTCTCTGTAGCAGGGAGAAGAAACGGGGACCTTGGCTTTGATCTCCATTCTGATGTCTACTCCTCCCCCCACTTCTTTTTTTTTTTTTTGCCATTTATTAAAGAGACCGAGTCATGTATTCTATAAGAGTTCTCAAATTCTGGATTTAGTTAATTGCATCACCTATTCTTATCTTAACTCCCTCAGTCCCCTGTGTTTTCTGATCTAGTTAGATCTAGAGGTTTGATCAAATTTAGATTCACCGATGAATTCTTCATAGGAGGTGGTGTGTACTTCTTTGTACCCCATAAAGCAAGATATAACGTCTAGTTCTCTCTGTTTTTCATGATGTTAATATTGGCCAATGGTTCTGGTGTTATCAGACTAGCAGCCATTGAGATGAGCACTGCCCAGACTTGCCTACAGAAATAGAAAGCAAAGCACAGGCATAATTTTTAATTTTCAAGTAAGCACATTAAAAAAGTAATCAGAAATAATTAGATTAATTTTAATGCTATATTTTATCTGTTATATCAAAAATATTATCTAAAAATCAAGGTATTTTACAACCTTTCTTTTCTCTATTAAGTCTTCAAAAATCTAGTGTGTATTTTATACTTATACCACATCTCAATTCACATAAGCCACATTTCAAGTGTTTAGCAGGCACCATTGATTAGGGCATGCAAAGTGATGATATTTAATTCTGTGACACCTTCTTCATTTATTGGCTGGAGTTCAATAAAGAAGAATTTTTCATCAGCCTCTCTTTGGTTACTCTGAAATACAGTTTGCATAGGAAAGACAGATTCTTCTCCTTTTAATTTGCATTGATACAGAATAATACATTGATAAGCTACCAACCTACAAAAGAGACCTACACGTTTGCTTATTTGTTTGCTTTTAGTGTCATTATAAACTCATAGATTGAAACACGTGTTTCAGATTTGTATGTTTCAAACCATCGTAGGCATTATTCTCTTTGATACTTAAAATACCCCATCTTCGTGCAGCACAGCCCTCAAGTTGGTTTTTATGTCCTTTAAACACAACATTAGTAGTGTTGACAACTTGCTTTCGGTATGACAAAATGTTCTGAACCCATCTTATGCATTTCCTGCCACAAACCCAGAATCAGACCAAGAAGCCCTTGTTCTTTTTAATAGGAAACACATTCAGAGCCTTCGAAGTGGGTACTAGAGGTTCTCAGCACCACTGGCTAGTTATTGTTTCCAGGTCTTTTTAGTGGTTAGAAAAAGAAAATACCTTTTAAAGAGAAACATGCATCATGAATTTATACAGATGTTTCCAAATCAAAGAGTATACTGACAGTAGTTTTTTCTTCTTTGATTTTATATTCATATCTTTTATGTTGAAAATTTTGGTTTCCAGTGACATTAACATATTACATTTTCATTATATCCTACTATATGTAATCATTTCAAACTAACACCACCAATAGTTTTAAAGTTGACCCTTGAACAATACAGGATTAGGGATGTCAACCCCTCACACAGTTGAAAATCTGCATATAACTTTTGACCGCCCCAAAACTTAACTACCAATATTCTACTGTTGACCAAAGCCCTACTGAAAATATAAATAGTTGGTTAACACATATTTTGTATGTTGCATGTGTCATGTACTGCAGTCTTAAAATAAATTAAGCTAGAGAATAGAAAATGTTATTAAGAAAACATAAGGAAGAGAAAATATATTTACTGTTCATTAAGTGGAGGTGGATCATCATAAAGTTCTTCATCCCTCATCTTCACATTGCGTGGGCTGAGGAAAAGGTGGAAGGTGGGAGTTGGTCTTGCTATCTCTGGGGTGGCAGAGGTGGAAGAAGATCTGCAAATATGTGGACCCATGCAGTTCACGCCCATGTTGTTCAGAGTTAACTGTACTTACAATATGATTACAAAAACTACTTCAGATTTCAGATTAAGAGCTAGTTCTCTTTGTCCTTAGAATATGTCCTTCTTAGGAATGTACAGTGAGGCAATTATTAATTCCAGGAAAAACAAAAAGTTATGTAAGAAGGAAAATGTAAACATAGAATGCTCTAATATATCGCTGTGAGCAATACTTTTGACATAAAAATAGACGCACTGTATATTTAATCAAAAATTGCAATGGGAGAATGAGAGATGGAATAGAGCTAAAGCTCATTTCACAAAAGGAAACCAGTATATAATGTCTAAATGGAAGAAACCAGTTTTTAAAAATGGTCTGAGTTTGATACCGACACAAAAGTTTTCTTTTTCTCCAGTCAAGTTTAAATTGCCACTCATTTCCATCACATGGAATTTACACTCACTCCTCTTCTCTCCTGCCTCCCAGCCACCCTTTCCCTTTCTGACTCTAGCTCAGGAAACGGAGACTTAAAAAAAAAAAAAAAAAACAACTGAAGTGGGATTGTGATTTAAATGTCCTCTAGGGCAGACCCTCCAATTCGAGTAGGATCTCTCGCCAGGCAGATGTATGAGTTCCCTGTGGCAGGAGCTCAGGCAGGCTGAGGGGAGGTGTGGTGATCAGAGTGCTCCTTCAGCCCCTTCACCGAGGAGGGGATTTGAGGTGAGTCTTGTTGGAGGAGGAGACACAATCCAAACGAGCAAGGAAGTCAGAAGGGCTCTACAGACATAGGGATGGCAAGGGAGAGGCCAGGTGCCAGGAAGGGATTTTGCATTCACCCAGGGTCCGCATTACCCTTCAGGGGCACTGTTCAGCCATTCTGGTTTTTCTGGCAGCCCAAGACATAGGGCCATTTCCTAATCTATTTAAGGAAAGGCAAATCATCTGGCATCTGCTCAGCTCAGCCCATGGTCTTAGAACAAATGAACCCAATTAAAAGGCCATCATACGGGAATTCAAGGAAAGAGGAAAAAGCCATTGATCAAATCAATGCTCAGCTGCCCTGGGGCTGGTCTGTGGCCAGCTGTGGCAGGGTCCTTCTCCCTACTCTGCTCTACCCCCTCTCAAATGCTGTCCTAGACCTGGGGACCTTTCCAACACCCCAGTCCCGTCCTCCTCTCCTTCAACCCCACCCACTGACTAGCTGTGTGGCCTCACACTACATCTTCTCTAGATCCCAGGCTCACTATCTACAAAACGTTGTAGGCATCCTCTGCCCCCTCTTTTCTTTTACCCCCTCCTCCTATCCGATCCATAAGGAATGCGGTTCCTTCTTCCTCCAGAATACATCTGGCATTGGTCCACTTCTCCCCACCTTTATGGCTACCACCTGGTCCCAGGCCTCAGACTGAGCTCTCACCTGGATTTCTGCAACACCTCCTCCCTGTTGTCACGACTTCTGACCTTGCCTCGCTGCGGTCTCTTCTCAGCACAGCAGACAGGGCGATCCTTCTGAAATGTAAGTCAGCTTCTATCTCCTCCTCAGACCTCGCACGGCTTCCGTTCCCATTCAGTGTCCTACCAGATCTCCCCCAACCTCCGGCGTCCTCTCCTCCTTCTTCTCTCCTCCAGACCCACTCCACCCAGCCGCAGCCCTTAGGGCTTTGCACGCACTGGTCCCTCTCTGTGTGAGCTCTTTTCCATTTGGCTAACTCCCATACCTCCCTTAAGTATTTGCTCAAGTGGCCCCTTTTCGCCCAACCACCCTGTTTAAAATTGCAACCCCTCTGCCCTCACATCCCCTCTGCCCTCACATCCCCTCTGCCCTCACATCCCCTCTGCCCTCACATCCCCTCTGCCCTCACATCCCCTCTGCCCTCACA
>NW_022437046.1:2135410-2185342 GCF_009761245.1 Sapajus apella | reverse complement strand
CTCTGCCCTCACAACCCCTCTGCCCTCACATCCCCTCTGCCCTCACATCCCCTCTGCCCTCACATCCCCTCTGCCCTCACACCCCCTCTGCCCTCACATCCCCTCTGCCCTCACATCCCCTCTGCCCTCACATCCCCTCTGCCCTCACATCCCCTCTGCCCTCACAACCCCTCTGCCCTCACATCCCCTCTGCCCTCACATCCCCTCTGCCCTCACAGCCCCTCTGCCCTCACATCCCCTCTGCCCGTTGTTTTTTTCTCCTACAGCGCTTGCCACCTTTTAACATACCAAACAGTTTACGTTCTATTATGTCCATTGTTTGTTGTCTCGCCCCTCACTAGAACGTAAGCTCAAGGGCAGCTTTTGTCTTCTTTTTATTTCTCTTTTTTTTAGAGACACAGTCTCTTTCTGTTGCCCCGGCTGGAGTGCAGTGGTGCGGTCTCGGCCCACTACAACTTCCGTCCCCCAGGTTCAGGCAATTCCTCTTCCTCAGTCTCCCAAGTAGCTGTGACTACAGGTGCATGCTGCCATGCCCAGCTAATTTCTTTGGTATTTTAGTAGAGACAGGGTTTCACTGTGCTGCCCAGGCTGGTCTCGAACTCCTGAGCTCAGGCAGTCTGCCCACCTCAGCCTCCCAAAGTTCTAGGATTACAGGCATGAGTCACCCTGCCCAGCAGGCAGGTGTCTTTTTTATTCACTGATGATTTTCAGGTACTACATAGAGCAGTACCTGGCACATATTAAATACTTGTGGAATAAATTAATGAATGAGTGGATAATAATAAGATTCCTGCCTCAAAGGGCCATTGTGAGACTTGCAAAATAATTGATTTGCTTTGTAAAGGAAAGGAATGTCCCAGGCACTGACGGGCCCGGAGGATAAAGCAGTGACCAAAACAGAGATCCCTGCTGTTTCAGAAACGTTCGTTCTGGGGGAAACAGCACAAACAAACTACGATGTGAGTATGGTTATCTCCCTTCCCCCACTTTTATTTATTTGTTTTATTTGAGACAGAGCCTCACTCTGTTACCCAGGCTGCAGTGCAGTGGCACCATCTCAGCTCACTGCAACCCCCATCTTCCGACTCCCACCTCCCGCCTCCCAGGTTCAATGATTCTCTTGCCTCAGCCTCCCGGATGGCTGGGATTACAGGCACATGTCACCGTGCCTGGCTAATTTTTGTATTTTAGTAGAGACAGGGTTTCACCATGTTGGCCAGCCTGGTCTTGAGCTCCTGACTACAAGTGATCCACCCACCTTGGTCTCCCAAAGTGCTGGGATTACAGGTGTGAGCTGCCATGCCCGGCCAGTTACCCCCTTTTGTTATGATGAGAAAACTGAGGTACCCAAATTTGCCTGGTTGATGAGTGGCAGAGCTGGGATTCAAACACAAAGCCCTCCGACTCCAGGATTTGTGTGCTTTCTGTGCTATGAATGAGGGCATCTGGGTTTATGTGGAGGAAAAGCTTGTAGGTGGGAGGTGTGCAGAGATCTAGAGGGAGGACATGGAGGGCAGCCTAGGAGGCTGGCCGAGGTTTCCCGTCTTACCTCTGCATCTGGACCCACCAAGGACCCCGAACTCAGCCCTCCCCTTCCAAATGACTTTCACAGGAGTCAGACACATCTTTTTTTTTTTTTTTTTTTTTGAGACGGAGTTTCGCTCTTGTTACCCAGGCTGGAGTGCAATGGCGCGATCTCGGCTCACCGCAACCTCCGCCTCCTGGGTTCAGGCAATTCTCCTGCCCCAGCCTCCTGAGTCACTGGGATTACAGGCACACGCCACCATGCCCAGCTAATTTTTTGTATTTTTAGTAGAGACGGGGTTTCACCATGTTGACCAGGATGGTCTTGATTTCTTGACCTCGTGATCCACCCGCCTCGGCCTCCCACAGTGCTGGGATTACAGGCTTGAGCCACCGCGCCCGGCCCAGTCAGACACATCTTACCTATGGACATGCTGGTGGGATCCAAATTACAGGTATCTCGGGTGTGGTGAGTGAACCCCAACTTCTTCCCAGATGGAGTTCCTAAGGGTGCTGGGAGAACAGGCTATGCCAGTCACTCTTCCCTGGGGCCTGGAGTGCAGTTTTGGAGGCCACCCTGTGAGAAGACAAGGACTTCTAGGGGCATACAAAGGCAGGGGGCTCTGGTGAGGGTGGGGTTACTGGAATGGGGTAGAAGAGGGAGTTAGGGGTGCCCAGTCTTTGGAAGGGGCATGGTTACACCCTTCCATGCCCTTCCATGGCTGCCCTAGGCAGATGTGCTATGTCCCTGAGGCTGAGCTGGGGAGGCCCAGGGCCCTGTGGAGAGTGATCTTCCATAAGAAAAGGTATTGCTTGGCAGGGAATTATCTCTACTCCTGGCTGGGGGTGCAGGAGACAGACATCATGGTTTGGGTCAGGCACTGTCACCTTGTTGGCAGGTCAGGGTATGTTGGCAAGTCACTGTTTGCAAATTGCGTTCTCTGTTTCATTTGTCAGCCCTCCCCCAGGACCCTCACCCTCAACAGCCTGGCCACAGTCAGACCATTTTCTTAACACCCCATAGGCAAAGGTCTGGAACCCAGCCCCCGTTTCTTGCTGCCAGTTCTGGCCACCAGGGGGAAGCAGTGCAGCACCAACCAACCTGGGGCCCTCCGCAGACTAAACAGCCAGGGCAGAGCACAGAGTGGGCTGTCCATGTCCCCATCCCTTTGCTCCCAAGGAATCTGGGGACAGCGGGCAAAAGGAAAGTGTGATGGGCAGTGGGGAGGGAAAGAGAGGAAAAGTAGGAAGGAGGGAAGGAGAGGCGGCGCCACAGAGGGCAGCTGGACCCTCTCTTCATTCCCATCTCTTCCTGCCATTCTGCTTCCACCTCTGGGGTTTAGTCTGACTCCTGGCAGCCCTCGTTGCCCCTTCGCCTGGATGCCCACCTGCAGCCCTTCTGTCTCCAAGTGTCCACTTGGTACCTGCCAGGACTGCCCCTCACCCCTCACCATCCTCCCTTGAACAGATGTGATCAATCAACACACACACAAACACACGTGCACACACACAGAGACAGCACACACGGTGGACTAAGGCAGCAGGCTTTTAATTTCCTCCCCCACATTTTACAATTGCTTTGGTCACAGAAGCAGATCTGACAGTTTAATTCCACGCCGGAGAGAAGGGGACTTTTCATGTGGCTACTGCTTTGGAATTTGGTTCCAGGACAGAAAGCTGAGGACACGTGGGGTAAAACAGCCTGCTTTCTAAAAAAACCTGGAAACAACTGGGGTAAGACACCTTCTCAGGCTTCCTTACCCAGCTGTCTACGCCCTCCACCCTCACTCTACACGCTGAACCTGGGGTTCCATGGACTCAAAAGACATCTTTGCAGCTGTGAGATCTCAGCCAAGTGTGGAACGTGGGGTGGAACGGGGACAGGCTTTCACACCCCCAGCAGGGTGCGCTAGGAAAATCACTCAGGGAGACTGGGGCATCAGTCAGAGTCCCAGCAGGAAAGACGTTACACCCTCCAATCAGGTGACTCTGGGATAGTTTAGCGGAGAGACTATTTTTACAAAGGTGTGGACTGATGTTTAGTGGGTTCTGTGCAGGGGGCACTGGCAGCCCAGGAAGCAAGATCAGCAAGAGAGGGCTGTAGCAGCACCAGGAAAGACACACTGGTCCCTTTCCTCCCCACCCTGTCCCAACACCTAGAGGAGAGAGGGACCCAGAAGCAGAGTAAGGACGGTCCTCACAGCAGAGGGGAAAAGGACAAGTGAGCGTTCAATTAAGCAGGGGATGGAAATTTTAATCCTGACTTTGTTATCCAAAAGGGACTCAAAAGTTTGGAGGTTGCCAAATGTTTCTGAATGGGAAAGGAAAATCACCCATCATTGAGCAGGGAGCATGGGTGGGAGTAAGATCAAACAGTTGCATGTTTGTGCCTCACTGCATTGTTGCTGTCTAGCAAACCGGGAAAAGAGGTATTGGTATTATCAGTTCAATTTTCCAGATGAAGAAACTGAGTTTGCAGTCCCAGAGCTGGCAATGGCTGAACTGGGCCAGAACCCTGCTCCTGCCTCAGCTGCCCTGTGTCCCCCCACCTTGCCCCAGTCACCTTGAGTTCAGTCACACTCAGTTTGGACTGCTATAACAAAATGCCATAGACTGGGTGGCTTAGAAACAACAATCATTTAATTTCTCACCATTCTGGAGACTGGAAGTCTGAGATCGGGGTGCCAGCATGGTTGAGATCTGATAGGGACCTCTTCCAGGTGGCAGACTGCCAACTTCTCATTATATCCTCATGTGACAGAAAAAGGGTGAGGAGCTCTCTGGGGTCCCTTCTGTAAGGGCACTAAACCCATTCATGAGGGCTGCACCCTCAGGACCTGGTTACCTCCCAAAGGCCACACCTTCTAATATCATCACCTTGGGAGTTGGGATTTCAACATATGGATTTGCGGGGTGGGAGACACACACGTTCAATCCCTAATAGCCGCGTTTGGTAAAAATGGGACTCAATGGGGAGAACAGGGTTTAAGGTCAGGCCCCTGCACTGAACTCACTCCAAGGTCAGAACCTGAGCTGCATGCACCTCTCCACCCACACCATTCAGCTGCTTCCCCGGCGCCCATCCCGGGAAGTTCAGTGGTGAGTTCTCAGTTCCGGGAGGCACAGACTGGAGCTAATGAACTTGGCTGAGGCAGTGGGAGCAGCCGAAGAGCCCTGGGCTTATCTCTAGGCTCCACCCTGACTGCTGTGTGACTCTGGGTGAGGCACAGCCTCCCTCGGCCACCAGTCCCACTGAGCAGCCAAGCAATCCCTGGGGTCCCTGCCAGGAGGGAAAACTGATTCCAACTGGTTGTGTCTCCCAGGGGTCTCACATGCTGTTTCACAATGGCCTTCAGGAGTTAACAGCCCCAGGAAATGACCTCAGGATGGGGAGGGGAGGAGCAGGGCAGGGAGGCGAGGAGCAGGGCAGAGAGGCTTGGAGACTAGGGGCAGGAGATATTTTGGGGCAGGCGGGTCCCCCACGTCACTCCTGGACAATGGTCCAGGATAGTCATTGTGCTGAGAGTGGAAAATCCTTTTCTGACTCCATCTGCAAGGGCTGAAAATAGCCCAGGGCCATGGGTGGAGCCCCCAGGGACAGGGGGTGACTGGCCCTGCCTGGTCCATTGTTCCTGGCTGAGACAGGGCTGAGACTGGACACCTGAGCTGGAGCCAAGACAGAGGCAAGCCCAGGAATCCCCTATGGGAGGAGGAGCAGCTGGGCAGAGCCAATCTATCAAAGATGGGGAAAGTGAGGCCCAGAGAGAGGTAGCTACTCCCCCAAGTTGCACAGTGCATCAGGGCAGAGGAGGATGAGTTTGACTCAGGCTCAGTTCTTACCCGCACAAGCACACCCCTCACCCTGTGGCCTGGTCACTCCTGGCCAAGCCCAACCCTCCACCTTGCAGGAGGCAGGAGCTCCCGATGTCGCACTGTGTGGCGGCAGTGGAGTCACTTCACTTCTCTGGTCAGTGGATGCTGGGGAGAAACGCTGTCTCCACCCTAGTCCTAAGAACTGAGGGCCTGGAGGGTCTTGGAAACGGCCGGGGGAGAGGCTGCTGGTTGTGCCTTAGATGAGGATGCAGGCAGCTGATGCCTTTGCTGAGGTGGGGAAACCGGAACAGTGGAACAGGTCTCCAGGCCCTAGAGTGCAGCCCAGAGAAGGCAGGCAGGTGGCCTCAGGTCACACAGCAAAAGCTGCCCATTTGCTGCCTGCCCTGGCCCAGCTCCAGGCCAGTCCTCTCCTCCTGGATCTCTGGGCTCTTAGAAAAGTAAGGGGTGGCTGCAGAGTGCCATGGTGGACACCCCAGTCAGGGAGTAATGGCTACCCTGCTGCGTGGGAGGGTGGGAGCTCTCTAGCCTGAAGGGGCAAGGCCCTGAAGCTTGCTATTAGGAGGCTCCTCTTCCTCCTCTCCATGCTGCCCTCCCATAGCTGGGCACATGGGCAAGGATCTGTAAACAGCACAGGCCCATGGTCCTGAAATCTACCCACTGCCATGCAGGGCAGAAGTGCTCCCACACATTCCCCCAGGACAGACCTGCTTCCCTCCTTCCACACCCCACGGGCGTTCCCTGGAGACGTATGGCCCACTGTTGCTCACTGACCAGGCACACCACCCTCTCCTTCAAAACATGTAGCCCAATGTGGTTACATACTAAGTGATGTCAACTCTGTGAGGGCAGGGCCCAGCTGCTTGGCCTCTGTAGCCCTGGCCCAGTGCCAGCCACATAAATGCTGACCACACACTGGGCACTGTGAGGAGGACTTCACGCTAATAACGTAGGGAAGCCCCTCAGTGCCCTGTGTGGAAGGTAGCATCTCATTTTAGAAATGGGAAAACTGAGGTACTACAGGATTAGGTAATTTGCCCAAGGGGCCCCAGCCGGGAAAGTGGGGACAACAGGGACACTGAGGTGGTCTGGGCAGAGCATTTGTGTCCTCACATCCTTGCTACACCACCTCTGTCATCTTGAATCATGCCAGGGGCCACTTATAGATCCTCCTGCCATGCAGGGTTGTGAGCGTGGTGGGGCACTAGAAAGGCATGACTCTGGCCATCAGGTGGCCTGGACTCACTCTGACTCGCCCTGGTGGCCTGGATAACTCGAAGCAAGTCCTCACTTCTCACACCTTCTCCTGTTTCCTCATCTGCTAAATGGGATCATAACATCTACTTCCCAGGGTTGCTGTGAAGCATCTACCATATAACATAGATGGGAGGGTCCCAC
Organism: Sapajus apella; assembly: GCF_009761245.1. Classification (NCBI taxonomy): domain Eukaryota; kingdom Metazoa; phylum Chordata; class Mammalia; order Primates; family Cebidae; genus Sapajus; species Sapajus apella. The sequence continues at coordinate 2,178,589 of NW_022437046.1, read as the reverse complement.
AGGGTGCACGGGACATGAGTCAATCAATACACAACTTCCCTCCCCCATGTGCCTGATTCTAAGCACAGCAGCCCAAATCTGCAATGACAAGGGTGGCAGAGAGGTAGTTTTGGTGGCTTGAACTGGAGCAGCCCTGTGTGGATAACATGTTGTTTAGGGCCTCTTCTAACCTTTTGGGGTGAAAGTGGAAATGTCCCCTGGGGTGACCCCCTCCCTCCTGGGTCCCGGGACACCTGCCAGTCAGGGCAGAGACTCCTGTGCGCCAGGGACCCTGCCCTGATGTCATGCAGTTCATCAAGAACAGTTGCTGCAGGCGCATCAGCCAACATTTACTCCCCAACACTCAACTCTCCACCCTCCCCTTCCTCCCATCTCTGCCCTGTCCCTGGCCTCAGCTCTATGGCCTCATCACAGTCACCCTGGGCAGGAAGAGCTGGGCAATGTGAGTGACAGCAGAATCGCCACCAAGGCACTGGCTTACATCCAGGCGCCACGCTGACCTGTTGAATGACCTTGAGCTCAGCCCCACCCGTCTCTGGCCTTGAGTCTCCAGCTGGGCTGGATAATCCCTAGTGTCAGCCGGGTGGCTGGACGACTCACGTGCCCTTTCACAGTGGCCTTCATGAGTCAACAGCCCAGGAAGTGATGTCAGGTTAGGGAGGTGTAGAGGGGGCAGGGAGGCCTGGAGGGTAAGAGAAGATATTTTGAGGGCAGGCAGGTTCCCCCCACGTCACTGCTGGACAATGGTCTGGGGCCAGGAATGGAAAATGCTAGTCTGACTTGGGCTGAAAATAGCATGAGGCATCAGGGCAGGAACCTCACCCCCAAGGTGAGTGGCCTGGGCACTGAGCAGTAAGGCTGGCCGTGCATACCAAGGGGCCAGGCAGTCCAATGGGGTTCCAGAGGTGGGGCCTTGTGCCTGTCCCTGGTTTGCCCAGGGTCTCCAGTATTCACCCCGACCTGCACCTGCCACAGGATTAGATGGCAAATAAGCCTCTCCTGTGTCCTTATGGTCCTATGTCCCAGGTCCTATGTCCTTAGAAATCTGCAGGCAGTGGTTAAAGGAGAGCTTCCTGGCTCTAGGCAATGGTGTTGTCTCCATCCACCATGGGGTCTGGTTTGGGCAGATGCAGGAGGGTAGGTGGGCAGGACATGAGAAGAATGGGGACCAGGGAACTTGGGCTTGGGGAAGTCCTAGCCTACCCCAACCACACATGCACACTCAAGGGCCCCCAAAATCATGAGATACAATCCTGCCTCCAGATCTAAGCAGGGCTGAGAGGGTCAGAGCTCAGCATTCACACTCTCAGCCAGCAAAGCATCTCACCTGGGGAGGGGATCCCTATAAACTGGGATGGGGTTCAGCTTGAACAGCAGTTGGTAGAAAAGGGAGTGGCTTGGGCCTGCAGGAAAGGCTCAAGGATGGTTTGTAAGAGGCAGTCACTAAGAAAGCTCAGAAGGGCTGGGTGCGGCAGCTCACACCTGTAATCCTAGCACTTTGGGAGGCTGAGGCAGGTGGATCACTTGAGGTCAGTGGTTTGAGACCATCTTGGCCAACATGGTGAAAACCCATCTATATTACAAATACAAAAATTAGCTGGGCATGGTGGCACATGCCTGTAATCCCAGCTACTTGGGAGGCTGAGCCAGCGCTAGGAGAATCGCTTGAACCTGGGAGGCAGAGGGTTGCAGTGAGCCAAGATGGTGCCACTGCACTTCCAACCTGGAGCCTGAACAACAGAACAAGACTTCGTTTCAAAAAAAAAAAAAAAAAAAAAACCGCTCAGAAGGACGTCGGTTACATTAACAGAAGTATAGAACCTAGAATGTGAGAGGTGACTATCTCACACTATTCTGTGTAGGTCACCCACATGGCACAGTACAGAGTAATCATTTGGGTCATGGTCTGTGATGGGTCTCTGTCACATGAGGGCACTGTGGAGTCAGGCTCCAAACACAGCAACGTCTGGGGATGCCTGCCTTTCACAAAGGGGAGTGGGAAGGATGGAAAGGTCAGAGGCAGGCAGAGTGGGCCCACAGGGCGAGGGCTCTCCCAGAGGGAGAGGAGTGGGTCCCTGTCCTTGAGATCAAGAGTGAGGCCTGTCAGCTTTGCCCTATCCCTGTTCAAAGGTTAGGGCTGGGCCCTGTCCAGGCGAGCTTCACACATCAGCCCAGAGCGGTCCTGGCTAGACCCAGAACCTATCATAGATGAGACCCGTCTCCCCAACACTAAGTCCTGATACAGCCTGAGCACCATCCTGCCACGTATGTGGATTTTCCCAGAAGGCAGAGGATGGACCGGAGGTGAACTGAGTCTCTTTCATACTTACTCCCAATGCAAAGGAAGCCTTAGGGTCAGGGCAAGGAGGGAGCCCTGACTTGGCCTCCTTGTGACCTAGCTCCAACCGTACCTTCAGCCTGGAGCCAGCTGTCCAGACTGCTTATGGCTCCTGCACACCCTGCCCTCTTGCCCCATGTCTTGCCTGGGATGCATCCTGTATGTGGGTGTTCTGGTAAGCTGCTTTTCTCAGAAGCTACAACTCAGGAGTCTCCCCACTCCAGGAGCCCTTCCCTGATCCCGGGCTCACAGCCCCAGCCACTCAGCATTATCCAATGATGTGCTAGAGTGACTTGTACCTGCTTGCAAGAACCAATTGTTAAATTATCAGAAATTTTACAAGGAAGTTGATATCATGTTTACAGTTTGAATTTGGCCATGATAAGAGTTTTCACACCATGGAAATGGGCAGTTCTACAAAGAAGGGGTTCCCAGTTAAATCGGAGCTACAGTTAAATGATTTCACATTTATCAGCACATGACTGGCCATCACCTAAACTGGGAGATCTCAAGGTCTCGGACTGCACCTGACTCTTCTCTGCACTTGGCACAGAGTCAGACACAGAAGTCAACTGGCTTTAAAGTGGGGGATGACTGGGGCTGGGCATGGTGGCTCACGCCTGTAATCCCAGTACTTTGGGAGGCCAAGGCACGTGGATCACGAGGTCAGGAGATTGAGACCAACCTGGCTAACATGGTGAAACCCCATTTCTACTAAAAATACAAAAAAATTAGCCAGGCATGGTGGCACACACCTGTAGTCCCAGCTACTTGGGAGGCTAAGGCAGGAGAATCGCTTGAACTGGGGAGGTGGAGGTTGCAGTGAGCTGAGATAGCACCACTGCACTCCAGCCTGGGCAACAGAGCAGGACTCCACCTCAAAAAAAAATGTGGGGGATGACCTGGGGTCTGGAGAGAGGATCCCTGATAAGAGACTACTCCTGAGACAGCTAGTGAGAAAGCAGGTGGCAGGAGGGATTGGGTTGGAGAAAGGACCCTTTTGTGGCTGGTGAAAGCTTCCCCACCATATCCTCATCCCCCAACCACACAATAGGGCACAGCTCAGCAGGCAACACAACCTTTAGTATAAGTTACAGCCTCACACTGGCTCCCAGCCCATGGGAGCCTCCAGATGGGTCTATGACATTAGTCCCCAGATGTTCATCTCTTGGGCTGGGGGTACTCCTCAGAGCTGAGTCCACCGTGACACCCAGTTCATTCCAGACCACTGTGCGAGCTCAGCCCTCACTATTTACCAGGGCTTTCTGGCCAACCTGTGACTTGGCCCCCACCCCAGGTAGCTCAGCTCCAGACTGGTATGTGACCTTGGTAAGCCACCTTCCTCTCGGGGCCTGTTTCTCCATTGGACTTGATTAGACTGAACTCCTACCTAGGTACCTTGGCAGTACAGCCAGCTATTTGTGTGGGAGTCAGGCCAGGAGTGTCACTGACTTTCAACTCTCACCTTTCTTGAAACTTAATTACCCCAACTCATACACACAAATAATGACTAGGGCTTATGGGAAGAGCTGACTCTGGAGAATATCCTGATCCCCTGCCAAATGACAGCGCATGGGGTCATGGCTTCCTTGGTCATCCAGCATGAGTCACTGATGGTCCATATCTGGGGAGACCGTGCCCTCTGCACAATTCCTGGTCCCCTACATCTTCTCAATATAAACCTGCGCAGGCCGGAAGTGTTCCGGTCCTACAGCCGAATGTCCTTAGTGTTCTCGCTACCAGCCGGCGTGGACTCTGTCCGCCTTGAGTCCTCACTGCTGCCCAACACATCTTCTATCCTCTGCATGTCAGTTCTGTCGGATCTGCGCAGGCCCAGCCTGCGGCGAGCCGGGGTGGCGGGGCTGGGGCCAGTGGGTGGTTTGGTATCTCGGGCAAAACGGACGAGCCTCTGCCCAGCCAGGAAGTAGAGCACGGGGTCAAGGCAACTGTTGGCACTGGCTAGTGGCCGGGTGACCTTGTAGGCCATGTTGATGGCATTGAGTGTGTGGCAGCTGAGGTCCAGCGAGCGGAAGGAGTAGTAGAGGGTGCGGGTGACGTGGAAGGGCAGGAAGCAGAGGGCGAAGACAGCCAGTACCACGGCAATGGTGCGCACGGACTTGCGCTTGGCCCGAGGCAGGCCGCCCGTGGTCCCGTAGGCTGGCTTTAGCAGCCGCCGAGCCATGAGCACGTAACAGACAAGGATGACGGCAAAGGGCACTGCGAAGAGCAGGCCCAGCATGACTGAGCTGTAGGCCACGAAGCGGCTGAAGAGCTCGGGCGCCGAGGTGTCGTGGCAGGTCACACGGCCTCCGCGAGCGCTGGTGGTGACAAAGTAGAGCACGGGGGCCTGGCAAGCCAGCACCAACACCCACACACCCGCAGCCACCCGGCGAGCATAGTGGGCCCGGCCCCAGCGAAGGGAGCGCAGAGGGCGTAAGACTCCCAGGCACCGGTGCACGCTGATGCAGGTGAGGAAGAGGATGCTGCAGTAAAGGTTGGTGTAGAAGAGGAAGCGCACCAGCTTGCAGAGCACGGAGCTGAAGGGCCAGTGGTCGCCGCGGGCGTAGTAATAGACCAGCAGCGGCAGGGAGGCCGCATACAGTGCATCAGACACAGCCAGGTGGAACATATAGGTAGTGGAGGCATTCCAGGTCTTGAGGCGGCACAAGAAGATGTAGAGTGCCACGGCGTTCAGACACAGCCCAAGCACGCACACCACGCCGTAGGACACAGGCAGCAGCACGTACTTGAAGTCCTCGTTGAAGCGGCACCGGTAGCCCAGCTCATCCCCATCCCAGGTGCCATTGATGGTGCCATTCCAGGGGTCCAGGTCTGCTGCCATCGCCCTGAGGGGAAGGGAGGAGTGGGGACATCAGGGTTCTGGCCGGAGCGCCCCTAGGGGACCCAACACAGCCATCTGTCCAGGACTTTTGTTGCCATTTGACTTGGATCTGGGCCCAGAACCTCCAAGCTCTGAAACTTCGAGAATGCATGAGATCCATGAATATTAGGATCACACAATTGTCAAACTTGAGAACAGAGGCAGACAAACTATAGTCCAAAGGCCAGTTCCAGTCTGCTTTTGTAAATGCAGCTTTATTGGAACACAAGCATACCCATCTGTTTATAAAGAGTTGAGTAGTTGTGATAAAGACCATATGGCATGTGAAGTCTAAAATACTCACTATCTGACCTTCAAAAAAAGTTAGCTCAACCTGTGTGTGGTGGCTCATGCCTATAATCCCAGCTACTCGAGAGGCCAAGGCAGGAGCCAGGTGTTCAAGCCCAGTTCAGGCAACAACGTGAGACCCCATCTCTACAGATTTTTTTTAAAAAATTAGCCAGGCATGCTGGCATGCACCGGTAGTCCCAGCTACCTGCAGGCTAAGGCAGGAGGATCATTTGAGCCCAGGAGGTTGAGGCTGCAGTGAGCTGTGATCACACCACTGCACTCCAGCCTGGGTGATATAGCAAGACCCCATTTCTGGGGGAAAAAAAGTTTTCTTACCCCTCTCTAGAACCTCAGGATCAGAGTTCTAGATCTAGGATTCTGAGCTCTAGAATCTGAGGATCTGAGAGTGCCAGAGCATGTAATTTTGAGTTCATGGAAAGAGGCCTTTGAGGCTGGCTGGCCCTGCGTCACACCAAATGCCCACTTGCCCGCAGGGACATTCCTGGCCAGAAGGCATCGCACAGCCTCCTGTGGGGCATTACAAAGTTCTATGCAGCTCATCTTCCTACTCTTGGGAGGCTCTGGGCCCACGCTTAGGGTTCCGGTATTGGAGGAAGTATTTCCAAGGGTCTCCCTCTTCAGTTATCCATTCACTTTTTACAGCTTCCTCTATTCTGGCACTTTTTATATCTATCAACAGCAGTCCTCCCCCGAGCCTGTGAGGCCACCAGGGAATGCCCCTGAAGTAACCCCCCTGAAGAATACAGGGAAATCTGGGGTGGAGATGGGGATAGGGGACCAAGGGATCATTTGTGTGGCAAATGCAGCTTCTTCCATGCCCACCCGGTTTCTCTCTGCACATTACTATTGTGATGTCCCCTGCACCTTGTCTCCACTGAGCCTATAACACACCCATGGGGACTGACTGTCCAACAGACAGCTTGTTCCCCTCCCTCTCCTCCTCACACCTACCCAGGTGACCAGTTAAGAGCTCTCTCACAGCTGGGAGGCAAGGGAAAGACAGCCCAGCCTGCAAGGCAAAACGTCCCAAGGGGCAGGCTAGAAATCATAGCAGGAGTCCTGGATGGGCAAGTTTCAGAAAAACCCAAAGAAGCACTTTCTAGCAGTGTGAAGAGGCAGGGGGAGCTAACGTTTTTCCAACCCTACTACTATGTGTGCTTTCTAAAAGTTATTCACTTAGGCCAGCCGCGGTGGCTCACACCTGTAATCCCAGCACTTTGGGAGGCCGAGGTGGGTGGATCACTTGAGGCCAGAAGTTCAAGACCAGCCTGGCCAACATGGAGAAACCTCATCTCTACTAAAAATACACACACACAAATTAGCCGGGTGTGGTGGCAGGTGCCTGTAGTCCCAGGTACTAGGGAGATTGAGGTGGGAGGATCACCTTGGGCCCAGGAGGTAGAGGTTGAAGCGAGCCAAAATTGCACCACTGTACTCCAGCCTGAGCAACACAGCAAGACTCTGTCTCAGGAAAAAAAAGAAAGTTACTTTACTTTATCCTTACAATGTGTTCTATGAGCCAGGTCACCATCCCCAGCTCTCCAATCAAGAGGCTAAGACACAGGTCACGTAAATTATTTGGTCAAGTTTATGCCACTGGGGATGGGCTGCAATTCCTGTCCAGGTCCAGCCCCTGGAAGTGGCTCTAGGAGGGAGGTAGTGAACTCGCTGTTTGTGGGATTATGCAAGTGGCTCTCTAGCAGAGGCTACAGAAGGGCTTTTGCCTGTGTGGAGGTGTGTCTGGGAGGATGGAAAGGGCAAATGAAGTGTGAGTCCTCCTCATCCTGAGAATCTGGGGCCATATAATTCCCTTCATTTTATTTATTTATTTTTAGACAGAGTCACTCTGTCACCGAGGCTGGAGTGCAGTGGTGTGATCTCAGCTTGCCGCAACCTCCACCTCCCAGGTTCAAGTGATTCCAGGCACATGCTACCATGCCCAGCTAATTTTTGTATTTTTAGTAGAGATGGGATTTCACCATGTTGGCCAGGTTGATCTTGAACTTCTGACCTCAAGTGATCTGCCCACCTCGTTCTCCCAAAGTAGCGGGATTACAGGATTATGGCCTAATTCCCCTAATTTTAGATCCTGGAGTCCTGAGGGACTCGGGGACTCTGCAGGGCCCGTGACATCCACTCTCGTAGACCCAGGCTTCCCTTCCAGGCTTGGCTTCCCAGCGGCAGTTCAAAGCCCATGAGGTTGAGATTAGGGGTGCTAGGGGGCAAGTGTAGAGGTCCTTTGATTTCCTTCCTTATTTTTTTCTTTTTGAGGCAGATTCTCACTCCATCACCCAGGTTGGAGTGCAGTGGCGTGATCTCAGGCACTGCAACCTCTGTCTCCTGAGTTCAAGCAATTCTCGAGTCTCAGCCTCCCAAGTAGCTGGGATTATAGGTGTGTGCCACCACACCTAGCTAATTTTTTTGTATTTTATAGTAAAGATGGGGTTTTGCCATGTTGCCCAGGCTGGTCTTGAACTCCTGGACTCAAGTGATCTGACCACTTCAGCCTCCCAAAGTGTTGGGATTATAGGCGTGAGCCACGGTGCCCCGCCAGTTTCCCTTCTTTCACCAAGACTCCCAGATCTTCTCTGTCTCCTATTGTCAGCAAATGTGCACTCACAAGGAAGGGGGCCTGCACCCTTGTTCCCCCTGCCATGGAAACGGATGGCTCCCCAGGGGGAGGAGGCTGGGAGAAGCTTATGTGGTGCCAAGTTAAGAAGGGACAGGTGGAGCTGGGGCTCTAGCAGGGTCAAGTGGCTGAGACTCGTCTTACCCAGAGTCAGGGCAGTTCCTGCTGCCAGCCTAGTGCCAGGCTCTACCTCTTGTTGCTGGAACCACTGCATTGGCCTCCCTCCTCCAGCCCCCGCCCCCCCCCCCCCCCAAAAACCAGAGTGGCCTTTGTCAAAGAAAGTATTCTCCTACTTGGAACCCTCCTGGGGCTCCTGCCCTCTCTCAGGAGAAAGCCTAGCACTCAAGTCTGGTACCTGAGGTTTTCATAACTGAGCCTCTGCCAACCTCACCCGCCCCAACCCCTGTGACCTGCAGTTTCCTGAATGTGCCCAACACTCTTCCCTCCCAGCCCTAGTTCCCGCTGCTCCTTCTACCTGAGTTCATTCATGGCCCTCATCTCCACCTGTTGAACTCACGGCTCTTTATCCTTCAGTGCAGAGAACTCAGTGACTAAGAACCTAAGCACTGGAGCCAGACTGCCTCTGTTTCCTCAGCTGTAAAATGGGACAATTACTAGAATCTCCACTATAGGACTGCTGTGAGGGTCCAGTGTTCTGTGTAAAATATCTGGAGTAGAGGCTGCACACAGTAGGCACATGGTGGTGGTATAAGTGCCAAGGTTCAGCTAGCAGTGGCCTTTTTCAGAAACCTTAGGCCACAGTGGAGGTGGGACTGGAGGTCCCGACTGGGGGCTGTAGAGGTGAGTGTGGTGGGCCAGGGGAGTGACACCGAGACCGAAGCTGGGGCAGGCCCCAGACCCTGTGAGAGAAGAGGCCTCGGAGATGTCTGGGAGGCAGGCTCTGGAGGCTGTTCCAGAGTGGTGGGAGAGGAGGAATTTGGTGTCAGTCATGGCAAGTGTGAGGATGGGCACAGGCTGGGTCCATCAGGTCCGGAGCTTTGGAAGGGCAGCTGAGAGTCGCTTGCTCACAGAAGCTGCAGGAGTAGCGAGGAGAGGCCCCCGTGTGAGACTGAGGAGCTATGGAGGGACCACATTCCCTCCTGGGACAGAGTCCCTGCCTGGGGATCAGTAAGCTGAGGTTTGAGTCTAGCTTGGCCACAAAACACCGGGTGACGTCAGGCATTTCCTTCCCTCAGAAGTCTCAGACCCTAATCAAATCCCCCAGCCTTGAGAACTGCAGCCCCTAAATGTCCCCGGGAGATTTTCTACCCCTCTTGGACAGGGAGGGGCCTTCCTCCATAATTGAGACACAAACGCCCAGTCTCCCCTCCACGCCACTGCTCTGCGGCTGCCCCAGTGCTGAGGCCTGACTTCCCTCCATAGTCACCATCTCATCACCCCGCATGAAGAGTTTCCTGCTAATCCCTAACGGTGGAATCTCTGACACTCAGAAGAGGGGTGGAGACTTCCCTGTCTCCCTTGAACTGAGGGAGCTGCCCCTTCCACCTGTTTTAAGACATCCTGGCCCCCACCCTCCCAGGCCAGCTGGGGACTCCATCACCATGGCCCCAGGCCAGACTCACCCGGCCAGCCCTCTTGCTCTGCAGGCTGGCTCACCAACGTGTGAGTACATCTTTCCTAGCCCCAGCCCCTGCCTTAGAGGGACAGCCAAGTCCCCAGCCCTCTCCCTTAAGTCTCCCCTCTGCTTCTCCTTACCCTGGTGCCCCTGGGTCTAGAGACGGCTCCACCTGACTGTCCAATGCTCACCGACCCCTCTGCGTCCCAGTGGCTGGTCCTGTCCCAAGGACCTCCTAGTCTGGAGGGGAGACCAGAGCCTTGTAAGGGCCCTTCCAGGCGCCTCTGCCTGTGTTCATGCTGTTCTTTCTCACTGGAAAGCCTTCCCAGGACCCACCCACACTGCACTCCATCATCCCAAAGGATCTTCTCATCTCTGAAGCTCTCTCTCCATCATCTCTGGGAACGTTTCTTAGCCGGTTGGTAATTTGTCCTTCCATCCTCTATCCCAACACATTTCAGGTGCTCCTTGAGGGCTGGGTCCATCTGATGCTTTTCTCTGTCCCTATCATCCAGCAGGAGGCCCGACCACAGGAGGTATTACAGGAATGAGAGAATGAATGGATGAATGAATGAATGAAGCAAGCACAAGAGGCTATGGGGACCCAGAGGAGGCGCACACAGACACAAGCCCTTCTGCAGCCTCTGCACACTCCTGTAAACAGGGACTTCACTACCTCCCTCCTGCAGCCCCTTCCACTGTGGGATAGACCTGAATGGGAATTGCAGCCCATCACCACTGGTATAACCTTGACCAAATTACTTGCTCCTCTGAGGGCCTCTCAAGGACAAGAATGCTTAAAGATTTCTTAGCTGCTGACCCTGCATATCCAGGGGACAACCCAGCCCCTCTAGAGGTCCTGGCCCACCTGGGACCTGCTTATGTCTCCTTCAACTGCCACAGGAGCCCAGGAGACTCTGCCCTTCCCTGGACAGGTCAGGGAAGTGCCAGTGGGATTGGACATGAGTATTCTGGAGATAGGTCGGCTGTCTGAGGCCTGCCACAGGTTTCTACCTACCTCAGGACCTGGGTCAGTCTGATCAGGATTCTCCACCCACCTTGCTTTATAGGGGCCAGACTTGGGCTGAGCAGCTTTCACACAGCATCTTCATCCCCCACCCCACTCCTTGGTAGATACTCCCATAAAGGTTAAGCTATTTGTTCAAGATCACACTGCCAGGCATTGGAAAAATTAGGCTTGACACCCAGGGCTGTCTGGCTTCAAAGCCTAAATTTATCACAGCCTGGGATGAGGGAGCAGGGCACGGCACCTGCCTTCGGATCCCTTGATCTAAGCCAGTTCCGGGCAGACATAGGCACAACGGCACACGCACCTGCCCTCACCTCCCGGCCGGGGCACCCACCCACACACATCCGTACCTGACCAGCCCTTGCTCTCCAGGTCAGGATGCTCAGCACCTGCTCGGATTCCTCACTCATGAATGCACACGCCTGGACCGGGCTGCAGGGAACTCTGCAGGAAACAGGAAAAACAGGTCCCCAGGCCTGGGGCCACGCCCAGCCTCCAACATTTTTCTGGGCAGGCCGTGCTGCTGCCCCAAGAGGCTCCTGCAGACACAGGGAGGTGGAGAAAGCTCAGGCTCAGGGTCATGAAAACCCAGCCAGGACAATCCCCCATAGGGCTGCCTCCTCTGTGGTAACTTTGACCAGAAGGAGGCAGAGAGGTGGCCTGGTGTTTGTCCTGGTCTGAGTGCCTTCTCAGCTCAAACACCCAAACCCCAGCTCATGTGTTCCAGGGATTGGTTATTCACAGCCTCCTTCCCTGGGCTCCCCTTTCACAGAGGGGTGGTCCTGCCTGGGGAAGGTCTCCCCAGTGTCCTGCACAGCTGAGCCAAGCCTCCAAGCCTCCAGGGTCTCTTTCCGAGGTCCTGGTTCTGTGCTTTGGCCCCAAAGCAGGAAAAGTCAACACCCTCTTTGTCCAGTGTGCATTCTAGTGTATTTCTGCCAACACACTTTTGCTCAAGCAAGGTCTCTAGAGACCCCCTGCTCCCCATTCCTACCTCTAAGCGTTCCTCCATAGGTGTTATAAACACACATATGCCACACCTGATCACACACTGGCACAGACACACCAAGATATGCAGAGGCATGCAGAGTCGCACTCAGGTGTACGTGCAGTGGACACACACGGATGTACACATGCGTGCACACACACACACACACACACACACACACACACACACACACACAGACGCAGTCTAGACCGTCAGGGCCTGAAACAGCATTCGGAAATCTCCTGTGCCAAATCCTGTTTCATAGAGGAGGAAACTGAGGCGCAAGCCTCACAGTAAGTCAGGGACAGAGCCAAGTCTAGAGCCCAGCCCTCCCAAATTCTGGCCCTGGTTTTTGTCTCACCTGGGAGCCCCTGCACACATCAAGCACAGGGTTTCAAGGAGGGGACGGTTGCCTGGTGGAGGTGACCCTCTGTGTGGGCAGGTCCACCATCCGCCAGCACCTCAGAATCTCACAGGAGGAATAGAACATAACCCTCCTGAGCTTTTCTTTTTGCATCTTCGTTTCCCTAGGATGGAGGAGTGGGCCTGTGACAGCTAAGGCCAGGTCCCCAAGGATGGGGGGATGTGGAAGAGGAGATGGGGGCGCTGCAGGAATAGCTTGGGGACAGGTCATGGGAAATGCCACTGGACCACTGCTTCCTGAGTGCACCTTGCCCGGTGATCTCAGACTGGCATGGCTGGTGGGCTGGTAGCTCCCCACTGATCTACTCTAGAGGCTGTGACAAGGTGAGGGGGCGTCAACCTTTTCACCCGCTAGGCCCAGGTGTACTTCCTGTCTCCTCCTCCTTAGAAAATGCCTTGACTCAATAGGCTGAAGTGGAGAATATCACTTTCTCCAAGTGGTACTCATTTCTGAGAAGGGCCTGCACCATCTTTCCAGATTTCAAACCTCTGATACAGCCTGGACAACATCCCCACCCCACTGGAAGCCCACCACTCACCAAGTCCTATCAGTTCAACCAGTGAAGTTCCTTGGACATGCACCACACGGTCCCTGCGCTGCAGCCTGAGGCCCGTGCTCCCACAGCCCACAGCACCAGCCTCCTCACTGTCCTCCGAGCCTCCACCCCTGCCAGGTCTGTTCAGCTTTCACACTGCAGTCATGTGGTTTCCTAAAAGACAAATCCGACCATATTTTGTTGAGTCACGTCCCTGGCTCCCTAGTGCCCTCAGGCGAATATCTCGGCTCCTCAGCCTGGCACTCAGGCCCTGGCTGATCTGGTACCTGCCACCCCTCCAGAAAACCCACCCTCTTTGCCTCTGCCCTCATCTTTCTGTCTCAGGCACAACAAAAGCAGTCCCGTGGTCCTATGGTCACTCAGGGACGGCCTACCTGATCATCTAACACCTATATCACCACAAGAGTTTCATGCTGTCCCTGTGCCAAGTTCTGTGTTAGGTGGTTTCATATACCTCTTTTCATTGAATCCCGAGAGACTCAGAGAGGCTAAATAACCTCTCCCAGGTCACAAAGCTAGCAAACGGCATAGCAGCTCTGGACTGTCTGGTTGTGCTCCTGACCACTACCTCCCACCCTGCAAGGCCCAGGCCCTCTCCCCAGGCAGCTCCCCAACCATCCCTTTTTGGACCCACAGCTCTGCCTATCTGCTCAGTTTTCTGCCATAGGAGTGCCCAATTGGCAGGGCCCAGGATTTATTCTTCCCAGTACTTACTTAGTGTGAGGAGGTCATGGTGGCTATTGTACCCATCTCACAGGTAGAAAAACTAAAGCCAGAAAGGGGTAGCTCAAGGTCTTACCCAAGGGCACCAGTGAGTCAAGGGCAAAGCCAAGCCTAGCATGCTTTGGACCTCAGGACCTCTAGCCCCCTGACCTGGCTCTGTCCCTACTCCAATCTGGGTCTTCTCTCTATGGTTCTAGGCTAGTGTGGCCCAAATCAGGAGGAGGAGCTGGGCAGCTCCCAGGCCGCTGCGGAATTTCCAGGGCAGTTGGACAACATTCCAGCTCCTCCAGTTGAGTGGCTCTGGAATGTGCCTCTCTGCCTGGTGGCAGACCCCATCTAGCCTGGTAGGGGAGAATGTCCTGTCACCACTGTGTGGAGACCCCTGCTGCCTGTCTCTGCCGGAGATGGGGTGCTGTGAGGGGAAACAGAGGACCTGGTCCCAGAAATACATCGAGGGGGCAAGAGAGGGCACTAGGCAGGTGGGAAATCCCAGTTCTGCTCTTCCCAGTGGTAAGACCTGGACAAATCTCTTAACTCCAAAACCCAGATCTCAATTTGCTCTTGATAACAGGACAGTACCTGCCTCAGAGGGTTGTTGAGCTAGTAAGATGATTTAGACTCATTTTATGAAATAGTAAGAGAGAATATTTCAGCAGGTAAAGAAGGTAGGGAGGGTGGGGGTATCTCAGGAAGACATGAAAGGCAGGAGGCCTCACAGGAATTACGGGCAGGGGCTATAGGAAGGCCACAACCAGAATAGTCACAGATCAGGTTTCCCACACTGAAGGGGGAAGCCAGACCAGGGATTCCCCAGCAGAAGCCAGATACCTACCACACTTTCTCACTCACTCACCCTTCACAAAGGTTGTCACATCTATGCCCATAGTTGAGCAGGGCACCTGGGGACTATGAGTTGGGTTAGATCTCAAAGTCAGGGGAGGCACACTTGGAAACAGGCAGGTAACACAGGTGATCAGGCCTGGAGGAAGCCAAGGAGGCGCCTCACAAGAATGGAGGGGTGATGAGGGAAGGCTTCCTGGAGGAGAGAGCACCTGACCTGCATTTGGGAAGATGAGTAGGACTCAGGTGGTGGAGAGGGAGGAGGAGCAGAGTGAGGATGAACAAGAGAGGACATGACACGTGTGAGGAACTGCTCATCACCCTGGTGGCTTGAGGGGAGTGAAGAGGGCAAGGCTGGAGTGCACAGGCTGAGGAGCTTAGAAGTCACCCCCGACTCCTCCCAAATGTCCTTCAAGGGCCCAAGGCCAGCAGGCCCCCTGCCTGGCCTGCCACGCTTCTGCACCGGGAGCACCGGGGAGTGGAAATGGCTGTTGGGTAACCTCAGATGCTATCAGCTGGTGCCTTTGTGGTGTGAGGCTTTCTCTTCATGAGGCCCTTGGGCTCTGTACCCCCTCCCAGGTGCTCTCTCGGGGACCCCCCAAGATCCTGGCTGTGGATGCCACTCACCAAGGCCGAGCTCAGAGCAGCATCTGAGTAGGTGAGTCTCAGATCAGCCAGGCTTACAGATCAGAAAGATCTAAAGCGGAAGGGCCTTACTCAAGGTCTGGTGTTCTAATTACTATCAGTGTGGGTTTGACAACCTCACCCCCAACCCAGAGCAGAACCCCAAACCACCCATCTCACCTACAACCAAGCACAGCCCAGAACAGGGCTACAGAGCCATGCTACTAAATTAAGCAGGCTTAAACCACAGTGTCCTGGACCACCACCCCAACCTGTCACAGCCAAATGCCTCCAGATTCAAGAGGCAAGAACCCTGGGTTCAGGCTCTAACTTGGAACCACCCATGCTGTGCAGTCTTGGTGAAGTCAGCCCCCCTCTTGGAGCCTCAGTTTCTTCACTGCTCAGATGGGGAGAATCGCCGCTGCACAGGACAGCTCATGGGGAATCAGACAAGGGGGCAGGTGGGTGCACCATGGCACTAATAAATCATAAACTGTCCTGAGGTGGAGGCTGCATCTGCCTGTCACAACAGGAAGGAAGACACTGAAATTCAGGAGCCCACAACACTGCTCGCCAAGGAGGCCCTCCTAGGTGTCCCCAGCAGAGGGACAGAGGTCATGGTCAGACCAGTCAGGCATTGTCCCTGGGAGGGAGCTATAATGAGATTTGAGGAGGAGCAGGAAGGGTCCAGCTTGGGAGGAAAGAAGGTGGATGGAGAACCCAAGATGGAAAGGGGGATGAAAGCATTGATCAGGAACCGTGCAAGTCTGTGATTCTGAGATGGCCTCACTCCAGGTGCCTCCAGGATTCTGAGTTCACTGATTCTCACAGTCTAATTCCGAGGGGCTCTGGCTCCGCGTGTGAA
Source organism: Sapajus apella (assembly GCF_009761245.1). Taxonomy (NCBI): domain Eukaryota; kingdom Metazoa; phylum Chordata; class Mammalia; order Primates; family Cebidae; genus Sapajus; species Sapajus apella. The sequence continues at coordinate 2,162,806 of NW_022437046.1, read as the reverse complement.
GGCTCAGTGTTTCTTCAATTCTATCACTCGTTGCTCCTGATAACCTTTGGTTTTGAGATTCTAAGAGCCACAAGAGTAATGCAATCTTAAATCACATTCCCAGCAACCACAAAGTCCCAGCAAACACTTGCCAGTGCTCTGGTGCACCCAGCCACACCCGGCCTCACATCACACTCTGCTGGGCCCTTGAGGAGTACCCAGTCTGATTGGGGAAAGAGATATAAACAGGGACCAAATCCACTTGGGTGAATAAACCACAACCAAGGCAAGCCCAGGGGCCATGGAGCGAACAGCAACTCCTACCTGGCCTGGGGAGGTGGTCAGGGAGTGCTTCTGCAGAGGACGGGTCATAAGAGCTGGAACCCGATAGATAATTAGGAGTTTGTTAGATAGACAAAGAGGGAGGCAGGCTGTGAAGGCAGAAGAGGCATGAGCAAAGACTTGGTGGATGAAAGTGTGACCTGCTGGGAAAAGGCCAGCAGGTCTTCCGTGGTTGCTGTGGAGGGTGAGGTGGCATGGATTGTGGTGGGGGGAATGAAGAATTCACATGAAAAGGCTCAAATGCCAGGCCGAAGAGCTTGGCCACTATTCTGAGGACAATGAGGAGCCATGGAAGGCTTAAGAGGGGAAGGATGTGGTCAGAGTTGACCTTTACAAAGATGGCGCCATATGGAAGGTAGATGGGACAGGGAGTCTGGAGGGAGAGAGACCAAGGAGGAGACGACACATACGGTGGTGCTGTGAGAGGAGCAGGTCCCTTGGCCCTGGATTTCCTGCAAGTGTCCAGCCACAGCAAGAGTCCCTCTCCTACAAGCCAGGGCTGGGTGGCTGGGCACTCACCAGGAGGCCACGCCCACACTCAGAGGCTCTCCTCAGACCTGGGGAGGGAGAGGCCACGTGGGTCCCAGAAGCCTGAGGGAAGCCCTCTTCCCTTGCTCCAGCACCCAGGCCTCTCACCCAGGAGCTATGCTGACAGTGACAAGGTACCAGAGTAGAGGGCCAAGGAGTTGTTCCGCAGGGCCCAGGCTGCTCGCCCTCCTAGCAGACACTCCCGCTACTCATCTTGGACCAGGAAAGACTCAGGCCTAGGAGATGGGGTAACAAGGGTGAAAGAACTCCACCGCTCCAGAACCAAGTGTGGCTCTCCATGGAGCAAAGCCTCCCCTTCTGCTGCGTGGCTACTCCCACCTGGCCACTCATTTCCCAGATACCCACTGGCACCTGCTCTGAGCCCAACCTGTGCTGGGTGATGGGTACAAAGAGAGAAAGCAGGGACCGCCTAGCCTAGTCCTGCGACTGGCCTCTGGATGAGTACAGAGGTCAGAGTGGCCCACACAGCCAGCCTCCTCCCATCAGGGCCCAGTATAAGGAGAGGCCAGGCCTGACCACCTAAGAGCACCCAAGAGAAAGGTGTGGCTCAGAGGGTACACCAGGCAGGCCTATGGAAAGCGCTTTGGGGAGAGGCAGTTTGGGCAGAAGACATGAGGGGCAACCCCCACTTCCCTCATCAGATCAACAAGGCTTCTCTGGCCCTGTGGGCAGGTCTCAGCTGGCATTATCTTATCAGCAGTTGGGTAATCTGGCCACAAGAAAACCCCAAATGCATGATCCCAGGGCAGAATTCAAACTCCCCTCGACCTGGGAGCCAGAAGACCAGGACCCCGACAGGGCTTCTGTCTCAGATGGGGAGGGCTAAGCCGCCAGGTGGACAGGAGCCCCAGATTTCCCCTCAGCCTGGTGACAAGACACAATCCAGGCCTCTATTTCCTGATCTGCGAAATGGAAACACAATTGGGCTCACAGGGCTGTGGGAGGACAAAAGATTGTCGTAAATTGTTACTGGTTAAGCCGTCTCTGCAGAGGTGGTGGGGCAGGAAGGCATTCAATAATTAAATTTCAATAATGAGCACAATCCTTTGCTATTGCACCTGTGTTCTCTTATAATCTTCAAAGTGGATTTAAGTCTATGAGTATCACACTCCTCCTCCATGCACTGCACTTTAAGGCTTATAAAGCTCTTCTATCAGTAGCTTAAGAATCCTCATAGCAACTTTGCACTTGAAGCAAGGATCACCATTCTCAATTTACAGATGACAGAACTGACACCTAGAGAGGGACAATGGCCTCTCTAAAGACTTTAGCCACTAAGTCAAAGCTTTCATGGGGTCACTCATGAGGCCCTAGTGATATCCTCATACCTTCTTAGCTGGTCCTTGGGGGGATCCACAGCCTTAGAGCCCCATGTAACCTGGGCAGGAGAGAGATAGGAACAGAAAAGCCACAGCCTTGCTCCACAGTGTAGCCACTTCTGAGGGTTGCCCACAGTGATCCCCAACCCCTCTGACCAGACTCCAAGACAGCCCAAGGTAGGAAGAAGAGGAGAAAAGATGACAAGCCTTTTGTGCCAGGGCCTCCCCACACACATACTCTCCCATGCAGGATCTTACATGTTCTGGCCTTTTTTAAGAGCCTGGCAGGGCAGGAACTGGTCATCCAACAAGCTGGGAGCAGAGCTGGGACGAGATCAATTGCAGGTCCCCAAATCCCCCAGCAGGAGCATCTGAAGGCTCAGGGAAAAGTGTCTGGCCAAGGGGCAAGGGCTCAATTAGAGTTTAAACAACCCCTGGGATGGTTTTAGTGTCAACGTCACACACGCCCTGACCTCCTGCCCTTGGCCCTTCTTGATCCATTCTCCATCCTGCAGCCAGAGAGCTCTTTCTGAAATGCAACTCTGACTGTGAATCTCCTCTGCTCATAAATTTTCATGGCTCCCTATTGCCTTCAGGATAAAATCTAGGTCTTTAGCCTGGGCACTCTGGGTCCTATGGTGTCCCAGATCACACTGTTCTGGCAACCTGTGCCACCCACTTTGATAACCAGATTCTGGTTTGCCCTTCTTTGTAGTGGCATGGAGCACCTCTGCGGCCAAGCCTTTACTGGAGAAGCTGGGGTTAGAAACCTGCTGTTCCCTCAGTTCAGCTCAGCCCTGTGCAGGGTGCTGGCAACACAGAAATGAGTCAAATCCAGTTTCTGCCCTCCAGGAGCCCCTAGACCTGCAAAGAGGAAAGGAGGAGGCACACATAGAGCATGACAGTCCAGGTGGGACCAGGGCTGTCAGCACCAGGACTCTAGGGGCCTAGAAGAGGCTCCAATGCAGCTGGGGGGGATCAAGGGAGGCTTGCCAGAGGAGGGGACATCTGAGCTGGGTCCCAAGTCTGGGTAGTTCTCCAGTTGAGGAAGGAGTAGGAGGGCTTATCAGGCAGGGAGTATAGAATATGCAGTAGGCTAGGGGCAAGAAATGAGAGACTACAGGCAGCTACTGCAAGGTGAAGACTCAGGTGGGAGAGGTGGCTGGAAAGATTGGTAGGCCCCAGTTATCAGAGGCCTTAAATCCCAAGCTACAGGGTTCAGGCTTGGTCCTGTAGAAGTCTTGTGCCCTAGGGAGGGACACAGTTGGGATTCTGGTTTTGGGAGGCTCCCTCCAGGGACTAGCTTCCCATCCCCAAGCTGTGAGCCTGCCCAGGGGGGACAGTGGTGCTGAGCAAGACCAACTCAGCTCCTCAACAGCCCTCAAATTCCATATCATTAGTCCCTTCTTACAGAGGAGGCCACTGAGGTTCAGAGAAAGGATGTGTTGTCCAGGCCACATAGTGGCCAAGACAGGATTGGAACATAGATCTCTGAGTCTCCAGAGCTCTCCTGCGGACCTGCCTGCTCAGAGAATCTTCTTCCTCCCACTTCACCCCACAGGTAATAAACTTGCCTGGGGCTCCACCCAGATCCTCAAAAGCTCATCATTACTTCAGCTTAGATCCAAAACAAACCAGGTAGATCAGGCTGTGGGCCCAGGAACCTGGGGATGCCATGCTGAGAGGAACAGCGCAGTGGACCCCACAGGTCCCGAGCAGGCAGACCGGGTTCCCAGCAGTCCCTGGCCCTTGGGCTGCACTCCTGGAGGACCCCAAGAGGGCCACCGGCAGCCCTCGCGTTGGGAGGTGGGCGTTGGGAGGTGGGGCATCGCCTGTCTCCTGACTGACCCTTCCTACCGCACCATTTGCCAGATTAAAAGTCCCGGGACAGAGGCTTAACTGTCCTGCCTCGTCACTCCCTCCTCCCCTGCCCACTCCCTGCAACTGCCCCTCAACCTTACCATGGCAGGCGGCCACCCAGAGTGACCCTGGGGGCAGGACAGGGACAGGGGGTCTCCAGGGGTTCGTGTCTCTGGGCACCGCCCACCACCCCACGCCACGGGGGCGCTCACATCTGAGCACACACAGACAAGTTCCGCAGGCTAGGCCGGTCGCCCCAGGGGCTCACACACCCGCTAGCACGCAGACTTCCCCAATACGCGGGCGCGCACATTCTCCTCACTACCAGGCGCCGGTCCGAAATTATCGAGACCGACGCTCCCGTGGAGACAAAGTTCAACTACCGACCCACAGGCATGCTCAAGCCGTCCAGCTATGCGCTGCACTCCGGCTCGCGACGGTGGCCGGGGCGACAGCGGCTCCACAGCGCTCTCCTCTGCCCCGCGCCCAGTCAGCACCTGCGCCAGTCTGGCCCACTTGTCCCGGGGCCTCTCCCGCCGACCTCTCCCTGCGCCCTGTTCCCTCCAGACGCCCCACCTCTCCTCACTGCGCTGCGCTCCTCTGCCCGGGGTGCAGTCGCCGCCGCTCCCGGGTGCCAGTGCCCGCGTCCAGCCGCCGCCGCAGAGACCCACGTGCCTGGGAGCCCCGCCGCCCCCTCCCGGCCCAGTTCCCCAGCCGGGCCAGGCAGGGGGCGGGGCGGACTTTTGACCGACCCTGGCACCGCCCCCAACCCGCCCGGGTAGACACCTCGCCACTCGCTCGGGGACGCCACCCAGCGACACGGCCGCATTAGTCGGCGCGTCCGTACCGGTGCTGCACCGCGAGGGGCGGGCGGCGACGGTCCCACTGCCAGGCCAGAAGGAGGCCGCCCGGCTCCCTCACACCAGAAGGGAGAGAGTAAGGAGAGGTTTTCAGGGACGCCAAAGTTTTGCCATGTCCGCCAGGCGCTTGCGTGGCCCACTGTGGGACCTTTGCGCCCAGCCGCCGCGCCACCCCACTCCTGTCCCGCCCCTGCCCCAGCCCGGCTGTCCAGAAAAGGACCTGCTCCTAGAGATCTGCTCCGAACCCCAGGCTGAGGACACACCTCCCTTGCTTGAAAGTGGAGGCAGGTGGTGCCTCTCCCCATTATCCTGGGAAGGAAAGCAGGGCACTCAGAATCTCGCCTCTCCCGTGCTCCCTGCTTTCCCTTAATCTTACCAGCAGCTCCCTGAACTCCCAACTCTCTTTGGCCCCTCGTCTTGAGCTGCTTTAACTCTCTTCTCTGCCCTCAATCCCACTCCGATGGCCTTCCTGGTCTTGGGCTGCATGTCTGACCTTTTCCAAGACTGTGAGCTCCCGAGGCTGTGAGCTCCCGAGGGCAGCGACCAGGTCTGCCTTCTTCCTATTGCTGTCTCAGAGGTCCTGGGAGGTGCTCAATCCTTGAAGTTGTGGATGGATGAATGAATGAAGGCCACCCTCTATCATTTCTGGTCTAGGAATCAGGAGGATAGGTTCCCACCCAGCTTCAGCTTTGACTCTGGGAGACCTTGACCCAGTTCCAGTCCCTCTCAGGGTCTCCTTTCCTGTGAAATGGAGCCAATCATTAGGGTTGCTGGACAAGTGCAGAGGAGGCCTCTTCCTGTAGCCAAGGAGCTTGCCCAGGGCCCTGGGGCCTTGGGCCCTTTTGGGCTCCACATCAGCTGACTGGGCCTGGTTGCCAGCCCAGGAGGGGCCCAGGAAGGGCGCAGGCTGCAGCCCAGCCAGGAGCAGGAGCAGAGTGGACACACAGCCTAGTGTGGCTGAGCCACCTCTGCAGTCCCACTGGGACCTTTGATTGGGACACACAAAGGCGCCTTGTCCAGCCTCCTCTGCCTATTGTCTAAGCTGGGGACAATAAGGGACCTGAGTATTCTCATAGCCCAAGTTACAAGGCCCAGGTCTTCAGGTTCCAGTATGGGGAAGCCCCTTTAGGCACTGAAACTCCAGCCAACCCCCTGTTTCTCTTCTTCCTTCCAAAGCTTCAAACCTTATACTGTCACTGCCATTTAACCCAGGAGAAACCAGTTTCTTTAATGTCAAGATGAGGACCCAGGCTCTACCTCAGCCTTCAGCAGGCAAACCTGGCTGGTGGCCTACCCAGGGCTCTGCCCCTCCTCTAGCCCAACTCCCTTACTTTACAGCTGAGGAAACTGCATCCCTGAGACATAGGAGGCTTCAGCTACCACACAGGTAACTTACTGAGGCCTGAGGAGCAGAGGAAAGAGCCTAGTCCTTGAAACCCATAGCCTTGGGTTTAGATTCCAATCTTGCCTCACCTGTCCCATGACTCCTCTATGAGCCTGAGTTTCCTCTTTTGCAAAATGGAGTAATACTAATCTCTCACTTGCTGGCCTGTCTTAAGTTTTTTGAGAAAGGGTTTCACTCTGTCACCCAGGCCAGAGTGCAGTGGCATGATCACAGCACACTACACTCTGTACCTCCCAGACCCAAGTGATCCTCCCACCTCAGCCTCCCAAGTAGCTGGGACTACAGGTACATGCCACCATGCCTGGCTAATTTTTAAATTTTTTGTGGAGATGGGGTCTCCCTGTGTTGACCAGGCTGGTCTTGAACTCCTGGGCCCAAGCAGTCCTCCTGCCTTGGCCTCCCAAAGTGCTGGGATTTTAGGCATGAGCCACTGCTCCCTACCCTTACATTCTTTTTTCATAGTTTTATTCATCATCCCAAGTTGTCTGGGTTCAAGGGGTTAGTATCCCATGTAATGAGGGGCTAGACATCTCCATCTCCTGACATCCTCCCCAGACACTTCTGTCACTGGGTTTTAGAAGTCATCAAGTCCAGCAGGCTTCAAATCCCCCAACAGAGTCCGCCTTACCTGGGGCTGCCTGGGGAACCCCCATCCCACTTCAACTTGAGCACCTTTGCTTTTGTATTTTTATTTATTTCTATTCCGGTAAGAATTTGTTGCAAACTCATAGAAGATTTTCTGGCTGAAAGAATATAAAACCTTTGATCAAACTGGAAATGGAGACACAGCAAGCCTCACACAACAGGCCCATCTGAAAGGCTGGAATAGTATCGAGGGAGTCTCCCTGGAACCAAGCAGCCAAGGCAGGCTAACGGTGAGGGCCCAGGCACGGTAATGGTCCCCTGGAGGTGGGTAATGGAGCCATGGGGGTGTGGGGAGGGTTCCATTAACAGTAGCAGGTCAGGAGGGGAAGGGCAAAGTTCCAGCCTCAGCTTCTACCATGTATTAAGAGGCTTCCTGTCTCTCCAGCCCTGAGGAGGTATTTGGCTCACTCAAGCCTTTTCATCTTCCTTGTCTCCACTTCTCTCATCCCCCCTGAGAAAACCTGCTCTGAGAATGCATGCTGGGTATGGCCCTGCCCTGGCCCAGGCTCCAATCCCCCCTTCCCAGGCTGCAGTGGTGTCTCTGTTGCCCCTGGCTGCCATACCCTGCCTCACACTCTCTGGTGGCTCCACCACCCTCTGGATAAAGCCTAGCTCTCCAGCCTGCCATGCCAGCCTCCCTGCCTCTCTGCCTCACCTCTCACCTCTGACCAGCCTCCTGTTGCTCCCTCTGCCCACAGCACCTCTGATCCTGGCTCCTCCAAGACCCAGGCCAGGTGCCCCACCACTTACCATGCTGTTATCACTATCATTGCCTGTCTCCCACTCTAACAGGGATCTCTCTGAGAGCAGAGCCAGGGTCCATTCTGTTCACAATTAAATGGCCAGCACCTATCACTGTCCCTGAATACTTTTTTTTTTTTTTTTTTTTTGAGACAGTCTTGCTCTCTTGCCCAGGCTGGAGTGCAGTGGTGCAATCTTGGCTCACTGCAACCTCCGCCTCCTGGATTCAAGTGATTCTCCTGTGTCAGCCTCCCAAGTAGCTAAGATTACAAGCGTGCACCACCATGCCTGGTTAATTTTCGTATTTTTAGTAGAGACGGGGTTTCACCATGTTGGCCAGGCTGGTCTCGAACTCCTGGCCTCAAGTGATCCGCCCACCTTGGCCTCCAAAAGTGCTGGGAGTATAGGCAGGAGCCATCGCACCCAATCCCTATCCCTGAATACTTGTCACAATATATTTGTTGTAAGTGAATGAGTAAGAACTCTATTTAGTGGTCACTTTCTTTGTGCTAGTCATTAAGTTTAAGGTATCTTATTTAATCTTCACCAGAACCCTGTGAGCTAGGCGTTATTTTATTACCGTGTGACATTTAGCAAAACTGAGGTTCAGAAAGGGGTAGTGAATGCCCAAAGCGACACAGTGAGTCTGCAGTGGGTCTCCTGGCCCTGGAACTGCAGGCTGATGGGAAGGAAGGCCTTGCTGAGTTCCCTGAGTTAGGGTTGGGCCATGGCATTGGGACCCGCACTGCGGCCCCAGTTACACAGGGTTGGGCTAGCTTTCGCAGTCTTGTCTTACTTGCTCCCCGAACTGCTGCATTGGCCTGCACCATCTTCCCTTCCCTCGCCAGCCGGGAACTGTGCTTCTCAGGTTTCCTGGGCAGGGTCCAGGGCTCTGATGCCAAGCGCAGCCTGGAAGCTCTGCCGCAGGATGCGGGCACCCAAGTGAGGCCACCTGGGGTGCAGTAAGCCTGGTCCAGGCCTGGGCACGCCTCTGTTCCATCCCTTCTCAAGCAGGACCAACTACTTGATCTGCAGGACCCAGGGGAAAATGAAAATGTGGGCCCCTCATTCAAAAATTAAGAATTTCCAACAAAAGAACAACAAGAAATAATAATAAATTAAGAATTTCAAGATGGTGATAGCAGAGTATTTAATGCTTCAAAGCATGGCCCTTACTGTCCAGGTCACATGCCCATGAAGTCAGCCCTGTCCTCAGGCGCTGATTTCCTTGTCTGTCAAATGAGAGAATGGTAGCCACTGGCCAAAAGGGTGAGGATGAGGTGGGAGCTGGCGGTAGGAGGTCCAGTGAGCAGCATGAGGATGGGGTAACAGTCTCCACGTTCATCATTTGTTATCTGGGTCTCGGCACTGGGTGGCAGATCAGTCCTTGCCAGGAGTTTGAGTGCTTACAACACCTCGTTTTCACTGAACCAAAAACTAAAACTCCATGAAGCAAAGTAACTTGCTCAAGGTCACGCAGAGACTCAGAGGGGGAAACCAAGATCAGAAGCCTGGCCTGGCTCCCTGCAAAGCTGGTGCTTTTTGTGACCCAGGCAGGAGAGAGAGAAGGGCAGGAGGGAGGTGGGATGGGGACAGGCTGCTCAGGACAAAGAGGACCACTGTGCAGACACAAAGACCTGACCACAGAGGCCCCTGTGGGGGCTGGGACAGACAAATGGGTGGGGCAGTGTGACTCTATCTGTGATGACTGAGAGAGCTGCCAGACGCTGCCTCCTAGACCCTCCCTGGCCGTCATGGGGGCTGGGGTATTGGCCTGTAGGAACCAGGAAATGGGTCAGGGAGGAGAAACACTTAGCGATGGGCCCTTTCCCGCTCCCCAGGCCTCTGACCCCACCTCCCACTGGTTCCTCCTGGGCAGCCTGCCAGCTTAAGGAATCTCCCTCACACCATCCACCACCTGACTTTCTTCCATCTCAGTGAGGCTGAGGCTCAGGCAACTTGCTGTCTGACAGTCCCAGCCTCACAATGCTTCTGACCCTTCCCCATCACCAGTGGCAGGATGAAGCACACTCGGTGCGGCGTCCTTCAGGGCCCAGTGTGACCTGCCCTGCTGACCTTTCTTCGCTCCCCCATCTCCACTCCTCCTCAGCCTCCCACACTAGTCACATGGGATGTCCCACTGTTCTCCAAACACTCTGTCCTTTCACACACACGCCCCCATGTTTGCTCATGCTTTTTCCCTGCTCCAGTAGGCTGAAATCCCATTTCTTCTCCATGAACCAGCTCAAATGCCACCAGCCGGCTTTCCTCTGTGCCCACGGTTGGCTTTAGCCTCGCCCATTATCCTATAATCTATAAATGTTGGGTTCACCTACTCTTGCGGTGCTCCTCCCACACTGGCTTGTGTTGTAGTTTTTCAAATCCACAAAGCCTACCTGGAAGAGGGGGCCTTTGAGCTGGGCCTTACAGGGCAGGTGGACTTCACCAGTGAATGGCAGTGGTAAGCAAGTAACAGGAGCTCAGAGAATCAGGAATATCAGCCCTATCTCCAGAATTCCATCTGCATCAACCAGGTTGCTGAGTTCAAATAGCAAGGAGTCCATAGTTCAGAATGGCGGGAGTTGAGCGTGTAGGGACATTGTCAAGGGATAAAGTTAAGAGGTTCACCAGGGCCAAGCCATGAAGGGTTTTGTAACACTGTACTAAGGAATTTTTTTGCTTGCTTGTTTAAAACACACTTGAATTTATTTCTCAGCTCTATAGTTTAGTAAGTAATTAAGCTCTGGCTTTTATCTTTACTATTTTGTCCTCTTAATTACCTTTGGGTAGCTTTTCTGTTCTTTTTCTACAAGCTTATTAAAGTGAATGCTTAGGCTGGTGTGGAGGCTAATGCCTGTAATCCCAGCACTTTGGGAGGCCAAGGTGGGTGTATCACTTGGGGCCAGGAGTTCGAGACCAGCCTGGCCAACATGGTAAAACCCTGTCCCTACTAAAAATACAAAAATTAGCATGGTGGCACACCCTTGTAATCCCAGCTATGCAGGAGGCTGAAGTATGAGAATCACCTGAATCCAGGAGTTGGAGATTGCAGCGAGCCGAGATTGCACCAATCCACTCCAGCCTGGGCGACAGAGCGAGATTCTGTCTCAAAATAAGTCAATAAATAAAGTGAATACCTATTTTGTTGTCATTCCTTTTCAATAATGTAAGCATTTTTTAATGCTGTCATTTCCCTCTAAATTCAGCGTTGTCTATGTAACACACATTTTGATACGTAAGGTTATCTTTATCATTGTTTTGTAACTAGTAGTAATTGAATTTGTAATTACTCTTTGACACAACCAAAAGCCTTTTTAGGGGAATATTTAGGTTTTGGAGTTATTTTTATTGCTTAAACATGCTACGAATTTCTAGTTTTGCTACAGGTATGTGGGGGAAGAAGGGTTAAATTAAAGGCTGTAAAGAAAGGTTAAAGTGTGTAGTTGGTGAATATTTTATTTTTTAGAATTTACTTTTCCTGCATTCCATGGACATTTTTAAAGGAGATGAGTGTTTTCTTTTTATAGATTCACCTCTTTATATCTCATTTGCCTAGTTGTACTATATACATACATAACATACATACATACTATTTTAAAATAATTTTCCTTCCCTCCTTCCTTCCTTCCTTCCTCCATTCCTTGTTTCCTTCCTTCCTTCCTTCCTTCCTTCCTTTCTCTCTTTCTTCTTTCCTCTTTTTTTGAGTCAGGGTCTTGCTCTGTTGCCCAGCCCAGCTCATTGCAGCCTCGACTTCCCAGGCTCAGGTGATCCTCCCGCACACTCAGCTAATTTTTTTTTTTTTGAGACGGAGTTTCACTCTTGTTGCCCAGGCTGGAGTGCAATGACGCGATCTCGGCTCACCGCAACCTCCGCCTCCTGGGTTCAGGCAATTCTCCTGCCTCGGCCTCCTGAGTAGCTGGGATTACAGGCATGCACCACCATGCCCAGCTAATTTTTTGTATTTTTAGTAGAGACGGGGTTTCACCATGTTGACCAGAATGGTCTCGATCTCTTGACCTCGTGATCCACCCGCCTCGGCCTCCCAAAGTGCTGGGATTACAGGTGTGAGCCACCGCGCCCGGCCCCTAATTTTTTATATTTTTAATAGAGAGGAGGTTTCACCATATTGCCCAGGCTGGTCTTGAACTCCTAGGCTTAAGCAGTCTGCTCGCTTCAGTCTCCTAAAGTGCTGGGATGACAGGCATGAGTTATTGCATCCAGCCTCAGTATTTCTTTTTCCCCTATATAACCCAGCAGGCTGAAAATGATGTGTCTCTCACTACTTTTTTGTTTATATCAACCTCTCCTATTTCTATTTCATCCATTTTGATGCTCTGTTAGTCAATATATAAAAGTTCATCCTCATTATGGCTTACATTTTTTTTATAAATAAAAGTGTTCCCCTTTTGTCCCATTTAATGCTTTTAGCCATTTAAAAAAAATTTCAGCCATATTTTTTTTTTTTTTTTTTGAGACGGAGTTTCACGAATGTTACCCAGGCTGGAGTGCAATGGCGCGATCTCGGCTCACCGCAACCTCCGCCTCCTGGGTTCAGGCAATTCTCCTGCCTCAGCTTCCTGAGTAGCTGGGATTACAGGCACGCACCACCATGCCCAGCTAATTTTTTGTATTTTTAATAGAGACGGGGTTTCACCATGTTGACCAGGATGGTCTCGATCTCTTGACCTCGTGATCCACCCGCCTCGGCCTCCCACAGTGCTGGGATTACAGGCTTGAGCCACCGCGCCCGGCCTAAAAAAAAAATTTCTTACATCACTATTACCCTCCCCTGCTTTATTTCATTTGCGTTTAGCTAACATACCTTTGTCTGTGTTTCCTCATGTAAACTTGCTGTATCGATTAATTTTTCTACTTAAAATTTGGAATGAGTAATATATGGTTCAAAAATTTTATAACATAAGAAAAAGATATTCAGAGAAATATCTCCCTCCATCCCCCATCATTCACCTGCCTGGTTTCCACTGCTTCCTTCACTCCTAACCTGGAAAATGGGTTTATGAGTTTGTTGTGTATCCTTGAGTTCCTTTGTGCAAACATTTCCACTTATTTTCCTTTTTAATTTTTATTTATTTATTTCAATTTTTTAAAAATATAGAGTCTCACTCTGTTGCCCAGGCTGGAGTACAGTGGCATGATCTCAGCTCCCCACACCCTCCACCCTCCAGGTTCAAGCAATTCTTGTGCCTCAGCCTCCCAAGTAGCTGGGAGTACAGGTTTGCACCACCATGCCTGGCTAATTTTTTGTTTTGTTTTATTTTGTTTTTTTAGAAGAGACTGGGTTTCACCATGTTGGCCAAGCTTCTTTAGAACTTCTGACCTCAAGTGATTTGCCCACTTCAGTCTCCCTCATTTTCCTTTATTAAAAAACACAAAAAGAGTACCATAAAGATACTGACCCTTGCATGTTATCACCTAACAGTGTATCTTCGGGATCTTTCCAAGTCAGTACATTGGAAGCTTCGTCATTCTTTTTAAGGGCTGCATAGTATCCCACTGTATAGTTGTACCATAATGTATTTAACCAGTCCTCTGTTGGTGGACATTTGAGTTATTGCCAATTTTTTGCTAGTACAAACAATGCTGCAATGAATAGCCTTTTACATATTTTTTGCTTGGGTGTAAATATATGTGGGAAAATTTCACAGAAACATCAGTACTTGATCAAAAGGATTGTGCATTTGAAGATTTGATAACTGTTGTCAAATCATCAGCCGCTGGGACTGTATTCATTTGCCCTTCCACCAGCAATGTGGAATGAGAGTGCTTGTATCTCCATAGCCTTACCAACACTGTGATATCAAACTTTTGGATTTTTGCCAATCTGATAGGTAAAGAGTTATGTCTCAGTGTAGTTTTAGTTTGTGGGTTTTGTTTTGTTTTGAGCACGTAACTTCATAATGAAAGAATAATTTACTATCCATTTCCATTTCCTTTTCCATTACAGTCATGAGTTGCTTAAAGACTGGGATGCATTCTGAGAAATGTGTTATTATGCTATTTCATCATTGTGTGAATGTGGAGTGTACTTACGCAAACCGAGATGGCATAGCCTACTACACACCTGGGCTATATGGCATAGCCTGTTGCTCCTAGGCCACAAACCTGTACCTGTCCTGACTACTAGAGACAATTGTAACACGATGGTAAGTATTTGTATATCTAGACATATCTACACATAGACAAGGTACCGTAAAAACACAGTATTATAATCCCTATGGGACCACGGGATGCATGTGCAGTTCATCATTGATCAAAACATCACTATTCAGTGCATGACTGTATATCCTTTAGCAATTTTTCTACTAAGTTGTTGGTGTTACTGATTCCCATTAGTTTATTGTATTTTAGGAAGATTTCATCCCTCTACCTGTGACCTGAATTGAAAATAATTTTTCCCAGTTTGTCATTTATCTTCAGGTTTTACTTAGTGTGTGAGTCCATTTTCTGTTCCTGTGACTGAATACCACAGACAGGGTAATTTATAAAGAATAGAGATTTAGGCCAGGGATGGTGGCTCACACCTGTAATCCCAGCACTTTGGGAGGCCGAGGCGGATGGATCACGAGGTCAGGAGTTCAAGACCAGCCTGGCCAACATAGTGAAACCTTGTCTCTACTAAAAATACAAAAATTAGCCCAGCCGGCCTGGTGGTGGGTGTCTGTAATCCCAGCTACTCCAGAGGCTGAGGCTGGAGAGTAGCTTGAACCGGGGTGGCAGAGGTTGCAGTGAGCCGAGATTGTGCCATTGCACTCCAGCCCAGGAGACAGTGTGAGATTCCATCTCAAAAAAAAAAAAGAATAGAGGTTTATTTAGGTCATGATCCTGGAGGCTGGGAAGGTCAATAGCATGGTTCAGGCATCTAGTGAGGGCTTTTCTGCTGCAACCATGAAATGTGAGAGGTATCACATGGCAATGCAGAGCAAGCGTGCCACCTCAGGTCTCTCTTCCTTTCCTTATAAAGCCACTAGTCCCATCATATGAGCCCCACCCTGATGACTTTATCTAATCCTAATTACCTCCTGGAGACCCCACCTCCAATCAACAATAAATTCAGAGATTAAGTTTCCAACCCACAATATTTAGAGGACATGTTCAAATCATAGCACTTAGGTTTTAACTTTTTTTAATATAGAAGTTTTAATTTTTCTGTGATTGAATTTATCAATCTTTTTTAGAAATATATATTTTATTGTGTTTTAGGTTTTGGGGTACATGTGAAGAACATGCAAGATTGTTGCATAGTTACATACTCGGCTATGTGGTTTGCTGCCTTCCTCCCCAACACCTATATCTGACATTTCTCCCCATGTTATCCCTCCCCCAACTCCCCACCCCCTTCTTTTTTTTTTTTTTGTTCAGGGTGTCACTTTGTCCCCAGGCTGGAGTGTCACTGCGGCCTTGACCTCCCAGGCTCAAGCAATCATCTCACCTCAGCCTCATGAGTACCTGGGACTACAGGTGTGCACCACCACACCTAGCTAATTTTGTTTTGTTTTTGCAGAGAAAGGGTCTCATTATGTAGTCCAGCCTGGTCTCAAACTCGTGTACTGAAGCGGTCCTCCTACCTCAGCATTCCAAAGTGCTGGCATTAGAGGTGTGAGCCATGGCACCTGGCCAATCTTTTCTTTTATGGCTTCTGGAGTTTGAATGATAATTAGAAAAGGTTTTTCTACTCCAAGATTTCTTCCCCATATGTTCTTTTTTTTTTTTTTTTTTTTTGAGACAGTCTCACTCCTTGCCAGGTGCCAGGCTGGAGTGCAGTAGCATGATCGCAGCTCATAGCAACCTCCGCCTCCTGGGTTCAAGCAATTCTCCTGCCTCAGCCTCCCAAGTAGCTGAGAACTACAGGCGTATGCCACCACACCCAGCTAAATTTTGCATTTTTAGTAGAGACGGGGTTTCACCATGTTGGCCAGGATGGTCTCGATCTCTTGATCTCGTGATCCACCCACCTTGGCCTCCCAAAGTTCTGGGATTATAGCGCCCGGCCCATATATTCTTTTAATACTCTTTTTTTCTCTCTTTTCACATGTATATCTTTAATACATGCATTTGGACATTCTGTATTATTTTAAGCATTTCTTGTAAGCAGCATATTGTATAGTTGAATTTTGTTTTTAAACATGAGAATATAAAAATATTTGCCTTCAATAACATAGCTTAATTTACTTATATATATTTCATAACTAATGTGGCCTCATTTTACTTCATTTTTGTGCTTCCTTATTCCTTTATTTTTTGTTCTTTGCTATACATTTTAGGTTTTTCTTGCTTTTAGTTTCTATAATGATTTTGAAGGTGAAGATCAAGTTTGTAGTTCTTTAAACTCTCCTTTTTTTTTTTTAGACAGGATCTCACTCTGTCGCCCAGGGTGGAGTACAGTGGTGCGATCTCAGCTCACTACAGCCTCCACCTCCCAGGTTCAAGCAATTCTCATGCCTCAGCCACCCAAATAGCTGGGATTACTGGCACACACTGCCACACCTGGTTGACTTTCGTATTTTTGGTAGAGACAGTGTTTCACCATGTTAGCCAGGCTGGTCTCAAAATCCTGGCCTCAAGTCATTCACCTGCCTTGGTCTCCCAAGGTTCTGGGACTACAGGCGTGAGCCACTGCGCTTGGCCTCTTTAAGTCTTTAGATTAGTCAAGCACATATACTTAAATGTGTATTTATCAAATTACCAAAGGCAGTAGGAGGTGCCGTTTATTATTCTGTACTGGCTGCATTTAATGGATCTCTACTCTTGTCTGCATTATACAGGTGAGGAAACTAAAGCTCAGCATGTTTACGTAATTTGCCCAAGGTCACCCAATAATTATTATTTTTTTTTTTTGAGATGGAGTCTCTCTCTGTCGCCCAGACTTGATTGCAGTGGTGTGATCTCAGCTCACTGCAACCTGCACCTCCTGGGTTCAAGCAATTCTTCTGCCTCAGCCTGCCGAGTAGCTGGGATTACAGGTGCACACCACCACGCCTGGCTAGTTTTTGTATTTTTGGTAGAGACAGAGTTTCTCCATGTTGGCCAGGCTAGTCTTGAACTCCTGACCTGAGGCAATCTGTCCACCTCGGCCTCTCAAAGTGCTGGGATTACAGGTGTGAGACACAGCGCCCAGCCTAATAATTTTTAATGATCTCTGGATGATGGAAAATTAGCAAGCTTAAGCCAGGCAGGGCCACCCCAGAACTGGAGTGTGTAGGAAATCTCCGCTAAACAACACGGCTGAAAACAAAGGAGGGGTGAATTCCTCAAAGTAAAATCCCGGTGGCCTCATAACCCTTGATATGGAGCTCTTGGATTCTTGCCAATCTGATAGGTAAGAAATCATAGCTCACTGTAGTTGTGGTTTGGATTTCTCTTATGAGTGAGACCAAGCATCTTTTCATATGTTTGAAAACCATTTGCATCTTCATTTCAATGAACGGCCTATTCACATCCTTTGCCCACTTGGGAGGCACCCAGCAAATAACCACTACATCAAAGCTTCCTGAATTGTTTGTTTTGAGAATGCCAAACAGATGACTTTTAGAGTTTTATTGTTTATTACAGAAAATCATTTCGGAGATAATAAGCTCTTTATCTGAACCTTCAGAACAGTTTTCTTCCTGCTGGTGCTGTGAGATCTCACAGATTCCACATTGATCGTTTTTGTTCACTCTCTCTTGATCAGGCAGAAATAAAGGCAGGCCAAGGACTGTCTCCTGATCCTTTCAACCTCATGCTGTAAAGCTTAATAATTGTGGAAGTCTCAATTCCACCATTAGACAGCCAGTGTAGACACAGAAAAAGAAGCTAACAGAGGTCTTCTAGGGGAATTATCATCTTTATCATCAATAATAGCTGGCACTCAAACAGCACTATATGTATGTAAATTTATTTATGTGTGTGTATTCGTGTATAGATATATATACGCACTAAATGCAGATATGCTAAATTTATACACACACATAAATTTGGTTCTCACAACATTCCTGTAAAATAAGTATTTTTTCTATTTCGATTTTACAGATGACCAAGGTGAGTCACAGATAGGTTATATAACTTGTCCAAACTCACACAGCTAAAATCTGGTGGAACCATAACTCTGCCTATATGATCTGGTCCCGGAATCCATGCCCTCAATCATTCTGACTGGCTTGGAAGATAATTCCTGTGTTGTTAAGGTATGGCCAAACATCCGTCTGGTCACTACTGCCCCTGGGGCTCTGAGACTGGAGTAGGGAGTGGCAATTTGTCTCTCTTATCTCCTTTGGAACCTTTTGTTCTTCATTCGTTAATTATGTAATCCTCTGATTCATTCAACAAATATTTATTGAGTGCCTACTATGTGTCAAGTCCTGTGCCAGGTGCCAGAGATAACCAAGATAAATTAGAGATGGTCTTTGTCCTTAAAGAGCTTGCAGTATAGAGGGGTGGGAGATAAGACACGGTCAGTTAATGACACAGATGACACATGCTGTTCTGTTTCTAAGGGAGTGGTAGGTGGTGTGTCGTCCAAGAATATGTTTCTCAATCTGGCCCCATCTACCATCTAGTTAGCGCAATTTCTCTCTTGCACTTTACCCTGTGATCTTCTCTTATCTTTAGTTTATAGCATCACTGCAAGCTTTTGGATTTCTGTGTATCTTCTTGAGCATTTTCACAGGGTATGGGGATTTGTCTCATCAGTTATAACTGCTGTCATTTTTTTATTATCTCAGAAAAGCAGCCCTGTTCCTATGAGTAAGGGGAAGCCAGGAAAGGGTATCAAGTAGGGCAGATGGGCACATTTAGCATTCCAGCTGTAATGTGAAAAATAAATTGAATGGGGGAGGTGAGATAGGCAGCCCATTCAGGAAACTGCTCCACAGGCGGAATTACCTGAGTGAAGGCTGTGGCTCGAGGAGGCAGGAGGTATGGATTCAAGGAATATCAAGCAAATGGAATCAAAGGGACTTAGCAATTCAATCAACAATGTTTAATTAGCACCTATTAAGTGTCAGGTGCCCAGAATACAGCAGGGAACAAGATAGACACAGCCCTTGCCTTCATTGCATCTAGATGGGGAAATGAACAATTGGAGCCTTTGCAATAAAAGATGATAAACGATGCAACAGAAGACATCAGGTCACTGCAGGAAAACAGAAGTGGGCACATGAAGGGGAGTGTGGGAGGAGTCCTGGCTGATGCCTGAATTTCTACCTTGGCTACAGGAGTAGATGGTGGGGCTATCGTCTGAGCTGGAGAATCCAGGAAGGCAGAACCCTATGGACATCTCTCTGGGTCCCCCCAAGCCCAGGTGGTAAGCAGAGACTGTTGAATGAATGAATAAATGAATGTGGGCATATGAATACTCCCCAGTCCCCAGCCTGACCCTGAAAGAGGAAGATGGGGAGTGGTCCTGAAAGAAACTAGAAGTTTCAGGAAGCCCAGTGGTTACTCAACACCCACAAACTGTCAGCCTCTTCCCAGTTACCCAATGGGCCATACAAGGCAGCCATGACTCTCCTGATGCCTAGCAACCCAAGCCGGGCTGCCATGACTCAGTGTATCTGGGTACTGGACAGTGAGCAGAGTCAATATACCCCTGGCTCTTTGAGGTCACCAGTGTGGGCCCCAAAAGCTATTGGAGGCCTTACTGGAATGGGCAGGGAAGGAAGAATTAGCCCTCCAAATTCCCTGTGCATGTGTTCCTATAGTTGGGATCCTTCCTCTGGCTCCTGCACCCCTGAAGTGTCCTCCTGCCTCAGCACCAAGACCCCTGGGTCTGGGTCTGTTTGCCTCTGTCCAAAAGCAGAGATTGATAATTATCTTCTGTGTGCCCAGAACAACCCCTTCCCCCAGCACATAATAGAAAATTTCTTTTCTTTGTCGTTTTACTTTTTTTGTTTGCTTGTTTTGAGACAGGATGTCTCTCTGTCATCCAAGGTGGAGTACAGTAGTGTGATAATGCCTCACTGAAGCCTCGATCTCCTGGCCTCAAGTGATCCTCCCACCCTAGCCTCCCAAGTAGCTGGGACTAAGGTGGGCACCACCATCTCCAGATAATTTTTCTATTTGCTTTTTGTAGAGATAGGTTTTTGTCATCTTGCCAGGCTGGTCTTGAATTCCTGGGCTCAAGCAATCTGTCCCCACTCAGCATCCCAAAGTGCTGAAATTACAGGCCTGAGCCCCTGTGCCCTGGCAGAAAATGTTTCTTTAGTTCTGAGACAGCTGTACCCTAAGCCCAGAGGCCAGGCTCCCCCACCCTCAGGAGAAGAAAGGCTCACTAGGAGCCACATAAATACCATGTCCTTGGCATGTGGCCAGGATGCCCATGGTTACACCATGACTGGGTGGTCTAGGCTCTGACAGCCTCTGACCCAGGGTGGGGAAGGCACCAACCCACTGCCCTGCCTCTGCCCCTGCCCGCTGTCCATGTCTGAGTGTCCTGGAATTGAAGAACCTTTGAATCTAAAGGATAGAAAGGCCCTCTGTGGTCTTGTTGTCCACCTGCTTTTTTTTTTTCTGTGTTTCTTAGCCATTCATTCTCCTTTATCATTTACTGCCCCTCAAAAAATTGTCTGCATTCCCATCTTCTCTCTCTCCTGTGAAAAAGGACATGTGAGCTTCTGTGCCCCATCGGGGGCTTGGAATCACCACTCAGTAGTTCTCCCTTGTGCACATTAATGAACATGTCTGCCTTTTCTCCTATTCATTTGCCTTTGGTCAGTTGATGTTTCAGCAAACATTCAGAAGGCAAAGGGGGAGTTTTCCCTTGGCCCCTAAAGTCTCTGGCCAGGTGTTTGCCATCAGCATAGGGTTACATGGAACTGGCAGGGAAAGACTTCTGTGGCCTCTTTGGCACCCATCACTGCTAGTAGGTCACAAAAGGGCCTAATGGCCCCTGGTATAAATGCATGTGCGTGTGTGTGTGTGTGTGTGTGTGTGCACGTGTGTGTTTAGCTTGTGTTTATTTTATCCATATATGTTTATATTAGTATACACTACTCTCTCTCTCTTTCTCTCTCTCTCTCTCTCTCTATATATATATATATATATATATACACACACATATATACATATATAATAGTGAAATTTATAAGTATACATAAATGGATTTTTTGTTTGAGATGGAGTTTTGCTCTTGTTGCCCAGGCTGGAATGCAATGGCATGATCTCAGTTCACTGCAACCTCCACCTCCCAGATTCAAGTGATTCTCCTGCCTCAGCCTCCTGAGTAGCTGGGATTATAAGCATGCCATGTGCCACCATGCCCAGCTAACTTTGTATTTTTAATAGAGACAAGGTTTCTCCATGTTGGTCAGGCTGGTCTCAAACTCCCAGCCTCAGGTGATCCGCCTGCCTCGGCCTCCCAAAGTGCTGAGATTACAGGTGTGAGCCACCGCACCCAGCCCATAAATGGATATTTTATGTGTATATGTGTGTGTATGTGTATGTGTGTGTGTGTGTACCTACATACATTTCTTTTTCTTCTCACACATATGGGGATATGCCACCAGACTGGCAGACAGTGCAATAAATATATATGTATAAATGTCTAGATTTTAATTTTTATCTATTGGTGCATACCATTACATATGTAACATGTTTCTTATATATTTAAAAATAAAAATCTTCTATTTGTGAGGGTGCATATATTCCTAGTTTTGCCTCTCTTTGTGTCTGTACCTGTAAAACACTTGAGTGACAGGCAGTGCCACATTGTTTCTTGAGAGCAGGTTCTGAAGTCCTGACTCCCCACTGAGCCTTGTTCCTCTGGTCTCGTGTGAGGACGTGGCTGTGCATTGGACTCTAGATGTCAGAGCCATTTGTTCGTATGGTATCTCCATGAGGTTGAGCCCCCATTCTAGGAGAAAACAGCTGTTTAGGGGTGAATGGGGGCAGCAAAACCCGAATTGACTGGATAGTATCAGGTGGTCTCACATTCAAGTCCTACCTGATTGCAGCTTCACTGAGCTTCTAAGACGAGAAGAGAAGGGGCTCTTGGCTTGTGCAGCCACACACTTGTCAGCCTGGGCTATGACCTAAAGGCTGGCTCAAAAACTCACACTGCTCCTCCCTTCTGAAGAATCCAAACTGACCTGTTCAGGCCCCGATCATAATGCCCTCAGCAATGGGAACTCACCTTAACCTGGGACCTGAGACCAGCCTTCTTCCTGAGACCTGCGACCAGTTACTTCCCTGAGGGTCTCCTCCCTGTCTCCAAGGCCACAGAGCCTTATCTTCCCCCCACAACCCAGAACAGCCCATGAGAGCCAGGGAGGGGATGCGGATGAAGCCTCTGCCATCCCTGAGACGTGAATAAGTGAGCAGTAGCTCCTTTCTACACGGCCACAGTTAAAGTGTCATCACATGCAATCACCAAACCATCAGTGGGGCCACCGAAAGGCAAGAGACAGGCCATTTTGCCAAGCAGGAAGCTGAAGACTGTTTCGAGGCAGTGTGCCATGGTGGTTAAGAGCACCTCTGCTAGGTCCTAGCTGCGTGACCCTTAATCCTTCTCAAGTGGATTTTCTTGCTGGTAAAATTGGGTAATGATGTCTGCCTGGTAGGTTAGTGTGTGGATTAAATGACTGTGTAAAGGGAGGGTGAGCCCAGTGCATATTAGGGAGGTGTTCAGGGAATCCGTGCTTTCCCATGGCGATGTTGGAGGCTGTTTCCACACAGCCACACACCCTGCATGGGCTCCCTGGGTCCCCTTCTAGGCAGCCCATGTTCCCTGCCACGGCTGGACTCATCCAGGCTGATGGCCAAATGCAGCCTCCGCTGGGAGGGGAGAGGCCCGCTCCACCCTGGGGATTGCCCCATCACCTTAAGCTGTGCCCATCTTGTGGGCTCCCCACCCTTCAGGTCTTTTCTACCTGAGAGCGAGCTGGGGCTCTCCTTCCTGCCCTGGAATCACTTATTTGTATGACCCTTCAAGCAAGACGTCATGTGTTTACCGATATTTCTCAAGCACCTCCTGGGAACAGAGCCCTGGCAGGGAGATCCAGGGGCCCAGAAGAAACACAGAGAGTAGGGAGGGGGAGGGGGCACACAGTTCAATTAGTTCTCAAGTATTAAACAAAGGATTTTGCTTTTTCTGACGCTAGAAATAAAACCTCTTCATTGCAGAGTATTGAAAAGTACAGAAAAATATGAAGCAGGAAATAAAAAATCCTGACTGCCCTGGTTCACACAGGTAACCGACGTTAAGATTTTGTTGTGTTTGATACCAGGGTTTTCTAAGCATTTTACCCGAGTCATAATGTATAATACAATTGTGTATCCTGCTTTTTTTCATTTGCCATAAAGACACAAAACATTTTCCTGGGTTTTTACAAGCCAGCCAGTTAAATTATACCCTGTTAATTTCAGCTCATCATTCTGACAAAAATCCTTAACTTTCATTAGGATTTAGCTGTATCTTCCTAGGATAGCACAGTGCTGGGTGCCAGTCTGGAGGAAAAGGAGGAGGGAGGAGAAAAGAGGAGATAAAACCAACACCAAGGAGATTTATTCTTTCTGCCCCTTTCTTCCCCTCATGCTAAATATTTCTCAGTATGGAAATGCCACGGCAGCCACCTGACTCCCAGGGTCACCTGGACGCACCTAAGGTTCTGAATCTTTCCCCGTTCACTTTGCACACCCAACCCTAAAGTGAAGAGAGCTTACTTCCTGCTAGGAAAAATGCCTTCCTCTGTAGGGGATAGCCCTGCAGACCCTAGGCAGCAAAGATTCTGCTCCAGCCACCCTGCTCCCACTGAGGTCCTCTGCCTACTTGTCAGATGGCCTGGTTTTCAGGCCTCTGTAGCCTGGTCACCATTTCTTGACTCAGCACATACCCCAAAGTGTCAGAAAGGTCCGGAGCGGCTGGGCCTGGCTGAGTGTGGAGCAGGGCGGGGCAGTCCCCTCTGCTCCGGATGCTGTGCCTCTGTTAATGCAGCCTGCATTTGCATTTGTTTGTTTGGCAGCCTCCCCCTTAGCTCATGTAGAGCTTGTGGTCAGCTCAAACTGTGAGCTCCTTTCTGTGTCATTGCTGGTAAACCAGTTCTCCCATGGCCTGTACTTGGACAATCTTTTGAAGAAACAACACGTAAGCATTGATACATTTCCCATTTTATGTATCTGCGTTGTGATTTTTAGCACCCTTCCTGGCTTTTTGTCATGGGTGAATTTGATACATGTGCACCATGCCTTTATCCAAACTGTTGACAAAATGACTACTCCAACTTGGCCCAAGACAGAAACTCCCTTCTCACAGGCCCTGGTCCATAACTGGAGCCGTAAGTTTGATCAGCTTCCTAAAAGCCTGTGAGGAAATACCACCTTCTTTAAAAACCCAGTCATGCATGAATATTCACCCAAAATAATTGAAATCAGATACTCAGACAAATACTTATACATGAATGTTCATAGCAGCACTATTCAAAATAGCCAAAAAGTAGAAATAACCTAAATGTCCGTCAACAGATGAATGGATAAACAGAATGTGGCATTCGTACAGTAGAATATTATTCAACCATAAAAGCAATAAAGTTCTGACACTGCTATAACATGGACGAACCTCAAAAAAACATTATGCTAAGTGAAAGAAGCCAGAAACAAAAGGTCACATATTATCTGATTCCATGTACGTGAAATATCCAGAATAAATAAATCCATAGAGGCAGAAAGCAGATTGGTGGTTGTCAGGGGCTGAGGGGTAGGGGGAACAGAGAGCGACTGCTTAAGCAGGTTTTCTTTTGGGGTGATGAAAATGTTTTACATGGGGCGTAGTAGCTCACAGCTGTAATTCCAGCACTCTGTAAGGATGAGGCTGGCAGATTGCTTGAGCCCAGGAGTTCAAGACCAGCCTGGGCAATATGGTGAAAAATAATACAAAAACTAGCTGGGCATGGTGGCACATGCCTATAGCCCCAGCCAGTCCGGAGACTGAGGTGGGAGGATCACCTGAGCCTGGGAGGCGGAGGTTGCAGTGAGCCAAGATCACACCACTGCACTCCAGCTTGGGTGACAGAGACAGACCCTGTCTCAGAAAGAAAAAAAACATGTTTTGGAACTAGATAGAGATGGTGGTTGCATAACACTGCAAATGTACTAAATGCAACTGAAATGCACACTTTAAAATGGTTAATTGTATATTATGTGAATTTTACCTCAATAAAAAAATGATTTGCAAAAGAAAATCAATTGAATTATGCATTCAACCGACAACCTTGTGCTGGGTATTAGGGACATGGAAATGAATCAGACCCAGTTCCTGCCAATGCTGGTAGAGCCCATAGCCTTAGAAGCTGAGATGGGGCAGTTGAACCCAGAACTCGAACACTGCCCTCTGAGGTTTACCTACCGGCTAGGCTCTCTCATGGGTTCCCACCATGCAGACTGCCAGGGGCTGCTGTCCTTTCCATCTCAGTAATCAGAATGCACCCTTTGAGTAACTTTGCCATGGAGAAGTCTGACAATCACTCCCTCTGTCATGTGATCAAGCCTGTTATCAATGCTGATAAGTCATGCTAATGGAATGTTCCCTTGATATAATGCAGTGAGAATGGCACTTCACCTGGGTGGCCTTCCTCCCAAGAACTCAACCCAGTCTAATCATGAGAAAACCAACAGAAAAGCCCAAATTGAGGGAGAGTCTGCACAATACCTGATGATGAATACTCAAAACTGTCGAGATGTTCAAAATCCAGGAAAGTCTGAGCAACTCTCCCAGACCAGGAAGAAGGGATGGAGGCACGATGTTGAAGTATAACATGACATCTTGAATGGAATCCTGGGACAGAAAAAGGACACTAGGTAAAAATGGAGGAAAAGTAAATAAAGTATGGATTTTAGTGAATAATAATAATTTTTAATACTGGTTTATTTGTTGTGGTAAATATGAGATGTTAGCAGGAGAGGAAAGTGGGCGAGGATATACGAGAATCCTCTGTACCATCTTCACAACTTTTCTGTCCATCAGAAATTATTTTTTTAAGAGGTTTCTCCGTTTGTTCTAAAATTTTATTTTAAATTATTATCCTTAAAAATTGCATTCTTGCCAGGCGCGGTGGCTCAAGCCTGTAATCCCAGCACTTAGGGAGGCCGAGGCGGGTGGATCACGAGGTCAACAGATCGAGACCATCCTGGTCAACATGGTGAAACCCCGTCTCTACTAAAAATACAAAACATTAGCTGGGCATGGTGGTGCGTGCCTGTAATCCCAGCTACTCAGGAGGCTGAGGCAGGAGAATTGCCTGAACCCAGGAGGCGGAGGTTGCGGTGAGCCGAGATCGTGCCATTGCACTCCAGCCTGGGTAACAAGAGCAAAACTCCTTCTAAAAAAAAAAAAAAAAAAAAAATTGCATTCTTAAAATGACTATAACAGACTGTTCAGATAGAGGTGACAATGGGGACATGAATGGGGTGGAGTGTGACCTACTAAACAGTTTGGCATATAAGGTATCATTTGTTTTCCAGGTGCTAACTGACTCCAGGGAGAAACATAAGGCCTTGTCTGATCTCCACCCTCCCCTTCTAGTTCCTGACCTGCCACTTGTTGGTAGGCTCCTGACTTGGGAGCATCCTTAGAGACACCAATATCTTCAAAAGTCCAGACTAAGAGAGTCAGGGTCTGGCCAGGCATGGTGGCTCATGTCTGTAATCCCAGCACTTTGGGAGGCCATGGGGGTAGATCATCTGAGGTCAAGAGTTCAAGACCAGCCTGGTCAACATGATGAAACCCCATATCTACTAAAAATATAAAAATTAGCTGGGCATGCGTGTGTATAATCCCAGCTACCTGGGAGGCTGAGTCAGGAGAATCACTGGAACCTGGGAGGCAGAGGTTGCAGTGAGCGGGAGATCGTGCCACTGCGTTCCAGCCTGGGTGACAGAGTAAGACACAATCTCAGAAAAGAGAGTGAGGGTCTCTCTTCTGTAGCCATAAGATCCCACAGCAGTTCTGCTTCCCAGGCCCTTGACCACACATCTTTCCCAGGGCACTTACACCAGGAAGAACTTTAGATAAGCCATTTCACTGCCTTCACACAGGGGTGCGGCCTCATGGCCTCATGTTTATGTTCTGAGTCAACAATAGAATGACATCTTAATCCAGCATAATATCCACTGATGCTCCGCCCACTAGCCAGGGGCCACTTCCTCCTCTACTGAGTAGAGAAGGTTGGTACATAAGGACATCACAGACACCATCCATTTGCTCAGAAGGGCATCACGATGCCTTTGACTGGCAGGATAGTGGTTAAGAGGAATGACTTGGAATAGACAACTCTATATTCAAATCCTGATTCTATCACTTGTTCATTTCTTTAAACCCTGTGACCCTCAGTTTCCACAAGTGTAAAATACAGGTAACAAGGGTCTGGACTATTGAAGGTATTGGTAACCTGGAATGTTGCTGGCACAGGCTGTAAAAGTCTCTCCTCTGTGGTTTCCATCGTTTACCTTTTGAAAGTTGAATCTCCAGGCCGGTGCAGTGGCTCACACCTGTAATCCCAACACCTTGGGAGGCTGAGGCAGACAGATCACTTGAGGGCAGGAGTTCAAGACCAGCCTGGCCAACATAGTGAAACACCGTCTCTACTAAAAATATAAAAATTAGCTGGGTGTGGTGGTGCACGCCACAACCAGCTAATTTTCTGCTCAGGAGGCTGAGACAGGAGACTTGCTTGAACCCGGGAGATGGAAGCTGCAGTGAGCCAAGATT